>NC_072388.2:96912652-97280777 GCF_028885625.2 Pongo pygmaeus
GGATGAGTTGTTGCATGCAAGTTGGTGCCCCAGGTAACCACCGCCCCGCCTCGCTGCTTTTTTTTTTTTGAGATGGAGTTTTGCTCTTGTCATCCAGGCTGGAGTGCAGTGGCATGATCTCGACTCACTGCAACCTCTGCCTCCCAGGTTCAAGTGATTCTCCTGCCTCAGCCTCCTGAGTAGCTGAGATTACAGGCACCCACCACCATGCCTGGCTAATTTTTTGTATTTTTAGTACAGATGGGGTTTCACTATGTTGGGCAGGCTGGCCTCAAACTCCTGACCTCAGGTCATCTGCCTGCCTCGGCCCCCCAAAGTGCTGGGATTATAGGCATGAGCCACCGCACCCGGCTGGTAACCCCTTTAAGAGAGGACAATATCAGCATTGGAAGGAATGGAATTTCCCACTTGCAAAGTCCAAAGCATGGATTCATAAGATCAGTGCAAACCAGAGGTTGAATCTGGTCCATGTGGAAGATCCCAGAGGCTGGGCTGCCTCAGGCTGGTAGGACACAAGAGAGGCCAGAAGTGATTTATAGTAATGTATACCCAAGGAGAAGTTCGAGGACATAGTTGAGGCATAGTTGAGCCATGGAGGGCAAGATGGATAGTGGAGCTTAGCTGAAGGCACAGGCTCTGAACACTCTTGAGGATTCCCCCATACAAACCCTAGCATGGCTCCCAAAGCAGCCAACTGGTCTAAATCCTCACTTAGTTGGCTCTACAGGAGGAAAGCAATGAACATGGAGGTTCTGTTGAACACACACATCAGGGCAATGGGATTGGAGCCAAACAGAAAGAAAATGCAGTGGCAGTGAGCTCAGAGGCCACATGAATTCAGCAGCCACATGTGTATGGCAGGAAAGTGGGCCATTTGAAGGATTCTCTGAAAGGCAGGTGTCCCATAGGTGGGTGAAGCCCCAGGGCCAGGTACTCTCTGTCTCTCACTCACCTCCACAGGCACCCTTTTCTCAACATTTCTTGTGCCTTTTAAAAAATATCTTTACCCAGAAAATACATTTTCTGAAATTTGAGAAAAATTGAGGGGAAATTCACATAACATAAAATTAACCGTTTCAAAGCGAATGATTCTGTGGCATGGTAATTGTACAACATTGTGAATGTCCTTGTGCTTTTTAACCCGAAGTCCCCCGGTCAGGGGTCTGAAGCTACTCCTTATCTCTTACGTGCTCTCTCTCTCTCTGCAGCATAAGTGTCACCTTCTCCAAGGGAGCTTCCCCAACACCATGCCTGGTGCAAGAGGGAGCAAGAACTTATTTTTTTTTTCCTGGATCTTCATTGCTTCCTTCAGGGGTTCCATGAGCCCTAAGGAAATAGCTGGCAAGCAGAAAGACAGTCTGTTTCCTTCCTTAGTGAGAGAGCTGGACAATCCCTTACACCCATGTGTGCTCCCTCCTGGGAAACTGCTGCATCACACAATTTATTGTGATTTTGCCAGGTCTCTCCAGCAGCGGAGGCCTGCTCTCCATGTACGACATGAAACTTCATGTACAATCTGGGGGTGCCGTCCTGTACCCCCATCCAGGAGCAGATCTTTGGGGGAGAGAGGACACTTTGGGTTGCAGCTGAGGGTAGAGTGATCCAGGCCTAGAGAACCAGAACAGCCAAGGTGGGGAGTAGGAATGGTGTCTTCTGCCCTGGCAACCTTTTCAGGCCCTTCCCACCTATAAGTATATGTAGGCTCCTGACAACCTGGCGTTGGAAAGGCCAAGGCAAGGAAACAGAGTGAAGATTGTCAGCTAGGTGACGTTATGGACCTAGGGTCACCTGGGGATTATGGGAACACAAAGAAACGGGCTGTCCATGAGCATGGATGGGACATGTGGTTGAGGGAGCATGAATTGTTTAGGTATCCAGGCCTGGCAAGGACCTCAGGCAGAGGCTTTTAACCTAAGCTTCAAACACCAAGGGCATCTTCGGGAAGTTTCCCAAACCTGTGGAAACCAGACAATATCACCGGTGCAATCCCAGCATGTTCAGGATTCACTGCTTTATGCTCATCTTCTCAAACTCCTAGCTAAGGCTTGAAATGCCCCAGAACAAAAAAAAAGAATCATTTCTTAGCTTGGCAGTAAACATCATGTTTCTTAGATTGATGGTAAACATCATCTTGGCAAAGATAAGTAAGTCAAAGAAAGGAAGAAAAAAAGAGGGAGGCAGAGAGAAAGAAAAGGAGGAAGGGAGAGAGAAAAAGAGAGAGAAGGTGAGAGGGAGGGCTGGGGTTGGAGAGAAGGAAGGCGAGGAGGGAGAGAGGGAGGAAAGAAGGAAGGAAGTAAGGGAGTGGAGAGGGAGGGCAGCGTGGAGGGAAGGAGGAGAAGGAAGGAAAGAAAAGAAGAAAATAATTTTTTTGAGGCACACATTTGACTATGTTACATCTACTTTAAACTATCCAGTGGCTCTCTGTTGGTCATTTGGAGAGACCCCCATCTTTGAGGGACCCGCAGTGTCCTGCGAGCTCTAGCAGCAATTTTTCTTCTCCAGCCGCATCCCACACTGGTTCCTGCCTCCCTGTTCCCTGTCTGCCATCTCAGCTTTCACTAGGGCTACTGAAGAGGCCTTTTTCTCCTCTCAAACTGCTGCCCCCCACCCCAGAGTTTCTGCCTGAGCTACCTCTGTTGCACCCAGATTCCGCTTAACCCTCAGATTCCAGTTTAGAACTTTCCCAGGATGCCTTTCCTGACCATTCTTGACTACAGTCAAGTCACAGTGGTTTTCTTTGGGAATTCACTAGTTTGTCCTTCAAGGCAGGTGGGGAGGGAACCAAGCCTATTTCTCTCACCGCAATCATGGATGCCCTGTGGCCATTTCTCTCTTTGGATATAAACACCCTTTTGGGGGGCTTTGGAATCTGAAGCTCAGACACAAGGCTGCTCTTCCCCATTCCTGTATATGTGGTCTCAAGTGATAACTAAGTTATAGGGCATCTAAGAGACAGAGCTGGACAATCCCTTACACCAAGCTATGTGCCCTCCTCCTGCATCACATGATTTATTGTGATTTTGCCAGGTCTCTTCAGCTGAGGAGGCCTGCCCTCCATGTATCACATGAGACTTTACAGTCTGGGGATGCTGTCCTCTACCCCCATCCAGGAGTAGATCTCTGGGGGACAGAGGACATTTCTAAGTGACGGAGCTGAACAATATGTGGCATTAAGTTAAGCACATCAATAACTGCTCATAATTATTTGGTTTTATTTTCTCACGAGTAAAGTGAACATGAGAACATTGACCCTGAATATTTTTGAGACTTAGAGAGAAAGGATATAAAAAGGTTTGAAGCAGTTGCAGAATGCAAAGCTCACCTGGTAAGCCCCGGCTGGCCCCGCAGACCTGCCTTAGATGGTTCCTGTAAGACCCTTCCTTGCCTTTGTCCTCACCTCCCACCCCCAGGCCCCCAGGAGGGCCTGATAGCCACATTGGCAAGGCAGCTTTTGGGAGTCCACTTCCTCTGCAGGGCCAACCCAGGCAGGGCAGGGAGAGCCGGGACGGCTCCATCCTTTCATTTGTAAAATAATGACTGGCCCAACTCTTCTGTGACACACAGGAGGGTGGCAGAGGGAGGGGCACACATGTATTGACAACCCAGGGCCTTGCTACCTTTACCTTTTCGTTTCCTATTTGTACAATAACGGTAAAATGTTTTTACAGAGTAAGCCAACGGTGCTACGGAAACTGAATTAGAGCGTCCTTAATTAATATGTCAGAATATAAGAAATGATGAAAATATGTATAATTAAATTCTTGCACTAAAACAGGATTCGAAAATGCCACAAAAATAGCAGCGCGGCTTTTTTTTTTTTTTTTTTTTTTTCTTATTTCCCCCTCCCTCCCCAATGGCCTCCCTCCTCTTTTCCTCCCGAAAAACAATAATAATAAAAAAAGAAGTGTGAAGGCTGTGGCAGCTGCTGCCTGCGTCGACCTCAAAGAACGATTGGGTCGCCGGAGCTGACAGGCTGGTCACCCCCAAATTTAGACACAAATTGTCGAGATTAAAAATCCTCCCCCAATCAGGTGCCGCCTGCCTTATTTTCATACAAAGATGCCGCAGGCTGTGTGCTATGACAGCTGGACGTGTTGGTTCCTATACAAGCTCACGCAGTGATAAGGCTGTTCAAGACACGTGCTTGGGAAAGCCAAACTCCTGAATAAATATACAATTACAGTAGGGCAACATGGAGAGACGGAGTTATTTATTTCTTTATTTTGGCTCTCAGTGTGACACAAAGATGTCCGGGGGCATGACCCTGAATGTTGGTGAGGAAATTAACCTAGGTTTAAGGAAGAATGCACCCGGCCCCATCATCCCTACAGCCCCCGAAACCAAAACATGACTGAGTCCCTCCAGACCCAATTCCCCTCTGTCTCCAGAAAGTCCTGGGGATGAGCTGCCTGTTTGTGCTCAAGAGGGAGGAACTTGGGGCTTTCTTAGACCAACAAGGGACTCAGACCCAGGAACACAAGCATCGTCTCATCTAGGAAAAGAAAGGAGAAAACGCTTTTCTTATCCCTGGAGATGGAGCGTCATGAGATAGGCTTTTTGGTTTGTCTGAGAAGGGAGTCGGGTGCTTTAGGAAATTTCTTTCTGGGGGCTGCTGTCTCCACTTCACCACCATAAATTGCAATTCCCTACTCTAACCTCCAGAGAGGAGAAAGGGAGGCTCTGCCAGATGGGTTGCAGTTCTTACTGGGAATAAGATGACCCATTGAGAGGGAAGTGAGATATAGTATTTATAAGCCCATGGCAGACAAGGCCAGAGTCTTTAAAACAGAGCCAAGATCCTTTCTGTAAATGTGATTGGAGATGTTCTGGGGCACCTGGTCAGGTGTGTGCATGGGAGATGGACCTAGACTCAAATCTTGGTTGCCACACACTCTCTGTGTGACTGTAGGCAAGTTACCAACTAGGACTCAATTTTCTCACCTATTAAATGGGAACTATATTACTTACCTCCTGGGGTTGTGGTGGAAATTAAAGAATTATGAAAAGACCCATAGCTGATACGGAGACAGGCTACCCAGAGACCCTTGCCAGGAAGCGATCCACAGACAGCACCCAGATCTCAAATGCACGTGCATGCCTTTCCAAAGACAGCCCACATCTAGGGACTGAGCAGGGTGGAGACACCTGGGCCCAGCTATCAGCCAGATGCCTTCTGGTCTCCTGGGGGCAGTGCTTATCCCAGAGCTGGGCTGGCCAACCTCTGCTGGGCCCACTGCCCCGCTTGTGGGTCTCCTCTGCCTCCTCTCTCTGGTGGCATCTTGTTTCCAAACTCCATGTCAGCATCTGCTTCCTAAGAACCCAATCTCTGCTAAGATCTTAGCTCCAGTTCTAGCCTAGGGTGAGCACTCCAAATGGGGGCTTAAGAATTGCCAGCACAGTCCTCCTAGAGGAACCACACCAGAATGAATTAAACCTGAGAAGATGGACACCTAATCAATTGCACAGTGGTTTCGGCACGGAAGAAACACTGTGTGCCCAGGAAGGGGCCTGGACTTCTGGGAGCCTGTGATGGAGTGGAGTAGGGGGAAGAGACAAAAAAAAAAAAGAGAGAGAGTTCAAGAGACTGTGATTATTTAGGAGTCCTGGATTCAGGAAACGGGAGAATTCAGTCCCTGGAGAAGGGTTCTCAGCAGAGTGAAGGAGACAGTCCCTCTGAGCACAGCCTACTCCCCATACCTTTTTTCTCAACTTGCCCAGCATCATCTTGATTCTCAATCTGGATTATTGAGTCCACTGACACTAGAAAGAAAAGGTGTGGAAGACAAAGCATACGATGAAACGAAACTCTGGATCCTGGGAGGTTCCATCTTAACACACTGACACGTGTCAAATACCAGCTGGAAGTGAACACCAGCTCCGCCATTTGTAAATGCCATCATATGAGCCTGTGCTGAAGCTTCCCGAGCCTCATCTCCGGGCTCATCCTCGGGAGGAGATGAGTGGATGTATTACAAATGCTCAGCACTGCTCCAGGCACCAAGTGGGAGGACAAGACATGGCCATTCCTCTTCCACATTGCAGAGACCCTTGACCTTTGGGTTGGGGGGTACTTGTAAGTCACTAGAAGGGGCTTCCAGTCTTTCTTCTGCCTGCTGTGAAGCCCTGAGGTGTATTGTCTCTAAAATTTATGTCAGATAGTCTATGACTCAAAGTCACTTCTCCTTCTCTGAGTGTCTTTACCAACCAGTGCCATTCGTATGGCTCTTGGTGTCCCTGGATCCCTGTGTCCCCTACAATGCCAACACACAATAGCTGCTCAAAAAATAGGCAGGTACATTCAACCACATGTGGGACTGATGGGAAAAACTTTATTTTTTTCTGGGTACCTTTGGGCTAGTTCGAATGGGAAAGACACATGAATGGATATGTTTGCTTAGAGATAAAGCAGCATGCTCCACTCCTTTGAATGTGACACACATCCCCTCTGCCAGCAGAGGGTGGGTTCATCCCGTGCTGTGTTCTGGGAATTGTCCATGTGTTCTCTAACCTTGCTTGAAGTGTCCTCAGGCTCCCTGGCCTGTGATATCAAGAATACCTTCTGCGGAATCTCAGTGCTTTCCCTGCCAAAGAACTTTTGCATCATCTCCGTCACTCCCCGCTCCTCAGCCTCTTCCTTCTCTGGCCATTCAGTCTTCATCATCTCCCATAACATTTCACCTGTTACCCACTGTTCATTTGCAGAGTAGATGCCATCCTTCGTCTTTCATTCATTTGCCAAGGAAATGCTAGTTAAATACCATACAGCAGTGGTTAACCACTTCCATAGAAACACAGAGTGTGCCCCAGGATAATTACAACACAGGGAAGGACCACTCACAGTTATATATTAGACATTATATCAGACACTGCATCCACGGGTAAATGGACTATCCTGCAGCGTGGGTAGGTCCTGGGCTCACAGTCTCTCTACTTAGTACTTGCCCACCCCTAGAGGTTCATCTGTCTCTTCCTCAGATCAGAGTTGTTTCTCTTTCCACAGTCTTCTCTCTCATGGCCCAAGAACTTCCAGAAAACAATCCCTGAGCAGTTCCACACTATACAAAAAAAAAAAAAAAAAAAATGAATGTGCATGATATTTATGTGCTTGTATATGCTAAGAAAGAATAAAGAAGAAAGAAAGGGAAAGAAGAAGAGAGTGAGGGAGGGATGAAGGAAGAAATGAAGAAAGAAAGAAAGAAAGGAAAGAAGGAAGGAAGGGAGGGAGGGAGGGAGGGAGGAGGGAAAGATGGAGGAAAAAAGAACAGAGGGAGGGAAGGAAAGAAGGAAGGAAGGAAAGAAGGAAGGAAGGAAAGAAGAAAGGAAATGACTTTTATTATACAGAAAATTTTAACTCCTTAGTGTCTCAAATTCATCTTATAAGACCAGGCTTTCAGTCTTCATAGCCAATAAGCCAAGTAAGCTAATTTCCCAAACATGAAAACAGTCTTTTTTTTTTTTTTTTTCAGATGGAGTCTTGCACTGTCACCCAGGCTGAAATGCAGTGGCACATTCTCGGCTCACTGCAACCTCCACCTCCTGTCTTCAAGCGATTCTCCTGCTTCAGCCTCTGAAGTAGCTGAGATTACAGGTGCCCACCACCATGCCCAGCTAATTTTTTGTATTTTTCATAGAGATGGGGTTTCATGAAGATAAACTCTATCTATTCTCTGACCTCCTCCACACACACATAGCTGGAATAGAGAAATGTCTACAGGAATCTTTAAAAATAGCCTTTTGCTCATCCTCACCACCCAAACACAGGGACAGGATTTAGATTTAAACTTACCCGGACTCCTAGTGTGTTCTGGGCTCAGTTCTGAGAGCTTGCCATGAAACCTACAACAGTACAAGGAAGATCCTATTTTTATTCAATTTGACAGATGAGGAAACATCTGAGAAAGTGACATGATTTGCCTTAGCTGCTAAGTGGCTCAGCTGGAATTGAGTTGAGGGGGACTGGCTCTAGCATCCCCACCTGCCCAATAGCCTGACACACACACATGCACATGTACACACACACAAACACACACAGATACAGCCCTGGCATTTGTCGTTGATGTATAAAACACCACCTGTCCAACTTCAGAGGGGAAGCCTTTTCTGGGTCTGACTGCACAGTTCCCACTGACCCTCTGACATATAGCTGAAGCATAGCAGGTGGGTTCTCCACTGGCCGCTTCAAAGAGCTGCCTAGAACTCAGCAGAGGGCACGTCCTCCAAGTCCCTGCCCATAGTCCCTACCCATGACCAAGCTGGAGGGAATGACTGCCCAGCCAGCCCTATCAGGCCCACGCTGCATGGCCATTTCTCCAAGACACTCTGAGATTCATGCTTATGTTAGGTCTGCTTATGTGGGTGTTGTGTCTCTGCAGAGTTCTCAGAATCTCCCTAGAACTTCTCTGAGCCAGCACTGGCATTGCAGCAGCCCTCACTGAAAGAACTGGACTTCTTCAGAGGAAATAATTTGTTTCATTTTATGGACATAAGGGCTCATGTGACTAATTCGGTTTCCATCATGGGATGCTCTGTGCGTCTCTGATTTCTACAAAGGACCTAGTGCCTCATGCTGGGTATTAACTTTACCCTGGCTTGATGATATTTCTTCTATAATACTTTCAAAGTTTCCTAAATTCTTTACTCATTTCTATTTTGTTGATCCAGGTACATTACTGCAGCCTTTCTCAAGTCCTTTGAGAGTGAGGCTGAGTACCTGCAAATAGTCAAATAAAATCACCAATAAGTTTTGATGGCTTTTGAAGTTTAAAAATGGAGACGAGGTTTTCGCTAAGGTGGCTAACGTGGACTACTCTGTTTTTACTCTATTTGTCCAAGGCAGAGAAGCAAGTTTGTGTGTGTGTGTTTTTGTGCAGTTGGAAGGGAAGCAGGTGAATTTGCAATGAGCATATCCTGCAAGGCTTTCCTCCAGTTGGCTGGAGGACTCCACTAGTTTCCAAAGTAGCCAAAAGGCTGCCCTGGAAAGCAGGTGGATAAAACAGTGTCAATGGACTTGAGAAGTACTAGCCTCCTGGGCCATCCCCAGGCAGAGAAGTGGCCTGCCCTGGCTCTGAGGTGGGAAACCAGCCCAGCTACTGCTGGACAGGTGCTCATGCCTCAACCCTGCACCTGCTCCCAGAGGAGGTGCAAAGGGTAAGAGGATCAGGTGTTCTTGCGAGTGCCCCCATGAAACCCAAGCTCTGTGCTGGGGAGCAGGGCTTAGGTCTCATCAGTGGGCCACCCTGCCAGCTGGGGCAGCATAATGCCTACCAGTTGGGATGAGGAGGTGTCACAGGCAGAAGTAAACTGCATGGCCACTGCGGCTGTCTGTCTTGTTGCATTTGTGTATTGCCTGTCTCCCCCACCAGACTGTGTAAGGTAGATCCCATATGCTCTACAAAAGGGGCACATTTGCCTGTCTAGTTCACTTGCACATCCTCAGGGTTTAGAATAGGGCTATCATTATAATAGGTGCTCAATAAGTCTCTGTAAAAGGAAGGAAGGAGGGAAGTAGGAAAGAAAGGATAGGGAGAGGAAGGGATGGAAGAAGGGAGAAAGGGAGGAAGGGAGGGAGGGAGAGAGGGAGGGAGGGAGGGAGAAGGGAAGGAAGGAAGGAAGGAAGGAAAGACAGAAACTTGAGGTTTTTAGTATTCAGTTGCCAGAGTTCTCCTGAATGGCTATAGGATGTGTACACCTAACTAAGGTATATGTTACAATATAAAATATGGCCCCGCGCAGTGGTTCATGACTGTAATCTCAGCACTTTGGAAGACCGAGGTGGGTGGATGGCCTGAGCTCAGGTGTTTGAGACCAGCCTGGGCAATATAGTGAAACTCTGTCTCTACCAAAAAATACAAAAAATTAACTGGGTGTGGTGGGATGCGCCTGTGCTCCCAGCTTCTTGGGGGGCTGAGGTGGTAGGATCACGTGAGCCTGGGAGGTACAAGTTGCAGTGAGTTGAGATCATACCACTGCACTCCAACCTGAGTGACAGAGTGAGATCCTGTCTCAAATAAATAAAAATGAATAAAATAAATAAAATGTGTATAATGGGGTGCAAACAGTAACCTAGGGGAACAAAGTGGGATGGGGGTGAGATTAATTCCAAACAGATCCAGAAGGGAAAGACTTTTCAGATGAGGTGACTTTCTTTTATTGTGCTTTGAAAGCTGGAAGGTGATCTCTTATCTTTTTTTCAAAATATTTTTTTTCTAATTATAAGTTTAATACTTTTTCATTAGTGAGAAGTTGGATAATGAAGACAAGTATAAACACAAAATTAAAATTTTCCATAAATAAATGCGTCATTCAGTTGAGAAGCACTATTATTAATGTTTTGGTGTGTGTTTTATTCCAGTCTTGTTTTTTTCTGAATTTTTTCATAACTGAAGCCAATTATGTGTATTGTGTATATTTTAATTAATACTGTATAATGTGCATTTTTCAATATCTAAATATCTTGGCAAACATTCTTAATCACCTTATCTCTTTCCTCATATGGATATTTCATAATTTACCTGAATGTTTCTAAATTATTTGCTTTTTATATTGGTAAAATTTCCATTCTTATAAATATTTAGTTGGGAAACATCTTTTTGTAGAATTATTCACATTTAGATTATTGCCTTAGAATGGTAAGTTAAAATGAAATAACTCAATTGAATATATGCTTTTAGACTTTGGTATAAATGAAGAAGGAGAGGAATGACAGGAAGAATCTCATCGACTTGGAAATTGGCATTAAGCAAAAGTGTTCTGACTCACATCTCTGTATAATCTTGAGTGTGAAAGATGAGATGGTAGTGCTTGTTTTGGTAGTGGTGGTGGTTTTGGAGATGGTGGTGAGGGTTTAGAGATGATGGTGGTGGCTTTTATGTGATGATGGTAGTGATAGTGTTTGAGGTTGCATTGATGACAATGATGGTTAGGATATTGATAATGGCAGTGGATGATGTAGTGATTGTGGTGTCTTGGCAGTGGTGATGGTGGTGATTAGTGTGGTAGAAGGGGATGTGGTTGTCTGAATGGTGTGAATGATGATGGTGGTGGGCATGACGATGACGGGAGTAGTGGTTGTGGTGGTGGTTGTGGAGGTATTAGTGTTGATGATGGTGACAGTTGTAGTGATAATAGTACTGGTAGGTGTGGTTGTGAATGTGTTGACAGTGGTGGTGGTAGTTTTGGTTGTGTTAGTGGTAGTTGTTTTGGTGGTGACAGTGAGTGTGATGATGGTAATGGCAGTAGTTGTGATGGTGCTTGTGGAGGTGATGATGTGGTAGTAGTGGTCATGCTTGTGGTGATGGAAGTAATGGTGGTGATGATAATACTGGTAGATGTGGCTGTGCTGGTGTTGATGGTGGTAGTGATGATGGTAATGATGGTTGTAGTGATGGTGCTGATGGTATTGATGGTGGTAATGTACATTTTTTCATTGGAAATGTGACAGTAAGTGGTACTGCTAAAAAACTTCCTTTCTTTGGCTTCTCACCAATCTGCCAAATTTCAGTTTTGTTAATGATGTTCTGTCAACAATACCATTATTGGAATGAAGATTCCTTTAATTGACTAAGATTACAATAATACTACGAAAAAAGATTACAATAATACTACGAAAAAAAAAGTAAATATTCTAAACAAGATTCACAAAGGTCAGTCTGTGTGCAAATCCATACTCTACTCTAGTAAATGGGATTGGCCTCAGTCTTGCTTGTGCTTGCAAAATCACATGTTCTAAGGAGAAAAGATTTTGATTTAATTATAAGTTCATTTAGCTTAACAATGTTATATTAATCATCTTTTGTATCCATCTACAGAAGGATACATTATCCCAAGAACGTTTATCTCTTCTTCTTTCTCCATGTATTTCTATATACCAGGGATGGGCAATGACGGTCTATGAACCACATCCAGCCCACTGTCTATTTTTGGATGCCTCACAAGCTAAGAATGGTATTTACTCTTTTTAACAGTTTATGCAAAAATCAAAGAAAAATAATATTTTGTGACATACAGAAATCATATAAAATTCAAATTTTGGTGTCCATATGTATTTTTTGGAGCATAGTCACATTCATGCATTGAATTATTCTGAATTTCTGTCTGTGGCTTTTTTTATGCTATAGCTATTTAGTAGAGTTGAGATCACCACAAAGTCTGAAATATTTACATATTTACTGAATGAATAGTGCTTTTTTTTTTTTTTTTTTTTTTTAGACGTAATCTCCCTCTGCCACCAGGCTGGAGTGGAGTGCTGCAATCCTGGCTCACTGCAACCTCCACTTCCCGGGTTCAAGCGATTCTCTTCCCTCAGCCATCTGAGTAGCTGGGACTACAGGCGCACGCCACCACGGCCAGCTAATATTTTGTATTTTTAGTACAGACAGGGTTTCACCATGTTGGCCAGGATGGTCTTGATCTCTTGACCTCGTGATCTGCCTGCCTTAGCCTCCCAAAGTGCTGGGATTACAGGTGTAACCCATCGCGCCTAGACCTGATTGGTTCTTTACAGAGAAAGTTTACTGGCCTCTGCATTAAAGCATGCCCAGGTAAGCAATGCCTTTGGCGATCTAGGAAGAATATGTTGTAAAGTGGCATGAGCTTGGACTCTGGAGTTAGTTGTGACACTAACTGCTAAAGTCCCTTCAGTCTCTGAATTGGGGAATTGATATTTACATCAGAATGACAGCAGTAACTTTTTGAAATTGCCTTTACTATAGAAGTGCAAGGTATAAGCTCCTACCTAATCAAGCTAAATTTAAAATTTTGTCTTGATCTTCGTGGTAGCTAGGCCAACAAGGGCAAGATGTTTAGCATGTTTATGGCCCAAAAGGAGTAAAGTTTTTCAGGCAAACTCTTGTCTGCCTAACAGTCTAGAGTAAATTATTATCATACAGGATTTCATAAAGGGACAAGTATAGTGTCCTTAACAGTATCCTCATGGTGCAGGTAGCACTGAGTGTTGCCCTGTCCTAAGGGAAGGATGAGGTCAAAAGATCAAAGGCCATTTAGTGAAAGAAATTCTGCGAGTTGGGCAAAGTAGCGTGGACCAAATACCAACTCTCAGTAATTTTATTTACTTGAGGGGTAAAAGAGAAACAGTAGATTGCCCACATGTCTTTTGAAAAGTCCTTCATAACTGCCAGCTCTCATACGCTTAGATGGCTAATACAGAAATATTCTCACCATCCTTGTGTCATCAGGCCCAAGAGGGCTCAGCAACGGACTCAGAGGCTGAGGGGTGCTCTGCACTTAACCAGGTACATGGGCTGAGCCTCAGCCACGCAAATAAATCATCACGTATTTTCAATTAGTTTGCACTCTCACTAGCTGCTGTCCTGAATAATTAGGAAAACGATTCACATATTGCCAGGAGCTGATCTGAAGTGTTATCTCTGGGATAATTATCTGTCTGCAGTTCAGTCTCCCCTGCTCCTCCCAGGTCAGCCCGGCCGCAGGAGGACACCCAGAGAGCATTAATGAGCTCTCATTGAAGATGTTAAAAAGCTTGTATTGATCTGTTTGTCCAAGAAGGAGATATTTAAGCCTCTCTGCTGAGGGCAGGAGAGACTGGCGAACCCTATCACAGAGCCTGTTAGCCGGCCTCTGCTGCTCCTGCCAGCCCCGCCCTCCTCCATGCAGGTCTCCTTCCGGAGGTCAGACTTCAAACTCATCATGCGGCTTTCCAACCTGCCCCCTGTGCCACTTTCCCAGTGTTTGTTTTCTTTGAGACTGTGTGTGTGTGTGTGTGTGTGTGTGTGTGTGTGTGTGTGTGTGTGTGAAAGAGAGACAGAGAGAACGAAGGAAGGAAGCCCAGTGAATACATATGAATCCACAAGCCTGTACTAACATAAATGAATGAACAAATGAAAGAAGAAATGAATAGAAAAGAAGACGAGGTTCTTTCTTTCTTTTCTTTTTCTTTCTTTCTTTCTTTCTTTCTCTTTCTTTCTTTCTTTCTCTTTCTTTCTCTTTCTTTCTTTCTTTCTTTCTTTCTTTCTTCCTTTCTTTCTTTCTTTCTTCCTTTCTTTCTTTCTTCCTTTCTTTCTTTAAACAGAGTCTCACTCTGTCACCCAGGCTGGAGTGCAGTGGCATGATCTCGGCTCGCTGCAAGCTCTGCCTCCGGGGTTCAAGCAAATCTCCTGCCTTGGCCTCTGGAGTAGCTGCAACTACAGGCGCCCACCACCACACCCGGCTAATTTTTTGTATTTTTAGTAGAGACAGGGTTTCACCGTGTTAGCCAGTATGGTCTCGATCTCCTGACCTTGTGATCCGCCCATCTCAGCCTCCCAAAGTGCTGGGATTACAGGCGTGAGCCACCACACCCGGCCACGAGGTTCTTTCTTACCATAGAATGCCAGCTAATAAATGTAGATGGAAAGAATGAATTAGGAAATCGCCACTTGACAACTACCATAGTAATAATTGATCCAAAAAAAATCAAATATCAAAGTATAATAAAAAGCAGGTATTTGCATATACTCAATGCATCTCACAAAAAGATACTTACTCATTTAAACAGGAAAAAAGGAGTAGCTTCGCAGTAGAGAAATCTGGCAGATGCTACCTTAACTAAATTATCAAAGTTAACATCCATAGTAATGGGACTAACTGCCATTACACGCCCCCCAAGCATCGAGGAGGACATAACGTCACTTCTGTGACATTCCCGCCAAAAACACATAACCTGAATCTAATCACCAGGAAACAGCAGACAAACTCAAATTAAAGGACTTTCGACAAAACAACTGGCCTGTACTATTCATAAATGTCAAGTTCGTGAAAGGCAGAGAAAGAATATGGAATAGTTCCAGATCAATGGAGACTAGAGACAGTACAAGTAAGTGAAATGTGAGATTCTAGATTTGATCCTGGACCAGAAAAATTAAAATTACTTTGCCCTAAAGAACAGTGTTGGGATGATTTATGACATTTGAATAAAGTCTGTGGATTAGAACATAGTGCTATATTAGTGTTTATTTTCTGATTTTGATCATTATACCATGGTGATATAAGAGAATGCCTTTATTTTTAGGAAATGCACATTGACATATTTCTGGGTAAAGGAGCTCCTATCTGTAACTCACTCTTAAATAGCTCAGAAAAACAAATAACAGTGTATGTAGATGTGTGTATACATACACACATACATATATATATACAGTGTATGTAGATGTGTATATACATATGTATGTATTGATATCTATCTATATCTATCCATATGTTCACCCATCCACCCAGCATCCATCCATCTCTCTCTTAAGAGAAAGAAAAAGCAAACATGGCAAATGTTAACTTAGGGAATTTGGGTAAAGGAGATTTAGGAATTTATTTATTGACTTATTTTGCAACTTTTCCATAAACCTCAATGTTTTTTGAAACAGTTTTTTTAGAAGGAAGGGAGAAAGGTAAAAATATAAGAAAGGAATAAAAAAAGGAAAGAAAGAGGACAAGAATAATAACTTGGCTTCCTTCCCAGCATGAAGGACATCGTACACTGGACTTGGCAAGGATAACTTTAGAAGAAGACCCTGGGGCCTTAGCCTGAATGGCAGGGTGTTCAGCTTAGCAGAATGTGCAAGGACTAAGATTTCAGCTTGGAGTTAGGAGAGCAGGAGTCTGGCTCCAACCCTGCTATAAAGAAAAGAAAGTCCCTAAAACTTCTCAGCATCTTGGGTTTCCTAGTCCCATCTACAGCTAGGATTGACTCTAGTGTGCAAATCTTTGTGGAGTCACCCAGCCTCCTTTGGAGTCAGCATAACTTAGGGTGCTGGTGCAGATTCTTCATGCACCAGGCTACCATACTGGGTAAGATAAGACAAAGAGACCGCACGAATGGAGGGACAGCATTAGACCCGAAGCCAGGAGACCTGGGCTTTGTGCCCTCACTTCGGCAGGTGCCAGCTGTACCATTTTGGGAAATCATGTCACCTCTCTGAGCCTCAGTATTTGCATCTGTGTAATGAGCGTACAGACGCAGGGCCTCGCTTGCACACAACAATCACTCACTGAACGGCATCTGAACTGAAAGACTCTGTGTGAGGATGGGGAGAGTCTCTGGGAGATAAGGCAGAATAAAACAGGTCACAGTTGGTGCAGACTTTGGAGCCAAACGAAATGGGTTTGGTTCCCTCAAACAGATCTGAGATTTGCTCACTACTTAATTCACTGTGTCTTGGTTTTCTTATCTGGAAAATGGAGACAATATGATGTGTCTGCCTGGGTGGCTGGAGGTTTCAAGATAGTGACAAATGCAAATGCTCTAGAAAGAACAAGCACTTTGGCAACATTCACTTCCTCACTCCCCACCCCCACCCTGCTCTCCTTCTGCCCCCTCAAATGGAAGAGGTGATTGTCGTTACTGTATTGCCTGGTTGATGTTGGAACAATTCCATCTTTGTCCCCAGGTCTTACCTAACCACCGGATCAGATTCTATTGACGTGACAACCCGCCCTCTCCCGTCTGCCAGCTGAGAATATTCATGCTAAACTGCTGATTTCTGTCTCAGAATAAAGGCACACCCTCCCCGCAAATCTGCACGCTTCGGGTAAATTCTGAGAGGCGCCTAGCTAACGCGCAGAGGCTATAGAAGCAGGTGAGCCTGGGGGCTCTGCGTACACACCTTTGTGTCTCCTGAGAGGTCAACCAGCCTTGTGGCCCTAATTAAGAGCTTACATCTCACATCCATCTGCCCAACTTCATGATAGCTCTTCACTGGAAAATGTATTCCTTTGTCCCCCAGCCCCTGCCTGAGTACGTGGTCCCGTCAAAAGGTCACTGTTATGGAGCGTGGGACCGTGGAGACCTCAGGAGGAATAGGGGGATTGTGATCAGCCCTGGTGGGAATGGACAGCTTCACCAGTCAGAGCAGGAGCTAAAAAAATCAACAATAATAATAATGAATAAATAAAAGCTTGCACCAAGAGCATGCGTATCTGGACCAAACAATAGTTTGGAACCTTTTGAGAGGGGCAGTTCCTATCAAATAATGGCGTTTTATTGATATGGTAATTTTTATATTAACAAATGTGTGCTGGAAATGCTGTGATTTATTTTTTTCTTGGAGGGGAAAAAAGTAGCTTGCTTGTGGCATCAATAATGATATGCTAATGACCTGCTTCCAAATTTAGATTAAAAAATTTAATTGGCAAATCTCAGAGCTGAGAAGATGGCTTTCCTGATTGTGGCCCAGTTTTAAGGTCCAAATATAAGGTTTGGTAAACTTAAAATTTCAGGCAGGCCTCAATATAGGATCTCTATAACTAGGATATGGACTTGTTTAGGAGTTGTAGATTAATTATACTACTGGATCTGCGTATATCTCAAATTTAGATCATCCTGGTTTGACAGAATGGAAACATCCAACACATGCTGACTGGGACCATTTTCCTCTTTCTGTGCACACACACACACACACACACACATGCACATGCACACACATGTATACAGAAAGCATAAAGGGGGCTGTGTAAACAAAAATGTTTGGTAAGGAAAGAGACAGCTTCTCTGATGAAAACAGTGGCAAATTAGTTTTGTTATATTTTTTAAATAACTTCTATACCTGTATATGATTTCACAATAACCTGGAAATATATATATATTTATATATATTATATATATTTATATATTTATATTAATTATATATTTATATATTTATATTAATTATATATTTATATATTTATATTAATTATATATATTTATATATATTTATATATTTATATTAATTATATATATTTTTATATATTTATATATATTTATATATTTATATTATATATATATAATGAATGTTATTTGTCTATTCTATCCAGCAAGGCAGAAATATCACAAGAGATCTAAATTAGGATTTAAAAAAGAGGGGGGAAAAAAAAGAAATCTTTTGGATAATAATGAATAAGCCCACCATGTCTCTGGATTCATTCTTTCTGTTTCTTTCTTTTCCAATCTCTGTCTCATCCCTTCTCTTATTCACTCCTCTTTCTCTGTGCATCCTTTTTCATTTTTATTACATTCACTCTCTCATAATCCCTCTCATACTCTATGTATTCTCTTTCTTTCTCTCTTTTTTCATCTTTCTTTCTTCCTTTCTCTTTCCTCCATCCTCCTCATCCTTCCCTCCCTTCCTCACTTCACTCTCTCCCCTTCCTTTATTTCTATGCTCCTTCCATTATGGCATTTAGGCAAGTGATTTTCTGATTAACCACGATGGGCAGAGGTCAGGCTAGGCTGAGTATTGACACTTTTTATTAATCCATACAAATCACTGGTCAAAGGGAAACTTCTTGTTTGGCTCTAGACAACCTTTATGCCAGACTCAGAATTTCTTTCTTGGGAGGAAACGTCCAGCGAACAAACCTGAATATTCTGATATAGCTCGAGGTCTTGACCTTTGGACTCTGTTAGTATGGTTGAGGTAGAGTGGAGTCAGAGGCAGCCCTGGGGAGCCTCCTGCAGATGTAGCTTTGGTAACAGGGACATTAGCTGACATAGAAGCTTTCTGGTGATTTCTCTCTTTCCCCTGGATGTTTGGAGTTGGAAAAAAAAAATCAGTTCTCAATGGTTCCAGTACTTGGAACTATGCTATACTTAGACAATTGCAATGTCTCTAAAGTGCTGTGTAATAAATTATAGCTCTTGGTTAAGTGCTATAGGTGCCAGGTGTTAAGAATGTAAACGCAGAATCACCCTCTGAGATGCTACTATTATATTCAGTAGAGCAGATCCTTTTCTGCAGGGCACCCTCCAGGTGACTGGTATACTTATGGGACATAGTGTTAGTGGTCAGGCCCCACAGTCAGGACTGTACGATTTCATCTCATTTCAGCCTCAAAATACCCTTTCAATGGTATGCATTGTTAATCCTATTTTGTAGAGAAAAACTGAGGCTCAGAGAAGGGACAATGACTGTCCCAAGAGCATCAGATCACAGCCAGGGGTGGAAGGGCCAGGATAGGTGCGTGTGTGCCCAGACCTGTGATTGATCTGTTACTTCCCAATCTCCATCTGCTGACCACGCAGTGCTGGGTCCGAACACATCTCTCTCCAGCCTCAGCACTGCAGGACAGCTGACCCATCATGTCTGCATTTCTCCTGGGAGCCTCCCAACAACCTTATGCACCCAGCCACACCTCCTGCTCATCTAGTTCACTCCCATTTACCCTTCTAATCTTAGTTTAGAAAAATCTTCCTCCAGGAACCCTGCCTTGACACCCAAAACCTGAATTTGGTTCCCAAGGCATCCTGTATCTCCCCAGCACCACCTGTCTCGCTCTCTGTTATTTTTTGGTCTGGCTGTCTCCCTGTGGGGAATGTGAGCAACTAGAAGTCAGGGGCCTTGTTCTTTTGACACCTTTTGATAAACAACAGTCAGATACTGTTGTAGTCACTGCAGAGCCACATGCACAAGGCCCCCTCCCTGCTTCCATAGAATTTACGTGCTCTAGGACAAAACAGATAGAGGGCCACATGGTTGAATCCCCAGGCTATATAGAGCACAGCACCTGGCACACTGTAGGTGTTCAATAGATGCTTTTTGAATGGCTAAAAAATAAATAAAATAACATGTGAATAAAAAAACTCATTTTGATAAATCAATAGTACTTACCTCTGTATATAAACTGCTAGGGGACTATCAGCCCTATTTACTGATGAGGACACTGGCGGAGAGCAGGCTTGCGATTCGCCCGAGGAAGGAGCAGGAGAAGGCAGGATTGGAGGCTAACTCGGAGGCTCCACAGGTTGCCTAATGCTCACCTCACTTAGCAGCGGTGTCTCCAGCTTCGTTTCCAGAGCTTTGTCAGTGACAAAGGGGTCTTATTATTTACACTACTGGCCTGTGTCTTTGTTAAGTGCTTTCTGATTATTTACTGGAGAGTGGATGAAGCAAACAAGGAAAATGATGGGGTACTTTTTTTGTAATTCATTTTAATGTCTGGGTCTTGGTTCTCTGGAGGCAGCTTCAAGGATCCATTTGTCTGCCATGCGCAGTAAATACTGAAGAAGGGGATGCACTCCTTATCCAGGGGCCTGAACAGAGCAAAGAGGGTGGGGCACCGGATATGCTGATCCGGTGGTTCCTGCAGCCCAGGAATCAGGGAGAGAAAGGAGGGAGGAGGTGCTGCATTCCTTTGCTAAAGGACATTAAGACAGAAGAAGTAGTTCCCTCCTTTGTCACCATGCAAGCCAGGAAGTCATTGTGAAAAGAAGAAAATCTTCTAGGCCGAGAGTCACATGGGGTGCAGCTTCTCTTTTCCAAAGGTTCATATTGTGACAGACAGCAGTACCCATTAAAGCCCCTGACTTGTGGCATCCCATACTCTGGTTCACATATGACTGCTTCTTAGTTCTTGGTTGTGGGCAAGTCACTGAATCTGCCTGTGCCTGGGATTCCCCGTGCTACAAGTGGGATAAGAGAATACCTACCCCAAAAGCTTACTGTGATATTAATTGACTAGCTTCGTGTCCATGCGCGGTGGTTCTCATTACTGGCAAATGAGAAAATGGGGTCTTCATCTTCACTGCCCTCATTTTACTCCCATTGTCCCCAGTATCACCACCACCCTTGAGAGCTTCAGGTCCAGTTCAGTAGCCACTGGCCAGATGTAGCTGTCAAGAGCTTGAACGCGGCTGTTCCAAATTGATGTGGACCCTATGTATATATAATGTGCACATAATGTATATAATGTGTATATATAATTTATATAATGTGTACATAATGGAGTTTGAAGATTTAGTACAAAGAAAAGAATAGAAATTATGAATATTTCATTAATAACATTTTACATTGATTACACATCTAAATGATAATATTGTGGACATATTCAGTAGAGGAAAGACATGATCCTTACGATGTGAAACCCCAACTGCTGCTGCTTATTTCCAAGCTCAAACCCCAGCAGCCCGTGGCTTTAGCTTCATTTATGCATTGGGTTTCTGTTCCCTGTGGATGTTTGTCTTGCTTTTGACTATTGCCATGTCTGCTTTACTCTTATTTTATCTATATCTGTCTTGCTATGTGTTTTGAGGTTGGATGGGCAAACTCAGCTTCAAAGTGTGAACTCACCCCACTGTCTCGCCCTGAAGTCACCCATGGCCTCTGCGTGCTGTCCCAGAGCTCCTGGACCCAGAAGAAGTTGTGCCTTTTGGCAAATGATATATGGAGATAGTCTGGATTAATATTAACTGTGAAAGGTGCTCATTATTCATTTCTGGTTCAAGGTGACAGGGTTAAGCCTGATAGCATCCTTTTAGTAGTATTAGGCTATGATAAAGCCCCTGGCACTGTGGCTGTGTTATCTGATGTCCCAGGAGCTCAGTGCTTGCACTGAGCCCAGCAAGCACTCAGTGTAAGCACTTAAACAAAACACAGTTACAAATTTACAATCAGGAGACAGCCTGGGAAATCTCCCCCCGAATGCCTTGTTCACACCTTCTTTATTTTTTCTAGTGCCAAAGGATAATGAAGGAGTTTAGTGAATATCTGGTATATGAATACATTTTTGAAAAAGGAAATGAAGGCTGGGCATTGTGGCTCAAGCCTGTAATCCCAGCACTTTGGGAGGCCAAGGCAGACGGATCACAAGGTCAAGAGATCAAGACCATCCTAACCAACATGGTGAAACCCCGTCTCTACTAAAAATACAAAAATTAGCTGGGCATGATGACACACACCTGTAGTCCTAGCTACTCGGGAGGCTGAGGCAGAGAATTGCTTGAACTCGGGAGGTGGAGGTTGCAGTGAGCTGAGATTGCACCACTGCACTCCAGCCTGGCAACAGAGCAAGACTCCATCTCAAATAAATAAATAAATAAATAAATAAATAAATAAAAAGAAAATGAAGAAATAAAGTGGATGAATGAGTAAATAAGTTGGTGAATACATCAAAGAGTGAGTAAAAGAAGCAATTAATTTTTGAACAAATGGATGAATAAAATATCAAATACATACATTTCTGTACAATTTATTGAGTAGCTGAAAGAATGGCTGGTTACTTGGTTGGAAGGACAATGGAGGAAGGAATACGTGAATGAATAAATGAGTCAGTGGGTGGATGGATGGGTTCAGCATAATGTCTTAAGTGCTGTTTTTTCTGGCCTCTTGGTCTAATAGTCTACCACTTCCCATTCATGACATTCTTTTGCTTTTTGTCTGTTTTATTTTTCCTTCTTAGTACTTACTACTATCAAACATTTAACATAACTTACTTATTTTTTTGTTAATCTTCCTCACTACTGGAAGGTGATTCCTAGAATAGTAGATAACATTCTCTATTTCATGAACTGCTCTACCCTGAATGATAATATTGTGGACATATTAGGTTAAAAATATCCCTTAGGATGTGAAATCCCAATTGCTACTGCTTGATTCCAGACTCAGACCCCAAGATCTTTGAATAGTGAGGGGCATATAGTAAGCACTCAATAAATACTGGTTGAGTGGATGAATAATGGCTGGGTGGATAGACAGGCAGATGGAAGACAGATAAAAAAATATATAGAAGAGACAATGGTACACAGACACATGTTCAGAGAGCAAGAGATTAAGGGTCTGAAGCCACAGGACATTGTTTTCCCTGCTGTTTACTACCCGTGTGTTTTGGGGCTGGTCCGAGCTGAGGGAGGTGGAACTTCTCTGGGTCATTATGCGTTTTCATCTTTGACGTGGGAGTGATGCAATCTCAACTGGCCACAAGTCTGTTGTGGGGATTCAATGCTGAGGAGCAGGTGGACATGCTTGGTGCATGCTAAATCTCATGCCCACGCAGGCCACTGCCAGCCACTGGAGATGCCCAGCTCTGCAGGGGGGCTCTGGCATTAAAGGCTCTGTTTGTTCTGAACCTTCCCAGGAGGAGATGAAGCTGGCAGGGGTGATGCTGATGTGCAGTGAGGGAATCTAGAACTGAATTAAAGAGTGGTGGGCTGCTGACCTCGCTCAGACAGTCACCCGCTTCAGCAAGTCTTTTCTCTTCTGGACCTAACTTTTCTCATCTGTAAATCAAGGGGACAGGGGACTGGCTCCCATATCTTGAAAACTCATTTCAAGACACATTTCAAAGCAAACAATGTACAAGCTATAACCCCACAAAATAACTTCTGCTTTTTTCTACACTCAAAATGATTTACCACTCCTTGTGGAAACATTAGCTGAGTGGACTGGACATTCACTCACATTGCCTGGTACAGATGGTGAATGTGTGTGACCAATTCAAGGAGCTAGAAAATGGATCAAGCAACTAGTGACTGCAATACACCACAGGAATGCTGCTCGATGTGGTATTCCAAGTTACTTTTTTTTTTCTTTTCTTTTCGTAAGACCTTCTGCTGGTCTACCCAAATCACATCGCAGAGATTGGGACCACCAAAGACTTAATAGGGGAGTAAGTCTTGACTTCTGTCCTCAGTATTTTTTTTTCTCTTTTCTTTTTTTTTTTTTTTTTTTTTTGAGATGGAGTCTCGCTCTGTCACCCAGGCTGGAGTGCAATGGTGCCATCGTGGCTTGCTGTGACCTCCACCTCCTGGGTTCAAGCCATTCTCCTGCCTCAGCCTCCCAAGTAGCTGGCATTACAGGCACGTGCCATGCCCGGCTAATTTTTGTATTTTTAGTAGAGACGGGGCTTCATCATGTTGGCCAGGTTAGTCACGAACTCCTGACCATAAGTGATCCGCCCCCCTCGGCCTCCCAAAATGTTGGGATTACAGGCGTGAGCCACCGTGCCCAGCCCTGTCCTCAGTATTTCTTCAGTTTCCTGACCCCAAGCCCCCAGCCCCCTGATAACATGCACACATGACTCTTCCAATACAGTGCTTTAAAGGCATAAGACAAGCACATGTATGTGTATACCAAGAAAATAAGTAATAATAATTATTATTGCTAATATTATTATATTATAATAATATAACAATTATTATTGCTAATAATTATTAAAATAATATTTTCTAGTCTGGTTTTATGTTGTTTTTTTTTAAAAAAGTAGCTGTTTATCTCAAGAGGCACTATCTGAAATGCTTTTGAAATGAGTTTTGAAATTATTTTTAATTTACTTTCAATGTTCAAGATTATCTTTCAGTGTTAAAGTTTACCTGGTCCAACCAGCCTAATAAGCCAGAGGAAGTATAGATGAGATACATATTATCTTGTTAAAAAAGTATAAATTACTTTCCTTAACTTGTTCTATGATACGGTATCCATCAATCAACTGAATTGGGCCCACTTATTCACCTATGAATTTTAGTAATTTCCTTTACTTAACATTCATGGTGCTCTTATAGCATATGAGGAAGTATCCGAGACTGCAGTCCAATGCATTAATAGTCCCAATTAGTCATCCTTCCCTGTAACCAGGTCTTTTGCTGTGTGATTTTGCGGGGCCTGCTTACTGAGGGTAGGGAAGCCCTTCTTCCTTTTCATCTTGACTCTTGGTTTGAACAGTGGACTTGTTTGACCAATGAGATGTTGGTAGATGTGATGTCAGCAGACAGAAAGTGATTGCTTTCATTCATCTCTACTGTGGCATTGAGAAGACATGCCTGGGTTCCTTTGCTGGCTGCAGAAGGGGAATGGAGACCTGTGGAGCAGTCACAAGCAGCTGTGCTTAACCTACGGCAGTTGATCTCTAGTTGGCCACAGACAAATGAATAAGCCCCACTCAAACTAGCCAAGTGCAAACTAGATTAGCTAGCCTACCCCCAGCTGATGGACATTTTCATGAGTTAAATGCATGCTTATTATATCCTGCTGAGATTTTACGGTTGTTTGTTACACAGCATTTATGTGACATTAGCTAACTGTTGCAAAATAAATCGTAGATTAATACAAGTGCTAAAATTCCACGGCTCTATGCATGATAGCTTAGTATGACAATATTTTGAGAATATTTTCATTTATAAATAATCCACTTATTGGCTTATAGAAGTAGATTGCTGATGATAAATTTTATCTGCAGAAGAAATACAGTGAAATCATTATTTGGTGGGAAGGTTGGTTGTGGCAAAGGATAAAATCTCCAGTGTCTTAAATGTCTCAGGCTTGAATGTTCATTTCTGCAAATGAACTGTGTCATTTTAATATGTCAATAACCATGGGTTAACCCTCCACTCTCCTTTGAACTTACTCTGGATTTTTCAGATAAGAAGTCACTTCTTATTTTACCCTTTTCCTTCAGCTAGGTAAAGATATTTCCAAGTAGGACCAAGGGGGCTAGTTTCCCAGAATCCTGCCCCATTCTTACATAAAAAAGATCTCAACTACATGGGCTACATTGATGTCTTCAGAGGCGTGTCAGGAGTAATGTAATAATAGGTACACTGTGGGTGTCTGAAATGAACATTTGTTTAAAGCTCATTGAAAGTCACCTTTGTGATGGTGAAGCTCATTTCCCTTCCATCCACCATGCTGTCTCCTGCGGGCGAGAAAGAGGCAAGACAAATACTGCTCATTGGCCAACCCCAAATCTTTTTCAATCCCCTTCTCCTAACACATTCCACTATAAAGCCTTACGAAGATAACATTTCACTTTGACAGCTTCCCTTGAGGCTAAGGGTGATGTTATGTGTTAAATTGTGTCACCCAAAAACATATGCTGAAGTCCTAACCCCCAGTACCTGAGAATGTCACCTTATTTGGAAATAGGACTGTTGAGGATAGTGTCAGTTAAGATGAAGTCATACTGGAATAGGATAGATCCTTAATTCAAAATGATCTGGGTTCTTATAAGAAGATGGGAATTTGGACACGGAGATATACAGATGGGAGGTGATGTGAAGACACAGAAGACAGATGGTCACATGAAGAAGCTGCAGAGATTGGAGTGATGCTTCCATGAATCAAGAATGTCTGGGGCTACCAGAAGCTGGAAGAGGTAAGGATGGATCCTCCCTTAGAGGCTTTGGAGGGAGTGCAGCACTACTGATATTTGATTTCAGACCTCTGGCCTCCAAAACTGTGAGACAATGAATTACTTTTGTTTGAAGCCTCCTAGTTTGTGGTACTTTATTACAGCAGTCATAGGAAGCCAATACAGATTGCCATATAAATATTCAGATTAATGACAAAAAGCAGGGGTCTGCTAGGGTCTTCTGGGAAGGTGTTAGATTTTCTAATAAAAGGGAAAGATGTGGTTCCTCCCAACCATCTTTTATTCTTTCCACTTTGTGTGCAGATGCGATGGTGGGTTCTAAGGCAGGAATCTTATAATCAGGTGGCAGTAGCCACCACACTAGAAGGGAAAATACGGAAAGATTAAAAAGAGCCTGAGTTTTCAATGGAATTATTGAGCTACTGTTCCAGTCCTGCATTGACTAGATCTAGAATTTTAAATGTAAAAATAAGAATTTCCTAACTGTTCAATTGATTTCTCATTGGTCTTCCATTATTTGCAACCCAAGGTATTTTTATCTGGTATAGTAGAATTAGCTTGCTGTCTACTTTTGGTGTATGCCAGAGGGATATTGATATCCCCTTAGCAGTTTACTGACACCTATATGTAAAATTTGTTGGATGGAAACAAAATGTTCATATATATATGCACACACACACACACATATATATAATCAACAAATTTATAATCAACAAATATTTATAATAAATATTTATTGAGTACCTGGTATGTGCCAGTCACTATCCTAGGTGCTTGGGACATATCAGGAAATAAAACTGGTCACAATCCCTGCCCTTGTAGGGTATCCATTCTACCTACCCCTCCCCTCTAAGTATTACATTGGTACCATTGGTACTTCCAATGGAGTGCATGTCTCACATCAATGGTTTTCAGTTGTTTCTCAGAGGAAGAAAGAACCCTGAAGAGCTATTCCTTCTCACAGTGCCCCTCCCAAAGACATCACCCGTTTCCTCCAACAAAGCTCCTCCTAGGGAATACCACCAAAGCCTTCATCACTTACCACTTAAACATCAGACGAAAAAGGGAAAACACTGAAGCTTGCTTTGCATTTTTTTTTCTTATTTGAGACAGAGTTTCATTCTTGTCGCCCAGGCTGCAGTGCAATGGCGCGATCTTGGCTCACCACAATCTCCACCTACCAGGTTCAAGCAATTCCCCTGCCTCAGCCTCCCGAGTAGCTGGGATTACAGGCAGGCACCACCACGCCTGGCTAATTTTTTGTTTTTTTTAGTAGAGAGAGGACTTCTCCATGTTGGTCAGGCTGGTCTCGAACTCCTGACCTCAGGTGATTCACCCACCTCAGCCTCTGCATTTTCATTTACTAAGATGGTTTTCCTGGTGTCGGTCTGAAAATAGAAAAGCTGTGGAATACAGTGAGCAGGTTTCCCTTCTTCATGCCTCTCTGCTCTGGGCAAAGAAAGACCAGGGACATGTTACCGTAGGGAAAGGCTTAGGAACCATTAAAGATCATCTTCACTGTTTGAGCATGACGACAGATTCTTTTGGCTTTTGAACGTGATTTTTTGGGAATTGCCATTTGCCATTACTGTCTTTCTTGGGCAACAATGTCTCCACATCCCACTGTTTTTGTTTTTGTTTTTCTTTTTCTCACAGCCTGCTGTGGGTCTTAAAATATTTTCAGGATCTCTGGGAGGTGTTCAAAGTATGGATGTGTGTTAGGCAGACAGTTGTATTTATTGGTGCCTTTTCTGACTTAAAAAAAAGTCTACATCTAAATTTAGTGGGAAGAAAATATCTTCAGTTGGGCCCTTTCCTGAGAGAAACAAAAACATATATATATACACCTATATATATTTTATATATGTATGTGTATATATATATGCATATAAGTACACTCACACACACATATTTACTCTTTTAATATTATAAATATATCTTTGCAGATGAGAATTGTTAGTGCAATTAAAAAAAAAAGTTCAGCTTGTAATAAAAGAAAAAGTTTCCAAAAAAAAAAAAGCAGACTCCATAAATGGTTTCATTCAAAGGGCTGCTTTTAATTTGGCTGTGGTGACAGATTAAGAAGGAAAGACTTGAACCAGACCTTTGACCTGTCGTGGGGTCAGAGGTTCCCTCTGTCTGTGTTCGGACTCCTTTGACAACTTCCTGTATAATTTGACTATTATTTGCCTGTCTGGGCACCGTCTGACCCCAGAGTCTGGAAAAATGAGAAAGGCAGCCCGCATTTTGGTGCCATATGGACAACAGCAAGGGAGGGCACGTTTAATCAAATTTGGGTGGGAAACACTGTCTGATCCCAGGTTAGGGAAAGAAGCTTGCACGGGATTTCCAGCAGACTGACGGAGAAAGGGTCAGATGACAGGCATGCTATGATTTAGGGTGCATGTCCCCCACCAGACGCTGGTATGGCTGCAACAAAATTTTGAATTTGGAAGCAGATCAATTATGAAAAAAAGAGAGGTGCTGGTAGCATTTCAAATTGCAAGTGGACTTCTGCCACAGAAGTCCAGAAAGATTGAATTTTAAAAATCCAAATAAATGCATCTCTAATGCAGACTCAAGTCATAAGAAAATGGGCGCTTCGGGCAGAGACAAATAATTTTTACATTTTTTTTAACTTTAGGTCTGGTAGAAGACTGTGTTCACATCAAATAATAATTATACTCCATTTTCATAATTTCCACAGGAGTTTTCATAGTAAAAAAATGTGTATATAAAAAAGCTTTACTTAGTAAATAATAATAAATATATTTCTCAATTTAGAGGACTTAATAAAAAACACACATAACCATAAATCAGAGCTTCAGAACAGCCTGGAATAATCTGCATGGCCACACCAAGTTGCTGCTTTAACACCAGCAAAGGCAGGCCCTGGGTATTTAATTAGCCTGTAGGGTGTTCTCATGATGTGTGAATGCACTCACAGACTTGAGAAGTCCCAGGTGTTAGTAAGGAAAGTTGCTGGGCCCCATAGCTTAACTTGTTACCAAGTATACTGGGGCATCATCTTGTCTGACCCTTATCACAGCCCTCTGAGTAGGCGGCAACTGAGGAGGAGAATCAGGATGGGATCAGAAGACTCCGCAGTTGTCAGTTGTCAGTTGCCACAGCTGGAAGTTGGGGCCAAGGATCTGGAAATCAGTTCACAGCCAAAAAAGGAAATCAATAAACAGAGCAAGACAAGTCAAACAAAACAGAACTGGTCCTAAGAGTCTATAATGGAATCTGGAGCAAAGCAGAAAGATCTTGGGGTGCAGCTAAGAGGCAGGAGGACGTCTGAGGTGGCGAGCAGGGTCGTAAGGGCCTGAGCTGGGCCTGAGAGGGCAACTAGATTCAGGAAAGGCAGAGAAGGGGAAGGGATGAGGCACAAAAAAAACTGATTTCAGAGCTACAAAAGACCCTTCAAATATCAACAACCAACTCTTTCCATTTTATAGACCAAGTAAGTGAGAGCGAACAAAGTTCAATGAGTTTGACCTAAGTTACTGAGTTAGTTAAAACAGACCTAGATTCAATCCCGTGAGATATGACACCCCAAGTGTCAGGCCCCAAGTTCATCTCAAACCAAGGAGCCCCAATCCTGTGCCTCTTATGTGTTTCCTTATACTTTCTGGTACAAATTCAGAAATATAATTAATTTAATATCTAAAATGTTTTAAGATCCTCAGGTGTTAGGTAAGTAAGCTAGCTTTTGGGTTTAGTGAGTGCAAAGAAAGATAAAATGCCATAAAACAGGGAAGCACCAGCCTTGAGCTGTCTTTGACAAGGGCTAGTGTCTTGGGGAAAAAATGACTTATTTTTCTTTTCTAGGGGCAAACATTGCAAAACACTTGAGTTAATGCATGTGGAACTATTTTATGTAAAATGCATCTCCTGGCTATTGAATTCTTTTGCTTTTGACAGGAGTGAACGTTTACGAAGAAATCAGTCTCATGTAAGTAGACATCACTTACTGAGCATGTAACAATACAGTAGATACTGTCCTATTGTTCATAAATGCATTTGATCTCACAACCAAAATTGAAGACGCATATCCATATCAGCAACCTTGTTTCAGATAAGAAGAAACTGCAGCTCTGAGGATTTCAATGGTGAGCCCAGGGCCCTGGCTTGCATGCTGCAGGATTCAAGCTAGGCCGGCCTCCTGAAGATTCTTTCCCCCGCTCAGCACCCCCTGGCAATGACTCCTGCAACAGCATTTGATGCAAGTGGTCTTACTTCTTACATGAGTACTGCCTGCACTTTACATTTCATACTTTTGCTGGACTTTTTTGAAGTTTAATATTTTGTCTTTATGAACTGGGAACAGAAAGGAGGGAACATAAAAAGAGGACTAGAGTTGTAAGATGTGACGTTGAAGATCATGTCAGGATACTCCTTGGAACAGGACCACATCAATTCTTTCTTCTGGGCTGCAATAACTTCATCCAAAAGGTAAAGTGTGTTGGGAAGCAGAGTGTCTCTAAGGATCCTTACACTACATGTAGGGGGTTCTGTCTTCTCCTTTCTCCATCGGCATTTTCAAGAACATAAGATCATCAGGAGGAGCGACATGTCACTGCTCCTTCTCCAAAGACCCAAGCCACTTTCTCCTTCCTAATGCCAAGGGATATTGAACTCAGGGCATGATGGTTAAGTTCTATGCCTTGGGTTGTTTTTTTGTCAATGGTGGTGGTTTAGTTTTGAGAATCACCTTCCCCCTTGGTCCCTGTGTCTCATTCTAAGGCAAGCCATGGTAATGTCAGGCTCTCAGTAAATATCAAGACCCTCCATCTGCTTCTGTCTTTCCTCTGAAAAAATTCTCAGACAGCCAAGGTCATGGCCACATATCTCCTGCCACCCCCAGAGCAAAGGGGGAGGAGAAATGGGGGAGCCACCTGTCTACACTGAACCAGACACAAAAGAGCTGTTATTCAGAAGGTTTGTATGCAAAGTACATGGTTCAAAGCTTGTGGACCCATCACGTACATTCCCAAAGCCATGCTTTTACATTTTAATTTTTTTCGTGCACTTCATCGTGGGGTCACAGATTCAGCTCAGAAATGAGGAACTTACTCTGGGATCAACAAATGTAGACAAACTGGACACCTTTTCCCATTGCTGATGTCTGCATCAGATCTTGAGGCCAGGGATAGTCGGCTTGGCTCCCGGCCCTACCCTGGGATTTGAGATTTGGTGTGCAGACTACTTAAGCCAATTGCTGATTGATCCAAACATGCAGGAAGGCATGTGAATGACTTTGCAGCAAAGATTTTTTCTCTAAAGAAGAATGGTAATGAAGTACCATGAGGTTCAAGGGCAGGTGACAAGATCTCCCACATGCCTGGCTTTCCTGGCTGGTGGTCCTGGTTAAGTCACGTTGCCTCTGTCTGCCTCTATGAGCAATAATAAAATCAAGTGCTTTGGGTTTCTGGGATTGGGGGAGGATTTAATGAATTAATACACTAGAACAATGATTGGCTCATGGTGAGTTCACAACTAACAACAAACAGTAACTCTCAGGAGCATCATCACCACATGATGATTACATCATTGCCCTGAGTCTTGGCATTCCACACCATATAATCTGGATAGAAAGAAGTCCTTGCTTGCCTTGCAGCACAGGGGAAGGATCAAAAGGGATAAAATGGACTTCCTAGTTCTTGGATCACAAAAAGTCCTAGTTCTATACCAGCACAGGAGCCATTTAGGAGAGGACTAAGGGCTTCCATAGCCCCAATTCTCAACCTGGTTTGTCCCCTAAGTGCCATCTCATCATCAGAAAAAAGAAGAGAAATTAGAAGAGGAAAAATAAGCAAGGCACAACTTGATTGTTGTCACTTGAAAGTCTTCATTTCAAGACTGTTCCCTTGGCTCTGGGAGTTCTTGTGTCATTACCTTCTGTTAAAAGGATTCAAATGACATTATTTGCATGGAAACTCACATACCAATGATGTCATTTATGCCACGAAGTTGCATTACAATGAAGAGGATGATGACTGTGTCACATGGACCTGACATTCTTTAGGCAGTTAAATTGAAAGTCAGTGCTGGCAGTTCTTAACCACGCACCTCCCTTGAAAATACATCACTTCTGATATGAAATGAATATTTTAGGATGCCAAGTCTCGGCACATCAAATGATGCTACCAGTAGTATCACTCTAGGGCAGGCAAAGTTTCCTACATTCAGGTGGACTTAGGGAGCCCTCTCTGAGTCAGAACCGTCAGATGGGCTAATAAACTATAATCTTTCCAACCAAGCCTAATCGTGCTTTAATGACAGTCTCTTCAATGATGTCTTTTAAAAGCAGTTTCACTTGGAGATGTCTGCAGAAACATTTAGGAATTCTTCTGTTGTATAAGAGGATGGCATAGAGACTTTGGGTGCACAAATCCAACATGACCTTCTATTAAATATACCAGTTCTAAAGGTTGGTCCAACAAGCTGAGTGCTCACTTGTTGCGTAGAGCAAATTCACAGTGTGGTCCAGTCAAAGAGCAATGGATGCTGTGGAATGAGATGGAAGGAGACACATGGAAGGTGTAACTGCATATTCCAGACAGGAGGTGAAGAAAACATACATATTCACAGAGGCCAACACCAAACACAGCGTTATTATGAGAGATCTCAATGCACAGGAAAAGGGAACATGTACTGCACAGGAGGCATCTTACCTTGGGGAGACAGGACAGGAGATGGAGGGCCACGTGTTTGTCAGAGCTCCTGACTTGGAGACAGGAGGCTGGAGGTGAGTCATTCTACATGCTAAAGTCTACCAGACTGACTCAGTACATGCATGACCCACCAGCAAAGTCGTGATGCAAATAAGAGCAAAGGAAATAAAGAGAGTTATATTTTGATGGATGAATCCAGAATTTTACCATTAGATATTTAAGAAAGAACTGAGGCTGGGTGCAGTGGCTCATGCCTGTAATCCCAGCACTTTGGGAGGCTGAGGCGGGTGGATCATCTGAGGTCAGGAGTTGGAAACCAGCCTGGCCAACATGACGAAACTCATCTCTACTAAAAATACAAAAACACAAAAATTTGCAGAGTATGGTGATGCACGCTTTTAGTCCCAGCTACTCTGGAGGCTGAGGCAGGAGATTTGCTTGAACCCAGGAGGCAGAGGTTGCGGTGAGCCGAGATCGCGCCACTGCACTCCAGCCTGGGCAACAGAGCAAGACTCAGTCTCAAAAACAAAACAAACACAGGCCCAGCACGTTGGCTCATGCCTGTAATCCCAGCACTTTGGGAGGCTGAGGTGGGTGGATCACGAGGGCAGGAGATGGAGACCATCCTGGATAACACGGTGAAGCCCCGTCTCTACTTAAAAAAAATACAAAAAATTAGCCAAGCGTGGTGGCGGGCGCCTATAGTCCCAGCTAGTCGGGGAGGCTGAGGCAGGAGAATGGTGTGAACCCGGGAGGCGGAGCTTGCAGTGAGCAGGGATCGTGCCACTACACTCCAGCCTGGGTGACAGACTGACACTCTGTCTCAAAAAACAAACAAATGAGCAAAAAAACACAAAAGCAAACACACGAACAAAACAAACCAAAAAGAAAAGAAAAGAAAGAGCTGGCAACACATAATAAAAATAACAGCTAGCGCACCACCACCACCAAACGTAACCACGATAGTAATCAGGGAGAAATGACAGTCTGTGTTCTTTATCCCCACCTCTCCCAAGTCACTCTTTGCCTTCTGGCCTTTTTTTAAACGGCTTGGGCTGCTGCCCTTGGGCCTCACCCCTGTGGCTTCACCTCTTCCTCACGGGCCTGTGAGCACTAAAGCCTCTGGCAGTGGCTGGGACTGGCAGTCTTCCCTCAGCCTGTGGGCTTCTGCCTGCCCGATCAACCCGAGAGGGACCGAGAGCAGCTCTGAGAAACTTGTTCCCATCTTTCTTTCTTTTTTTTTTTTTAATTTTTTTTTTAGATGGAGTCTTGCTGTGTTGCCCAGGCTGGAGGGCAGTGGCGTGATCTCAGCTCACTGCGAGCTCCGCCTCCCAGGTTCAAGCCATTCTCCTGCCTCAGCTTCCCTAGTAGCTGGGACTACAGGCGCCTGCCACCATGCCAGGTTAATTTTTTTTTTTTTTTTTTTTTTTTTTGTATTTTTAGTAGAGACAGGGTTTCACTGCGTTAGCCAGGATGGTCTCGATCTCCTGACCTCGTGATCTGCCCGCCTCGGCCTCCCAAAGTGCTGGGATTACAGGCGTGAGCCACCGCGCCCGGCCCCTTGTTCCCATCTTTGACTGACATGGCAGATGTGTCTACTGGATGCTGCCCATCCTTATTAGGAAGTTGGAGCAAGTGTGCTCTTATAGTGCTTAGTGTGTGCCTCTGTGATAGCAAGTGTCACTCACCGTTCTGGAAATGCCTGGCTGCTCCAAAGACCCCAAACAACTTCAGTGATGAGTTCCATCTTGTCTCCCACAGTGCCCAGCACCAAGACTCTAGGTCACTATCATGACAAGAGCAACCACTGAGATGGTGTTCAACAGTGTGCCTGGCACTGAGGTCAGCACTATTTTTATTCTCACTTTATAGATGAGGAAACAGAGGTGCCCAAATAGACTAAGCAATGTTCCTGGGTCACCAGTGAGGAAGAAATACAGCCAGGAGTTGAAGAATCAACCCCAGAGTCATACTCCAACCACAGCACATTGCTGCCTCTCTTAGAAGGTAAAACGTAATTAAATGAAGCATGATGGAGCCTGTCTTTTCAAGAGGAGTAATAAAAGAAGCCACCAAGGTCACCATCCCACTGGGAAGGGCATATTTACCTGCTTCCAAATGAATTTAAGAATTCTCATTTTCTTGCAAACTAACTCCCTAACCTTTTTCAAACAACACATTCAGTGACACAATGTCATGTCGGGATGCAGAAATTGAATATTATAATTAAAATTTTCTCTGGGGGGTCTTGCTGCCAAGTATAAGTGTCCATGATGATCAAGGGACAAAACATGAAAGTAGGGGGTGGCTGAAAGCTCCCTTAGCTCTTTTTATTTATTGATACCACTGAAATATAATAGAAACATCCTTCAAAGAAAGCAACACCAGCCAACCCTTCAGCTTTGATAGGGCTTTTTAATCAGGAGACATTGTTGTCTCACAATGAACATGGAAAGCATTTAAAATATTTTGTAGATGGAGTGCATTGCATCTGACCCCAGCCAAAAGACCACATTAAAAGGAACTGAAAGGAATTCACTTTGAGTCCTCCGGGCTCAAAGAACCGAGGACATGCAGAACATGCTAAGGGTTGGATTCATTTGGAGAAAAGGTGAAGCACCAAGTTAGTTAGAAAATGAGAGTCCAGATTTGCCTTGGGAGGTAGAGTATGGTTCCCCAGAGTGCAAGGGATGATAAGAGACACTGGACATTGCTACTGAGTCGTTGATATAATTGCTTTCTTTTGAGCATATGGAATCTGAGCTCAGTTTTCCGAGAGGTGACCAGTGGACTGCTGGTCGAGGGAATGCTTCAAAAATGCCCCTCTGTCCCTTAAGTCTGGGACAGGTTCCATACTACCTCTGCCTCTGGTGACTGACACAGATGTATCCAAGGCTCTGAGGAGTTATCCGAAAAGGAGTCTCTGTAAGATTTTTTAAACTTTTAAAAAATATCTGCAGGGCCTTTTGCAGTCTGCAGGACATAATTTGGGATGAGCCGCCAACTCATACAGGCACAGAGCATAAGGGGTCACGAGAGGTCTGGAGTGACACACCTGGTTAGCCCTTGAACCTGTCTGCCCCAGTGAGTACTACCTTCTCCAAATCCCATTTCCCCCAAGCTCATCCAATTATACAAGTGACCAGGAATAAATCAAATGAAATTACTAGAGGGGTTTTTCTTTTAATAACAAGACATAGCTGATCTGATCTTATTAAAACAGGAGTTGGGCAGATTTAAGACATGAAAATAAATAACTAGAATACAAAGGAGAATAAAGCCAACGCCATAGACATTTTCCATGGTTCCTTAAGCATTCATGGGAGGGAGGAATGTCCTCTAGGTTGGGGAACTTGATGGGGTTGGGGGTAGATCGGAGGAGGCTTCCTAGGGAAGGGATGGGAAGTAAAGAGCACCTTAAAGTACAGATAGAATTTTTGTGTGATTTCATTAATAATAAAAATCTTAATAATACTCTTTTCCAATTAAAAACATCTAGTATCTTACCATAAAATAAATTAGATTGTAAAGTAGAACAGATATTTCTCATTAATCTAGGACTGAAAGATAGTTGTGATATTCATTCTTTATATAAAACCCAACTGTTTTGGCAACACAGCTAATATATTGTGTCTGCAACTTTTTAACCTAATTTTCTGTGTTTTACTCTTTCAAAAAATTTGGCTTAACCTGGAAAAAGAAGCATATATTCTTTCCAATTACTGTCTTCAATCATTGTCTAATTTATTTTTAACTTGAGGAATCATGGTTTAACTAACCATTATTGTCTTATTGAATTACTTTTTTCTAGTTTTACATTTTAATATTTTGCATAGTTCTGATAAAAACTTTGTACATGAAAGATTTTCTAGGTATATCAATTTCTGCTCTTAAGGTAGATAGAGAGCCTTGGTGTCTTCATTATTTGGTTAGAGTAGAGATGAATATCAAGTATCGTATTGATTTGGCATATTGGTATGCAGTGTTCAATACTGCGCCTCCACGCCCCTGCCCCAAGGCTATACATGTTGAATTTCTATGTTTCTACCAAAATGCCCTTCATCCAATTCAGATAGAAGTCACCCACTGTGTGGACAGAAGAGGATTGTTGGAATCTCAGAGTCAAAGTTATGCATTTTTAACTTCTCAGCTGAAAAGTCATGCTTCAGATGTGAGGCTGGAAAGTTTAGAAAAGAAGATGCAGGTGGGAGACGGTATATTCCCTCTTGTGTCCAACTACAAAAGCCCTTTGAGCTGGAGATGGAGAGAGACAGTGAGAGAGATAGAGAGAGAGAGGAAGGGAGAGAGAGAGAGAGGGAGGAGTTGGTGAAAGGTGTGGCTTTGCTCATTCTTGGCCCCCAACCTTGGTACTAGGTGGGGAAGATCATGGAAACCCCACTTTGAGTCTGGGGAATCCAAGAGTTAGGAGGACCTGTACATCACCCATCCCATCTTCCTGCCTGGAATTCTGATAAACCACCGTGTTGTCACCTTGATATCTCAGCATATCAAGGGGTGGAAATAATAGGGCTGAGACGAAAGCACAGGTGTGTCAAGATGGCAACATGCCCCTATCCCAAAGTCACCTAGGAACCTGGGAAAGTTACTGGAGAACAGTGAACTCCTCCTGGGGCCAAAACAATGGAACAGAGGGCTAAGGAAGGGTCATTGAGTGTCACGGCACTGACTGATACATGTGGGTCAGTAAAGGCCGGGGACCGAGGACGCCTCTGTGCAACCATGGGGAGAGACATGCACGGGATGTTGAGGCCAGAGGACCGTGGTGAGGTGGCAAATCCTCGCAGGACCAAGAGGCAGGACCAAGACTACCCTGCCCAGAGTAGTCCTGATCATATAAGAAGTCCCTGAGGCTTCAAATCTGTAGCGAAAAAAGAAGCTATCAAAAACAAAAAACAAAACAAAACAAAAAAAACCAAGTGCCCATGGACAGCAGTCACACAAAGTTAGTTTTAATAGAAACTTCAGGGTTTGTCTGAACTCTTTCTTTTTATCTATGAGAAAGCTGAGGCTCAGGGACTTGATGACACCCACATGACATGTAGGAGGAAGTGTGAAAATCAGATCACTGCATGAGGACCTCTCTGTCCACTCCGTGGGAAAATCTACAGCAATTGACTGACCAAAGTGGAGTGCAGTTTTAGTAGTGTCTTAAGTGACTTGTGATCACCTGCAGGAGAATACAGATGGAAAGTAAGACAAATAATGATAACATGTGTCCCTCCCTGTGCACTGTAGGGGATCAACAGAGGCTGTCAGCTCATCTTGGTCAGTCACCAGGGGCCACAGTGAAGAGCTCAGGTGGAAGGGCCAGCTGTGAGACTGTCCCAAACAATAGAGCAGTGGCTCCTCAGGCAGGAGCCTCCCAGCCTCTCTGGGCTTGCTTCTACTTACATAAACCAATAGCATTCACCTTCTTTGCTTGGGGCTGTTAGTCTTCCAATTTCAGAGTGGTGTGGACAAAATAAGGATGTTTCTGTGCACGAGACCTGTGTTTTTTCTCTGTCCTTTTTATTCACTAGCTACATAAATCACACAAGTCATTAAACCTCAGCTCAGTTTCCTCATCTGTAAAAATGGGGATATTGGCCCCCACTTCAAATGGGATATCACTTATAAAACAGGAAGCACAGTAGGAGGTCATCTCATTCAGTGGCAGACACTTCTCATGTGTTAATATCTCATTGACTCCTTGCAAATTGCCTTGTAAATGTTAACATCCATTTTATAGACCGGGGAGTGAAGGTTCACTAAATTGGGTCATTTGCCTTAGGCCTTAGAGTTAGTGTCCTTGTTATTACGTACAGTCATGCCGTAATGCTGTATTTTTACTGTACCTTTTCTACGTCTAGGTGTGTTTAGATGCACATGTATTTATCATTGTGTCACAGTTGCCTACTGTCTTCAGTACAGTAACATGCTGTACGGGTTTGTAGCCTAGGAGTAATAGGCTCTACCATATGGCCTAGGTATGTGGCAGGATACACTATCTAGGTTTGTGTATGTACACACTGTGATGTTTGCACAATGACAAAGTCACTCAGGGGCAAATTTCTCAGATTACATCCCTGTGATGAAATGATACACAACTGTATTTATTTTCTCTGTCCTGCAGGGGAACAATATATCTCAGTCTTCAGGCTGCAGTGACTGGTTCAAAGTGTGATCATGTGATCCCAGTCTGGCCCATCATGCTCCTTTTGATTTGGAGCTAAAAGAGGGCTCATCACTTTTCTGTTCGCCAACCTGTGTTGCCTGTGGCTCTGTGGGGGCCACACAGTGGCTGATCTGAGGATTTGAAAGTGACACACACAGCAGAGATAAACACAGCAAGGAAGGTTTCATGCTCACATATCATTTATTCTCAAGGCCAGCTCCACCCCTGTCCACTTTGTGGTTTGACTCTTGACTCAATAACTTCCCTCTTTTTGCTTTGGCTAATCCCAGTTAGGTATCTGTCACATACAACCCAAAGAATCCTGGTGAATACAGGACTTGAACCTAGGTCCATGTAAATTCAAAGCCTGCCTGTGTTCCTTCTACTTCATAAAAAGGGAGAAAGGAAGGAGGGAAACAGTCAGGGACAAAATACTTTCTCCTTAATTTGTCAAGCATCACATCGAAGCTTCCTCGGCTCTCCAAAGATATGACCTAGGTAAGCTTGAAATCTATGCTTGCATTTTCTAAAGAGTGCCCTTTCTAAATCACCTTATTTTGATGTAACTGCAAAAGGCAGTACTATTTTGGGTTCTTGCTATGATAAAACTGAAGCTGTAAGCTAGGGACTTTCATGAGAAATTGCACTGAAATGTCAACAGATGGCTTGCTAATCATGTTAAAAAATACTCATTTCTTTTCAAAAATGGCATTTCCCCCCAGTAAGTAGATCAGAAAGCAATGTTTATGATATAAAACATATTAGTCACAACGCCGTGTAATTATCCTACTTAATCATCAAGGTCATAATGATAATTGTTTCTAAAAATTAACACCTCTTCTCTTAGCAAGGAAGCTAACCCAAAATGCATGGTCAGAAACTCAAAATCACTGCACTTAAAAGGATGTGCACATTAAAAGGAGATGCACGCAGCAACCACAGAGATTGGGCGTAACGATTTACAAAGCGCTTTGCAGTAATAGGCTGAGGAGTGCCGAAATATTTGTTGGTCCATTTTTGTCAAAATCAAAGTCCCTGTTTTTCTTTATTCGAGAGGAAGGACTGGAGTCTTAAGAGCATTTGATCATAATTCACCATTGGATCTACCCTATTTTCTTGTAAAGATAGCTGTCTCTGTGAATCGGCTGGAATTGCCCAAACATTGAAGATCACACTGCAGGGAGAAGTCCCCCCGCCCCTCAGCTTCTGTTCCCGACTTGCACTAACTTGCCTCCTTCTGAAGTTGGACTCTGCTTCTTGGTTTTACTGTGGATCTTTTGCTAGCTTGTGTTGTGTGGCTCCGTGACACCAGTTCTGTCCTTACACTTCACACTCTGGGCTGTCTTCTACTTCTTTTCAAGAGTAGACTCCTCACTGTTCCAGCCCTCCAGGACCTAAATCCAGGGAGCAGCATTCTCAGCCAGCACCCCTTCTTATCCATCCTCCTCACCGCCAGCCCCCTTTGAGAGATGCTTCAAATGACTGTCATGCCCAGCCACTTAGAATGTTATCAAATAAGCTAGTTCATGCAGCATGGGCCTGAAGCTTATCTTTGCAAGTGTCCCAAACAAGCTTTACCTCTTTAGTCATGAAGTCCGCCTGAAATATACCATGTAGACAAGAAATAAAATGTGCTTAGTGTTTTTTGGTTGCTGCAAAAGTAATTGTTGTTTTTTGCCACTAAAATGGCAGTAGAGATGGAGACTACAGATTGCATGGATAACTGAAAAGAAACTCACACAAGCAATCTCATTAAAAGAGAGGTGCTGGTTCATCTTCGGCACCAGACCCTTTCAGATACTAGTGATTGCCTGTGTGGGTGTCTGGCTGGTCCCCAAACTCCCTACCTCTACAAACCCGTACATCTGCCTTTTTGTTAGTTGTGTCTATAAAGGTTGAGTGTTTACATTTCAAATGCCTTGGGAGAAGAGGAAAAAACCTCTATCACCCTATTCATTCTGCAAATGCAGAATCCCCACAGGCAGAGACCACACATAATGGGAATTCGGTTTTTATGAATTTCCATTTTATGAATTTTTTAATGGCAAAACCAGCAATTACTTTTGCACCAACCTAATAATTCATCATTATTTAGAATGTCAGTGACAGTACTGTCAGAGCGACTGTCAGAGCTCCAAAGGGAGCATAGGACCATTTGACCACACACAGAAGGACACCAGGTTTTCTGTGCTTTTCAGTTCTTGTGTCACACTATTAAATGTGTTCTTGAGTCCCTGTGTCTCTTGCTCTCAGGCTGCCATCTGTGATTTCCGACAACAACTCCTCCTTTCAGATGCCTAACTCTTCTACAACAGCCTAAGATAAGAGGAGAGGATGTGGAGAAATAGGAACATTTTTACACTGTTGGTCAGAGTGTACATTAGTTCAACCATTGTGGAAGACAGTGTGGCGATTCCTCAAGCATCTAGAATCAGAAATACCATTTGACCCAGCAATCCCATTACTGGGTATGTACCCAAAAGATCATAGATCATTCTACTATAAAAACTCATGCACACATATGTTTATTGTGGCACTATTCACAATAGCAAAGACTTGGAACCAGCTCAAATACCCATTAATGATAGACCGGATAAAGAAAATGTGGCACATATACACCATGGAATACTATGTAGCCATTATAAAAGGTGAGTTCATGTCCTTTGCAGGCACATGGATGAAGCTGAAAACCATCATTCTCAGCAAACTAATAGAGGAACAGAAAATAAAACACAGCATGTTCGCACTCATAAGTGGGAGTTGAACAATGAGAACACATGGACACAGGGAGGGGAACATCACACACCAGAGCCTGTTGGGGGGTTGGGGGTAGGAGAGGGATAGCATTAGGAGAAACACCTAATGTAGATGATGGGTTGATTGGTGCAGCAAACCACCAGGGCATGCGTATACCTATGTAACAAACCTGCACGTTCTGCACATGTACCCCAGAACTTAAAGTTTAATTAAAAAAAAATAGAGGTGGCCTCTTAATTTATTTGGTGTCTGAAGGGAATTTGGACGGTTTCACCACAGATCTGCTGCCTTGATGGAGCCTCCCTCACATTTCTTTCTTCCCTCTGCCTGGTGCCATGGTTGGGAGCACCAAGGATGCCCAGCTGTAAATCACTGCCTTGCCAATAATGAGCTGGGTCATTCGGGGCAACTTAGTGCATGTCTGTGTGCCTCAATTTTCTCTTCTGTAAAGTAGGAATGAGAAGGGTACTTAACTCATCAGGGTATCCTGGAGATTAAATAAATTCCTATTTGCAAAGCACTGTACGCAAATATGGTGACTGAATAACTAGGATTATTTACTTCCTTTTTAAGTCTCACTGCACCATCTACAAACATGAAGATAATAGTAACACTTTCCGTTTATTCTGTCAATAGATGGTGAGAGCCTCAAGAGAAAGGCACCATTTATCATTGGTGTCTTTTAACGCTGTGTTTTGGATGCAGAGTTGCTTATCCCCTCTTCTGATCATTTGCATAGCTGAATGACATAGGAACCATGTCCTGTGTCCTGTCCTGTGTATCTGTTTCTAGTCCTCTCTACCCCAACCATTCTGTCACAGATGAAGAAACCAACAGTGACCGTCTGAGCCTGGCTAACCCAACTAGTCTCCACTCTCCAGTGAACAGAGCAGATCTGGGTTTGGGAGGCCTGTGCCTATGCATTTGGGGGATCCTGTTTTTGAAAAAGATATAAAGTGATATAGGTCTTCAAATATATATTTAGAATGAGAAAATACATTTCAACAAATTATGAATTCATAGAAGTCGGCAAATATACAGAAGAGCAACTTAACTTTTATTACATTTCTGCCTGAAACAGCTCAAAAGTTCTTTACCCCTGCACTTTTTTTTCTGTTTCTTTCTCTTTTTTTTCCGGCTCTGTTGCCCAGGCTGGAGTGCGATGGCATGATCTCTGCTCACTGCAACTTCCGCCTCCCAGGCTCAAGTGATTCTCCTGCCTCAACCTCTCAAGTAGCTGGGATTACAGGCGCCCACCACCATGCCTGGCTAATTTTTGTATTTTTAGTAGATATGGGGTTTCACCATGTTGGCCAGGCCAGTTTCAAACTCCCGACCTCATATGATCTGTCTGCCTCCACCTCCCAAAGTGCTGGGATTACAGGCATAAGCCACCACATCCGGCCTCCCCTGCATTTTTGACTGCATGTACATATAACTAATATTTTGATATATCATTATCTCTAGAGACAATAGAAAAATAAATCATGGGTGATTTATTTATTTTTTTCTTAATTATACTTTGAAAAAAGTCCTTTTCAACTTCACAGCACATTATTGGTAGCATCATATAGATTATTAAGATGTGGTCAAACATAGAAACTATTGTCAAATCTCCTATATAGATGAGCTGTTTCAAATGCATTTGCTGACTGTAATTCTACAAGAGGTTTTTCTCTAACAATGAATTCCATTTTTTAAAGAGTTCTATGTGTTTATGCTTGAATATATAGTATGATCTAGTATATTTCTGATGGAATATCCATTTCAACCAGACATTAGTAAGAACAATACTCTCTTACAATATTCCTCGCCTGATAAGTGGAAAAAATTTCCACAAATTAGCTTTTGTCTCTGTATAATTGAAAGCCTAGAACTCCTCCTTTACTCACCTGCTTCCAAGACCAGGCACTGAGGATGTATTCCTAACCCAACACAACCTCTAGCCTCACTCTTGCTGTCACAGTGCCAGGTGAGCTAGTGCTGCAGGCAACAGAAGTACTTCCAGAAGCCAAGGCATTACTGCATTGCGAGAGCAATCAACATTTTGCTATCCACCCAAGGAACTATGAACACACAAACCCAAGCTGCATGTCTCTCCAACTCAACTTCTTATTTTCTGGGTCCCCAAAATGCCCTGACAACCCTAAGATCCTCTAGGACAAAGGCCAATGTGAAGGAGAAGAAATCACACCAGAAAGAGAAGCTGTCTTTACCAATGTGGGTACAAGTATTTTACTAGGGTGATGTTCCAAATACATAGGAGGACCCTGGAACCCACTCATAGGGTTCTTCCTAGGGTTCTGGAAGGGTTTGTGCAAGTGAAGAGCTGGATCTTGAGCTTCCTTTGCCTCAGGGTAAATGTGCCTTTGTCAGGGACCTCAACGCTGTGTGAACTGGCCAGAAAGGGAGCTGAGTCAAGGAGGTCTCTTGCCAAGGGTTGTGAAACTAGAATTCTGAGTCTGTTGCCAAAAAGCTGTAGGGATCAGAGCTGAAAATCGTGTACCTTGAGGACTGGGGGGTTCACTGGGGCATGTGTTTAACATAAAAGCAAAAAGGAAAAAAAGCCGATCAAGAAGGGGAGGGAGAGAGAAAACAAACAAACCATAGGCACATTGCAAAGATGAAGGCCCAGTCTTGAGCTCTCCAGAGAAGCACAGGAAATGTGTAGATTTCTCCAGAACTGCTTTAATGGCAACCTGTTCTGAAGCCTGTTTTGAAGCCTTTTCTGAGGCCTGTTTTGGGGCCTTTTCTGAATCTTCAGGAGATCACTTTACATCTTCAGATAAATTCCATGACTTGAGCCTGTTCTAGTCAGTGCTTCTGACCTTCTGCTTAAAAGTGTGCTAAGATATTTCTGTCTTTAGCTTTCGTACAGTTTCTTCTACCTCCATGGACTTTTTTTGCTTGGAAAAAAACAGATAATAAACCGTGGGAAAGGGGCCAAGGCCATTTCTGGGTCTGAACATTGGAGTTAACTGTGACGGCTTCAGGAATCTCTTTCAGTAGCTCTTAGCCATTGTTTGTCCTTTTTGTTGTCCTTTTCCTAGTCCTGGGTGGCTGAAATGATGCATGGAGTAGCTTTTGGATGAACAAGCACTTGTTCTTATATGAAGCAAGAGAGTGGATGATAGAATAAAATCTTAGGAAAAGCCATAAGTTAATTTATGTCCACCCCAAGTCTAAGGTGGCTCCAAAAATAAATTCCTCCTTGGAAATCCACAAACACAGATAAAAATGTCCAGAAAGAAAGGAAAATTCTTCCCTCTCAAATGTTATTTTCTCTCTCGTCTTCTTATTTCTTTCTCTTAATAAGCCTTTAGCATATGTTTCCAGTATATCAGGGACTGCTCTGGTCAGTTTGGAAAAACACAAAAATGAATACAAGAAGTCTCATTTCAATTAGTCGACAGACTAGTAATTACCTGATATCCTTTCAAAAGCACTGACTTAAAAGTTCACCATCACAATGACCTTCACAAAGATGTGTTCAAAAATTAACCCCACCGAAGGTAATCACAAAATCCCCTTTTTTTTGTTGGACAATACCATAATCTTATTTTGTTCTTTTCAGTGAAGGCATTTGAAAAACAGACAGTTTTATAATCCCACAAAATGTTTCTCATAAATAAACATCCACATCAAAAATATGTATTCCTCCCAAGACCATATATATTTCAACTTGGGTTTATCACATATGTGACAACAAATTAGGCACTTCCTAGTGCTGTTAGTTATCATCTCTGTGTCTTTGCCCTGCCTCCCGATTGGATCACATGGTCTCTGAGGACAAGCATTATCTCTGCACAAATATAACATTCCATTCTTATTCTTTCTATATGTCCTGTAAATGGTTTTGAATTAATTTTGCAGAGTTTGGATTGTAGGGCCACTCTCTTTATGGACTGAAGATTTTGTAATGATTTTTTTTAGCACTATTTGCTTTTTCAATCTAATTTACAACCTGTATTTGACTCCTGCAAAATCTCTCTAAAGAAGATGGAAAGATGTTATTCTTATTATGACACATAAGAAAACTGAGACTTAGGAAAGTCCCAGAATCTACTAGCCACAAACAAGGATTGGCTAGTGGGAAATCTACCTGTCACCAGCTTCTTCCTCTTTCATCCAGATCATGGTGTCTCTTACAGACTCACTCCCCTATGTACAAATATCTCACAAGTGTACAAAAAATGCTCAGCATCACTGATCATCAGGGAAATGCATATCAAAACCACAGTGAAATATCACCTCACCTGAATTAGAATAGCTATTAGCAAAAACACAACAAAGGCCTACATGCTGATGTGGATGTGGAAAAATGGGAACCCTTATAAACTATCAGAGGGAATGTAAATTATTATAGCCACTATGGAGAACAGTATGGAGGTTCCTCAAATTATTAAAAATAGAACTACCATATAATCCAATAATCCCACTGCTGGGTGCTTATCCGAAAGGATAGTACCAAAAGGAAGTCAGTATGTCAAATAAATATTTGCACCCCCATGTTTATTGCAGCAATATTGATAGTAGCCAAGACATGGAATCAACTAAAGTGTCCATCAATAGATGAATGGATAAAGAAAATGTGGTACATATATAGAATAGAGTACTATTCGGCCATAAAAAATGAAATCCTACCATTTGTGGCAACATGGATGAACCTGGAGGAGCCTATATTAAGTGAAGTAAACCAGGCCTAGAAAGACAAATATCACATGATCTCACTCATTTTTGGAATTTTAAAAAACTGATCTCATTGAAGTACAGAGTAGAACAGTGGTTACTAGAGGCTGGGGATGGTGAGCAGGGAATGAGGACAGATGTATTAATGGGTACAAAATTACAAATAGATAGGAGAAATAAGTTCTATTGTAAAGTAGGATGACTTTAGTTAACAATACTGTATTGTATATTTAAAAATAACTCAGAGAGGATTTTGAATGTTCTTGCCACACACACACACACAAAGATGAATGTTTGGGGTGATGAATTAGCTAATTCCCCTGATTTGGTCATTACACATTGTATATATGTATTGAAACATCACACTGTATCTCGTAAGTATATACAATTATTATGTGTTAATTAAAAATAAAATACAACTTGGCCAGGTGTGGTGGCTCACGTCTGTAATACCAGAACTTTGGGAGGCCGAGGCGGGTGGATCACCTGAGGTCAGGAGTTCAAGACCAGCCTGGCCAACATGCTGAAACCCCATCTCTACTAAAAATACAAAAATTAGCCAGGCATGGTGGCGTGTGCCTGTAATCCCAGCTACTCAGGCGGCTGAGGCAGGAGAATCACTTGAACCCAGAAAGCGGAGGTTGCAGTGAGCCAAGATGGTGCCAAATGCACTCCAGACTGGGTGACAGAGCCAGATTCCTTCTTAAAAAAAAAAAAAAACTTAAAGAAAAAAAAACCTTGCTTGCCTGATAGCTGATAGTCATCAGGGCATAGAGATGGAGACTATGGATTGCATGGATAACTGAAAAGAAACTCATATAAATAATTTTACGAAAAGAGAGGTACTGATTCATCTTCTGCACCAGACCCTTTCAGATACTAGTCATTGCCTATATGGGTGTCTGGCTGGTCCCCAAGCTTACCTCTACCTCTACTTTTTTGTTAGACGTGTCTACAAAAATTGAGTGGTTACATTTCACATGTCTTGGAAGAAGAGGAAAAAACTCGTTATCACTCTATTAATTCTGCAAATGCAGAACCTCCACATGCAGAGTCCACACATAATGGGAATTCAGTTCCATTCCCTTTAATTAATTTGTGAATTTATTAATTTGACTTGGTGGAAAAATTGCTTAAAGATGTAAACGCTATTTGATGGCCTCTGTCACCTCCAGGGCAAAGCCCACACTCCTTCCCATAGTATTCAGGGCCCCAGTAACTGGGTATTGCCATCTTAACTAACCTCCTCTTTGACTTTGGACAACACAGATGATTTCAGTTGAGTGACACAATGCCTGGGTTCAAGGCCAGCCTGACCTAGGTAGAGGGCCCCAAGACTGATGATGGTGACTTGGCCTTGCTGAAAATCACCTTCTGGCAGCCCCTTGGCAGAGCTGGGCTTGCAATCCATCTGATTCCAAGTTGAGACTTTTGCTCTTTCCTGATAGACTTCAGGGTGATGTTGTGCATGGTAGAAACTGGTGAGGGATCTGGTTTCAGAGATTGTGGACTCATTTAGGAATAAGTGAGCTTTATGCCTTTAGCACTAAACTAGTTGTTTCTAATGAAGCCTAGGATAGATGTCCCTGGGGTCAAGGGAAGTACGTATTCCTGACATTCTGCCTGTAGTTACTTCTCAAGCTGCTGCTCTAACTGGACCCCCCTGTAGCAATTGGGCTTCTCTCCATTGGTTGCATGAATATGGTCATCCATAAGAGCTCAACAGTCTATAGAGAAGGGAAAATACTCTTAGTCTCTGGCCTCCAGATGGTGACTATAAGTTAATCAGCTGACATTGCTGATTTTTTATGTTGTTGTTCTGGTCACATGCAGGTACATCTACCAGACCTTCTGTCTTCTGTTGTGCTTTTCTGGAATGTTCTGAGAATGGCTAGAATCCCTAAGCCCCTCAGCTACCACCAAATGCCCAAACAGTTTGTTGTCCATGGGGCTGTTGGTGACTTTGGAGTTTTCTCCATGCCTCAGAAATTTAACAGCCAAGTAAGAGTGGAGAAAATTCTTTTTTTTTTTTTCCTGATATTGCTTTGGTTTTAACTTAATGAAATAAACGTACTCCTGAAAAAAAATAAACCAAACTCAGCATTGCACACGAGAGTCCCACAGACTGACTGTCAGCTTAAACCAATCTGAAAGCTATGCCTTTTAATGCAGACATTGGACATAAAAAAGGCCTTGTGGGTCATAAAGCTCACCCCCTGCCAATATCAGAGAAGCATTGGCTGGTTTGTGTGTGTGGGGGGGTGAACATCTCAAATTCCCTTCCATCCAAATCAAGGGAGGCTGGGCTGAGCTCTGCCTCCCATTAGTCACGCCCTGTGGGGTGAGACGCAGCCATTGCTGGAGCTTGCAAAAGACTTCTCCTGCGTAGCCTCCATTCACAGTCCTCAGTTCAAAAGGACAAGAGAGCATCTCCTCCATCCCTACCTGACCCTGGACTCTGGCCAAAGTCTTGGGCATTGGCTTTGAGTCTTAGGATGGTCCATGGAATGCTCAGTATCTCCAAGAGATCCAAGCTGGGTCCCCCAGTAGCCATGGGATAGATGCATTGCTCCTTCTCTGCTGTTCATCACATTTATCCCACGATGGTCTGGTGGAGACAAAGTCCTACAGGCCTTTATCTCAGCTGGAGCTTATCTCCCATCCAGCCGCCTCCCCATCCAGTGGGAAATGAACCTTCTAGATCCACCTTCTAAATCATGTGCCTACATGTGGGCTAGTTTTCATCCTTTGTCTGTGTTTAGGTTGTTTATAGAGAAAGGGGTGGGGAATTTCATCTTGATTTTAAAACTGCCTGCTATTTCGGGAAGGCATAGCTCGGTGTCTCTTTGTCCAGTGAGTTACTGAAATTTGACACCCTTTGAGGAATATTTTTGTCATAACCCACTGCTTGCTGCATTGTTGATCCAATTATTTGGAACAAGCAATCTGTCATTCTATTGTTCCTTTCCAATTGTTTGACTTCAGTGGCGGTTGTAGAAAAGAATCCACTTTCAGTTTAAAAGAGGGGGTGAGGAGGGAACCTAAAAGAGCACCTCAAATGTGTATATCTTAGGTTACTGGGGACCAGAAGTCTGTGACCTGTGCACATTAAAGAGAAAAGAGTATCCTTTTAGGTAACAAATGTTCTGGAGTAAGTAAACTCAGTCATGTGTTTTGGCCACTATAGAAATAACACTTTTCCACCCAAACCCTCTGCCAATGCACATATCCTCCTGCTACCAAAACCCGGCAGCTTCCGGGGTCTGTTTATGTGGGATGATCTTGTTAGTTCTATCAATTAAAAAAGGTTTTTGCTCACTCTAGTTTTGCTGGAATTTAGCTGTTGCCACGTGACAAACATTGTAAATTTATGAAATTCATTATGGACACATACGTATACTTCTTTAGAACCTCAAACAGGATTCTTGATCCAGGAAGAGATCTTTTCTTTCTCATTTGTAAATTTATTCATTTAACATATTAGGAAAGTATAAGAATTAAATTTAACATATTTCAATGACAAAAAGATTTTTTTAATATTGAAGGAGAGTTTAACATTCAGAACAAAAAAAGTATGAAATAAGTAGTTATGTAAAATTATGATGAGTCTATGGAAATTCAGCACATAAACCGATCAGAGTTTTGAGTTTGCAACAACAATGAAACACTCATGGGAGTGTTTTCCAACATGGCCCTTGGTTGCTTTGCTAGAGTTGGAATAACAAAGGACCACAGGCTGAGCTGGCTGGCTCGAACAACAGATAATGTCTTTTCTCACAATTTGAAAGCTGAAAGTACAAGATCAAGGTGCCAGCAGGGTTGATGACCATCTCTTTTTTGCCTCTTGATGTTGTCATCGTGCACATGTGACCCTGGTGTCTGTGTGTCTAAATTTTCTCTTCTGATAAGGACACCAGTCATATTGGATTGGGGCCTACACCAGTGATCCTCTTGTAACATATCTCTTTCAAGGGCCTATCTCCAAACAAAGTCACATTCTAAAGTACTGAAGTGGAACGATTCTTGTCTTAGACGTCATGGTATTTCGGGCTGCAGTGGTTAAGAAAGTTTCAGAAAAAAAAGAGGGATATTTGCCAGGGAGACCAAAATGAACCAATACTTGGAGCAAGAAATGTCTGAATGCTGACACAGTTCTTTGGCCACAGGGAAAGGCTGATGTTTCAATTGAACATCTAATTAACTTCAGTTTACATTCAACATAAGAATTCAACAAAAGAATTTGGGAGGACACAATTCCCCATAACAGGCCATTTAAGCTATCCACAGCTGCCTCTGCATTCTCAGTGTTGGCTTCCAGTTAACATTGGTCTGTGAAAGGTTCTAAGGGCTGGATCCTAAAACTTGTGGTCTTCTCTAATGCATCACTAACATCCTGACCTGCTCACAGACATCTGCGCCATTTTCCATTTGTCCACACCCTTACATGTGGCCTCCCCCAACCCTGCAGACCCGATACACATTTTCCTTCCAGGTTTTCTGCCTCTGCCTGCTCCAGGGAGCATCCTCCCTCTGTGTCCCCACATCCTACCTGCTATTGCTTGGTTAGGGCCCATCAATTATGATCTTCTGGCTTCTTTGGGGTCAAGGGACTGCAAGTCATATCATGGATAAGCTTTATAGGTGGAATCAAATTCAATGAGATTACTCTGAAAAATAAGCTTGTTTGCAGGTCTATTTTAATTGTAAGCACTTAAATTAAAATTTAAGTGTGAACATTTACACCAGCCTGGTGGATTTTGAATTTCCGATGTGGATACAAATTTGAATGTACATTTTAGAAGCTGCACACATCAAAGCAATTTTTTGCATGCAAAACTAACCAACACTTTTTCAAACTTCAGATAAATACTTCATTGTGATTTTTACTGCAACGTAAATGAGGCCGGAAAGCCAAATACATCATTAAACATCTGAGAACAGGCCCAGGTCCCCTGGCTCCAACACCTTCCATGACTTGACATCTTTTGGACATATGTCCTTTGGAATGTGGTCACAGATTTCAAATTATTTGGGGGTAATGCGCTAAGTCCAAAGGACATGACATTCATTCTCAGAGACCCGTCAGCAGAAGGAGCAGTGCACATAGATAGATTGCCAAGTAAAAGGATATCTGCATGATCCTTGTCATAGATGTCATGGTATTTCAGGCTGCACTGGTTAAGAAAGTTTCAGAAAAAAAGGAGGAACATTTGCCAGAGAGACCAAAATGAACCAGTACTTGGGGAAAGAAATGCCTGAATGTCAACACATTTGTTTGGCCACAGGGAAAGGCCGATGTCTCAATTGAACATTAAATTATCTTGGGTTTACATTTCAGTTCTTAGCCTGCTTTGAAAGGATCATGAACTTCTTTGTGCCTCAATCATTTTATTTGTAAAGGGGAAATGGCAATCTGTCTCTCATGGTGACACATGGCTGAGAGAAAATACTGCAATAGGTCCAGCCCAGCACAGTCTCAGAAATGCAGTGGCTACTTAAAAAGGCTCTTATGAGTTTTACTACAGTGGAAATTTGACAGAATGCATAGGAGAAGATAAGACAAAGACTACAAAAATGTAGAGATAGACACACAAAAGAAAACAGATTCCCTAGCAACTGACAATTATCTAGAACTCAGAATGTAAATCATGCATATCTATAACTTATAGATGATAAGCATGAAACAGTTCCATGGCAAAAATCCAGGATTTTGCAGCCAAGGAAATACAGGAATACTATAGAGTCAATGGATTGTTTGCATGAAAGGGAATTTTCCTGTTACACCTAATGTGAGACTTTTATTTCACTTTCTCTTAAGACAGATTATATGACGTATCTCACTTCCATAATACACCATGAAACAGGGAAAGAGGCAGGTGCTTTGCAGAATGTCCTTGGAAAAGTGAACTTTTCTAAGCTTCAGTGCCATCCAAAGAGTCCTGTATCAGAAGGATTGGAGGCAAGAATTCAGATTGTGGGACTGTGCTTTGAAGTCTTAACTATGCAATACTGTCAAAGATAGCACAGAATGACTATGGTTGCTCTAGGGGCCTGATTTATGGAGGGAGAAACCCCAGTGGTGAAAAGCACTGGGTGTGGGCCAAAGTAAGATAGGAAAGAAAATGAACAAATAACTCAGCACCGGATCAAAGAGAGAAGCACGTGCCCAGGACACTTCCCAACCTGTTCCAGGACTCAGTGGGGAACTTTCTTCAGTCCATAGTGAGAAGGGATTTGCGTTAACATCAGCCCATTATTTCTTGTGGTTTGCTTGGGTAGACTGCTTAAATTAACTGCTTTGTAAGTTGAACCTAGTGTGTTCTACTGTGAGGATTTAGACTTTTTCAGCCAAGTCTTTTTCTTGCTGTTATAAATCCTAAATTTAGGATTCTGATAGTTTTTACTAACAAGATGTAAGGAGTTGTCAGGAAGAGTCCTCACTATTTTATATACGTAGCCTCTTTACAGTTTGATAATCCTGACATATGCTATTGTGCCCATTTTATGGAAACAGCAGGGCGGAGACTAGCATGTGGCATAGGAAACACACAGGGTGCAAAATTTAAGATGGCATTCACACCCAGCTGCCAACCTGGCATGCAAGTGACCTTGAGATTAAGAGCTGCCTTAAATTCTGCACCCTAGATGCCACCCTTACCTCACCCCAGGTCTGACTTTGGGGAATAGGTGCCGGGAGGCAGAGAACAAGCCTAACATGAAAGAGCTGGCTTGAGTTGGGCTTTGAATTCCTTTTAGGTGAAATCGGCTTTTTCTCAAGACTCTAGTGGCTCGAATATTATCCTGGTGAGATGTCCCCATAGAGAATGGACTCTGAACAATCTGAGTGAGATCTATGTCCCATCAGATGAGTATACATTACATAAAATCAATGACAAGCCACAACAGCACTCTGTGCAAGGTCAGATGCCATAAAAAGAACCACATCTGGTGCCCAAGGCCACCAAGAAGCATAGCCAAATGGAGGGAGATGATTTTATTTGGTCCCCTGTGATTGACTTGCCCCAAGCAGGAATGCAAAAGGGAAAACAAGAGAAGAGGTCCCTGCTGATCCCCATCATGGAATCCAGTAAGGCTGCGGAGCAAGAATGGACAAGCAGGCCTGGGACAGTGGAGGTGGCAAAGGGTGGAACCATCCTCTGAACAGTTCTCCACCTACAGCAAAACTGTAATTACACCCTGGCATGTGTAGAACACGGTGTTCGGTCAGGTCGGACTGCTTCCCAGCCTGTTCCGAACTCAAGCCCAGCAACCTCCACCCAGGAAGAGAGCGTGTGCTGTGATTTGTTGTTTGGGAGGGACATCTGTGATCTCCATGCTCCAGGCACCAGCTCTGGCAGGACACCGAAGCCACCCAGACATTCAGCTTGTCCCTCCGTCTGCCTGGGGTGGCCCACAGCCCACAGGTTGAGCCATGGCCACCTGGGAGGCCACATGTTGGGGTGCATGAGGGCATTCCAAGAATAAGATGTTATCTGTCTATTTATTTTGTAGCCAAATGACAGAAGGGAGATATGGGAAAGCTAGGAGTGCTTCCAGCTGGAGGTCTTCTTAGTGTTCACGTAGCCTGGTGCTACCCTTCATAGTGCACAAGAATTGGAAGCCCACATAAATTAAAGGACTCATGCAAGTCCTCAGGCAAGGCATCATATCTCCCAACTCAGTTCAATGCATTTCTATTCAATTCAGTGAATGCATATTTTTGGCTAGGACCTGCAGGGTCCTCAGAGGTTAACTGGATTACCATATGTGGTCATAGAACCCAAGGATCCATGTGCTCTTAAATCCTGAGTTAAATTGGAAGCTATTTTCACTCATTTAGTAACCCCAAATGAAGACCAGCACACATATAGAAAATCCAAAGAGAAATAAGTCTTGCTAAGCGTATTAGTCTGTTCTCACACTGCTATAAAGGACTGCCCAAGACTGGGTAATTTATAAGGGAAAGAGGTTTAATTGACTCACAGTTCCACATGGCTGGGGAGGCCTCAGGAAACTTACCATCATGGCGGAAGGGGAAGCAAACATGTCCTTCTTCAATGGCAGCAGCAAGGAGAAGTGCAGGAGAACTGCCCTTTATAAAACCATCAGATCTCACAATATTATCCACTATCATGAGAACAGCACAGGAAAAACCTGCCCCCATGATTCAGTTACCTCCCATGGGGCCCCTCCCATGACACATGGGGATTATGGAAACTACAATTCAAAATGATATTTGGGTGGGGACACAGCAAAACCTTATCACTAAGGCATGCATTTTTTTGTTTGTTTGTTTTTTCTTAGCCTGCCCACTTAACTCTCCAGAACTCTGACCCTGACCTCCTGGTCAATTGATTCCACCTCTTTCATTTATGTTTATACCATAGCAAAATGATTCTTTCACAAAACGACCTTTCACAATGACTGGACACATTCTCTTTTTTAAGACAAGGTCTTGCTTTGTCTCCCAGGCTGGAGGGCACTGACATGATCATGGCTCACTGCAGCCTCGACCTCTGGGGCTCAGGTGATTCTCCCACCTCAGCCTCCCAAGTAGCTGGGACCGCAGGCATGCACCATCATGCCAGGCTAGCTTTTGTATTTTTTGTAGAGACGGGGTTTCTCCATGTTGCCCAGGCTGGTCTCGAACTCCTGGGCTTAAGTGGATCTGCCCACCTTGGACTCCCAAAGTGCTGGGATTACAGGTGTGAGACATTGTGCCTGGCCTGGACACATTCTCTGCTGTGAAAACAATATCCTTTTTGCTATACACAGTAAACAACTTTAATTTAAACACAGTATAATGATTATTACTATATATTTATATGCAGTATAATCATTTTTATACACACATACACACTCACACATACAGAATAAAAATATTATGCACAGTATGAAAATTTAAACACAGTATAAATAACCACAAACTGAGGCATGCACAATAAGCCCTTTACCCCTTAGCAAAGTGTCATCAAAATAATTCTCTGTATTTGGGGACATTTAGACCTTTTTTTCTGCAATTTGTTCATTTAGTTTTTCATTCAATCATTGAATATTTGTGGACCCTTCCTATGTATTGGGTATATACTGATTCCCTTTCCTTGGGTGCACCTTGATTTCCTGTTTTACACTGTATCAGCCACTTTGAAGCTATCCAGAAGCTGAGCTGCTGTTATAAAGTCTTTTGGAGTGTGTTGCAGGGAATTCTTTGTTCATTGAATGTCTACAGTAACAATTACAGCTATAACACATACCATCTTAGGTAGTGCAGAACCAAGATTGCTTACATTTCCAAGCACTCTGTCAAATGCTCCTTGCATGCGTTCTTCCTTCTCTGTTCTCTGCAATCTTTAATATAACTTCAGTTGAAATGCAGAGGTGGAAGCTACTTCAGAGCCCACTTGAGACTTAGCTGGGAGCGGGCAGTTTCCAGATTGAATTTGACCTGAAAATATGATTCTCGCTACACAAAGTGCCCTATGAATTATGTGATCCCTCTTGATTCACAATGTAAAACATCCTTTCCCTAGGAAGCAGGTGGGGCTGCCAAATTCCTTCAATGAAATCAGGTCTTGAAGCTTGTGTAGACTATGCAAACTTCTGTAGTGAGATGAGAAGCCTGCTTCTGGTCATCACTGTGAGGAATCCACTAAAGCACAACACATTTTAACACCCTCAAGAAGCTTCTTAAAAAGAAAATTATACATACGTATGTACTTGGGATTACAGGCATGAGCCACTGCATCCAGCTTGTTTTTTAGTTTCTGTTGCTGTTGTTAATCAGGAAACAGAGTTTCTTAGAGTGAATTGACTGCTCAAAAATTATGTTAAAAACATCATTAAGTAATTTAATACAGTCAATATCTAAAGGATCTTGGTTCCCTACTTTACAAAACAATCTAATTTTTAGCTCCTTAATAAACAGTGTTAAGGTAAAGTGTCAATATTGTTATAATTTTATCACATATTCAAACCTCATGTAGTCATTATGTCAACAAATATTTATTGATCGGGTGCTATCAGGTGGGCATTCTTTTAGATAACATGGATGAAGTGAATAGAAGAGCAGGCAATGTCCCTTCTTTCATGGAGATAAAAATTTAATCAGAGAAGAAAGACAATAAGCTTAGCTAAATAAAATAAAACACAATTTAACCTCCAGGCAAAAAATTATAATGGGGGATATGACAGAGAGTGACTAAATGGTGGCTTCAGGTTACCCATTCAAGCAAGACCTCTCTGAAGAGATGACCACTGAGCTGCATCTAAATGACAGAAGATGACAGCTAGGCATAGAATGGAGAGCATTTTAGGCTGAGGAAACAGCCAGCTCAAAGGCCCCATAGCAGAAATTAGATGATCATGATCATAGCACAGAAACAAGCCCAGTGCACAGGCAGTGGGAAGGACAGGAGGGCAGGAGTCGGTAGTCAGGGCTGACATGAGTAGAAAGTAGCCAGACCAGGCTCCCTGAGCTTGGGTAGGGAGCGTGGATTATGTTTTGCGTGTGATGGGAATTCACAGGAGTGAGACATTGGTGTAACATTATTTGCATTTCAATAAAATCTCTCTAACTACTATGTATGGAAGAATTGAGGGGAAGCATAGGTCTAAGCAGATAAACCAGGCAAGAGGCAATCTGAGTTGCCCAGGAAGAGAGGGGGTGACAGTAGAAAAGACAGAACATATCAGATAGCACTGAATGTGCTTAGGAGACATTTTATAGCAAGTTTGTCCAACTCACAGCCCATGGGCTGCATGCAGTCCAGGATGGCTTTGAATGCAGCCCAACACAAATTTGTAAACTTTCTCAAAACATTATGAATTTTTTTTTTTTTTTGCGATTTTCTTTAAGCTCATCAGCTACGGTTAGTGTTAGCGTATTTTATGTGTGGCCCCAGACAATTCTTCTTCCAATGTGGCCTAGGGAAGCCAAAAGATTGAACACCCCTGGTTTATAGCATTTGCTAATGGCCTGGATTTGTGGCACATGGAGAAATGCTTGAAGTTTTCAAATTATGAGGTTTTCAAAAAATATAACAGCCAGGTAGAAGCAAGTCATAAAAATTACTTCTTGGGCTCAGCAAAGCTCCTTGTCTCAACTTAGACTTCACCCACTCCTTTGATGTCTTCTATTTTTGATTTTTTGAGGAACTAAGTAAACTCCAGGCAGTGTTTTAAGGACTCCTTTTATTTTTCTCACCCACATCCTTAGGACTGAAATGAACCTTCTGCATAACTGGATATAAAGTCTTGCATTCAGTAGGTGTTTAATGGGTTCCTCTGGAATTACACCAAGGATAAGAACATAATACCTCATCTCTGTGAGTCAGACCCATGGCCCCCACTCCCAGTGACCTGAGATCTGGCTGTGTGGAGGTGTGACCTTGCAGAGAAGGGCAGGGGGAGGGATAGGAAAAGTGTCTTCAATAGGAAGCCTTAGGCCCAGTTCTCAAAATAGCCTCGTTTTCAAGACATAGAGGGAGAGGAAGAGCAATCCTATCAGAGGGAAGCGTAGAGATGCAGAAGGGAACATGGGGCCCTCTGAGTAAGACACTGGAAAGGGAGGGTTAGAGTTTTATACCAAAGAATGGCACAATCAGGCTTGCATCCTTAGAAGAGATTCCCAGTTGGGGTATAAGGAAAAGATGGGAGAGTTCAAGAGACGATGTGGTTAGGAGTGATTACATTATTCCAGGAGAGATTAGAAAATATCTTGGACTATTATAACATTGGTGCCATATTTTTTGAGATGAGGTAACATTTTCCCAGCCTGGGTGACATTCTGAAATTTATGTATTTAAAACCATGCTTTCCGATAGAAACAACAATGCAAGCCACAAATAATTTTAAATGTTCTGGTAGCCACACTGAAAAGAGTAAAAATAAAGAGGATTTAATTGTAATAATAGATTTTATTAACTCAATATATCCAGGATGTTATTATTTTAATACATAATCAGCATATAATATTAATGAGGTATTTTACATTCTTTTCTTTTCACACCAAGGCTTTGAAATCTGGTGTGTATTTTATACTCATACCACATCTCTACTTGCACATCTGTATTTCAAGTGCTTAATCGCCCTATTAGTGGCTACCACAGTAGACAGCTTAGCTCTGGAATATTCTAGAATTTCTACTTCAACATGAGCCAATGATCTCATGCAGAAATTCATTCCTGGTATATACTCTCAGATACAGGACCTGGAGCCAGGAGACCCCAGTTCTAGCCACTACCCTTCTACAAACTAGCTGCAGGATCTTCAATTGCCCCTTCTCTACCCCAAAGGGCAGGAAGTAATTATGTCTTTTTGAACTGTTTCTATGATGGAATCATTTTTCATCTGTAGTAGTGGAGGAAATTCCAGAGGAATTATTTTGAAGGTCTGCAACAGTCTACCAGTTTTGATGTGTGGACATTTTCTTCTGTGCATGCAGCAGTTTCGCCCTAAGCACTGTTCATATCTGATATGGAAAGACTGGTCTTCTTAGTCAGTTATTGGACAGAAAATCTTCAAGTGTGTCTCCAAGTCTGTGGGAAGTGGGCAGGGTGGTTCTGCTGTGGGACTTGTCCCATGAGTCAGGGCTAAGCTGAATAATGCCAGGGGGCACTATCAGAGATAAGAGGCAGCTCGGACCAAATCTCAGGGCTTATCACTCGCTGTCCCAAGTTGCTTCTTGCAAAAGGCTAGGTGTTAACCCATCTGGCCTGGCTGCATTTCAGCGTGGGGAATTAGTCTCCGCACCTGAATTTCTCTAAAAGCTTTAGCTGGCCAGAACTTTCTTTACTCCAGCTCCTCCTCCTTGGGATGTATTCAGCCTGAGAAAGGCCAAGTTTCAGGAGAAGCTGGAGTGAGATTGGTGTGTAAAAACCTTTCATGTTGAGCCAACTAAGAGCTCTCAGTCAGTGGTATTCTCTCATTTTGAGTGAAGAAAGGAGAAAGAACACTTACATAGATAAACAGATCCACAGATGGAGAGAGAGAAAGAGAGGGAGAGAGAGAGAGAGAGAAATTATGACTATAGATGGACACTGACATCTGTGTCTTCAAAATTAACCATTGCTTGGGAGCCCCAAATCTTTAGGACATTGCATAGACCCGAAAGGTGAGCAAAATTTTACTTGGAGAGATAAGCACAAATTTTACCATGCCCATTCTTTAAAATTCTTGTACTTTTCACATTGGGGAAAACAACCCATTAGATGCCAATACAAGCTTATTGCATGTTCGGTGTATGCCATTCTAACAGATCTGATTGACAGAATAATTATGATGTGAGTGAATGCTGACTTATATTGGGAATTTCTGTTTCCATTTAATTGAGTCTGGGAGAGCGTCACAGTTCTGCCACCAGCCAAGTAGATGTGGCCAAGTCGCTATGAATTCTGTAGGCATCTGCAGGCATGAAGTGCTTTAATATGAGGTTCTCAACCTGGCCTTCTCTCTCCATTTCTAGGTTTGCACATGCCACTTTCATTACCCTATCATTGCCCGTATCTTTGTGTTATTCACTTTTGCAACTTAAAATGGTCTATGGAGTTGTTATCTACGATGAGCAAGCACCATCTTCACAGTTTTCCAGTGTCTATTGAAAAGAGCATTTGTGGGCCCCACCCCAGGACTCGTGACTGGCAACAGAGTTTGCTGGGCAGCAGCTGTCCAGGAGAGACTCATGCTCCTTTAGCACTAGGAATGCTCTGGAGTGCCAGTGTTTCTCTTTCTCTGTGGCACATGGGACTTGCCTTTGGAGCTTAGAAAATACTGCCTGGGCTGCACCCTCAGCTATTCCAATTTAAGGTACCATGTGGACTCACAAACAGACTCACAGTCACACACACATACAGACTCATACATACAGACTCACATAGACACACACAGACTCACACTCACACACATACAGACTTACACACACATACATACACAGACTCACACTCACACACTCAGACTTACACTCACAGACATACACAGACACACACACATACAGATTCACACACACATAGACACAGTCACACATACAGACTCACACACACACAGACACAAAAAGGCTTGTACCAGATTCACACAGACTCACACACTGACACACTTACATACTCGCACATACAGATTCACACACAGACTCACACACAGACACCCACAGACTCACACTCACACACATACAGACTCACACATAGACTCACGCATATAGACTCATGCACACACACACATATGGGCTCACACACTCACAGACTCACACACACATGCAGACTCACACTCTAACACACACAACTCACACACTCACACATATAGACTCACACACAGACACAGACTAACACGCACTCATACAAACACAGACACATACAGACTCACACTCACACAGTCTCACACAGACACATACAGACTCATACACACAGACTCACAGGGACACACACACACAGATCCATACTCATGCACACAGACACACACACAGACATACAGATCCATACACACAGGTACACACTCACACACAGACATACACACAGGCTCCCATGTACTCACACACACAGAGTCACACTTATGGGGATCTCACTCCCACACACACACAGACACAGACTCACACTCAGACTCATGCTCACACCCACATTGACACAGACACAGACACACACTCATACACTCACACACAGATGCACACATAGATGCTTACACAGATTCACATTCACACACAGACTTACTCACTCTCACACTCACCCTCACACCACCTGCACTGTTGTAGCTGTCCAAGCCTTGCCACATCTCCACGCTTCCTAACAGGTGGGCCCAGGTATGATCTCCTATGTCAGTCACACCTCAAACTTTAACACCTTCAAGCTGAAGCTTCATCTCATGAAGAAAATCCAGGACATATTAAAAAATGAAGCAGTTGGGAGGATGTGTTCTTGCACTAACCATTTTACTCACTTCGCTGCAACCTTCACTCATTAGTAAAAATTCCAATGCACAATGCCCCATGCAGAGAGTAAACATCCAAACGTATCCCCACTCTCCTTTCCAATGGCTCCTCCAACCTGCGGAGCCCGCATTCTGGCGCTCCCCTAGTCCCCATCGATATCCCAACAGTTATTTATATGATGATCATTTTGAATGTCTTATTTCACTTCACGGTTCCACAGGAACAAAACAGTCTGGGCCCTGGAGTGAGGTGGTCTGAGTCCTGCTTAATAGTTGCTTAATGTTTGTACGTGAGAAATGAAATGCATTTCTTCCTGCCTAGTAAATATCTTCCCCATTGACAGTCTAATTTATTTTTCAGCTAGAAAGTTGGAGGCCATAGTTTCCTCAGGGGCTAGGAAATGAGTCTGTGGTTGACCAAGGCCAAGTGGAGGGTATGCCTTCAGAACAGCACACGAGCAGGGTTTCTCTGATATCCAAACCTGGCTTAGGGGACCCTGGGCTCCTTGTCACTGTTTTGGGCACCAGAATCAAAGCACAACACACACCCTTCCTGCAATAGTCCCTGCTGAGTATCCTCCCAGCTGCCCACATTTGCATGATGGGTATAAATTCCCTTGGCCATTTTGCCAGGAATCTACATTTAGATAGACTGTTTTATCAAGTTGAAAACCTGACATTTTCTGTACGTCTTTTCTTCCCCCTTTTCTTTTTTTGGATGTCTAAAGAGTGACTTTGTAGCATCTTTGATAAGGAAGATCATAGCACAAATTCCAGCCTATTATAAAATTTGAAAATATGTCAATCCTGTTTTTCACAAAATCCCAAAATAAGATGATAGCATTTCTGGTATCTACTAGGTAGGCAGATGGGAAGCCCTGGTAGGCAGGCAGGTAAGAAACCCTGGTTTGTACCCATGTCCCTTTTCATTTAAAGGTTACTAACCTCTTCCTTCTTCTGCTGAAAAGTAGGTATGGAGCTGGTGAGTTAATAACACATCCTTCTTATTTGAGAGAAAATGATTTTTGCCTCTATATCTGGGTACTCTTCTTCTCATTTTTTGTATGTAGAATTTTCTTTTAAATGGACTTTAATTGGTATTGAATTGTGACTGAAGATTTAGTGAATTAATGAATTCTATAAGGTGTAAGTTAAATTTTTTAACCGTAAAAATAAACTTTTAGATTGAATAGTCTTTTTATAGCAAAATAGCAATAAATTGATCCTTTTATTTTTCTGCTGTCTTAATTTTTAAATTTTGTTTAAGGTCAAGCATTTAAATAAAAGGTATCCCCCCAATCATGTTCTCAAATGTCCTTGTTTCCATATCTAAGGCCTGTGCTAGGTTAACTCAGTTGGAAGTGGTGGTAGACAGTCTCTAATGTGGGCCCAGTGTACCACCTTCAATGTGAATCGCTTCTCCCGGTATTCACAGTCTTGTATAGACCCTTCCTACATCAAATCAGGGCTGGACTGTATGATCAGCAGAATAGGGCAGATGACTTTCGAGACTAAGTCTTAAAAGGTTCTATAGCACTCTTGGTCTCTTAGTTAGCTAATTCTGGGGGAAGCCAGCTGCCATGCCATAATGGCTAGGTTGGTCAGATATATCAAATACAAATATAGGATCAAATACAAATTTGGTATAGACTAAACTGGAATTTTTGATAAACAAATTTTTTATTATAAGTATGTCCCAAGTACTATTTGAAACATGGAGAAGGACTGGGGCCCCCAACCAACAGCCACCATCAACTTGCCAACTGTATGAGTGAGTCATCCTGGAAGTAGATCTTCCAGACCCAGTCAAGCCTTTAGTTAACTTTGGCCTAATGAGACGCCCTAAGCCAGAATTGGCCAGCCAACTACTCTCCAATTTTTAACCTACAAACACTGTGAGAACTAATAAATTATTATTGTTATTTAAACTAAGTTTTGGAATATGTTTGTACGCATAGATAACCAATATAGAAATTTTTTATTTTGGGAGGTTGTTGATAGATTGTTTTGACTTCTGATTTTTTTTTGTTTTTTGTTTTTTTGTAAAAATAGATGCATATTGCTGATATCTAACTAAGAGAATTTTCAGACTCTTCCCTGGTTACTGCTCCTGGCAGAGGCAACAGCAGCAGTTGTATGTCTCGATTAAGACAGCTTCAAGAAGGATAGAGCAAGGGTTTGTCAGCTGAAGGGCTTGGATTGCAGCTAGGAATAATCCCTGAAGGGTCAAAAGAATTAAATAAAATCTAGAGCTCTCTTAAGAGCTGAGTTGGTTAAAACAAGACAAGTTGGCAAGCCTGGAAGTCAGGAGTTATCACGAAAATGAGTGGCAAAAGTGAAGTTCGGAGCTAGAAATAAGCTGGTACAAATTTAATACCAGGAGGGCAAATGAAGGAGGGGGTCTTGGCCAATTTTCTAGGAGCAACCTGGAGGCTCTTGGCTTGCCACAGTCAAACTTTGATTTTCCTAACTTCTTGATACTCAGTTCTGCAGCGATGGTGCTTGTCATTTTGTGCAGGAGCTTAGAAATATCCTGGGAAAGAAAGTAATTAAAACCCCCATTCTTCTCATGTATAGGTTCAGTATTATTTTAATGCCTTCAATGGGTTTGATAGTCCTTTCTAAGGTCAGCCAGTGGGAAAGAACATCACACGGAAACCTACTGTTGGGGAAACTGGACTGGGACATGGTTTCATCCTCAGGGCCCTGTCTTATGGAAATAGCTGCTTTCTAAAGTGTATATCTGAACCCAGAGGCATCTCCAGACCTGGGCATCAAGCCGTATGGTCACAATGGGTTTAAGTGTCTGGGCCTCTAAGTATAGTTCTGGTCTGAAAATTCTGGACTAGCAAGTTAATCACTTCATAAGAGAAAAAACATTCATTGGCAAATAAAGGACCCATATCCAATTCTGGTGCCCTGAGCCAATGATTAAGTCCCTCCACGCTTAGCACTGGGTATGGGAAATAACCACTTGGATTGAATCTTTGGTCTTTGCTTGGTTTAGGGAAATTTTTTGACTTTAAGAGAGTGATATTGGCAGGCACACTAAGTTGGGTAGGTAGAAGATTCCATGGTAAATTAGACTATAAATGCATAGTCTACTTAGGGAAGAAAAATGTATTTTGTATGTGAGGCAGTGTGTGGTTGGCTGGATGGAAGCTGAGATTTTCTACCTCCACAACCAGACTTCCAGCACTGCATCTGCCAAATACCCTCAGCGGCTGGCATGAAAGGCAATGAGCAATGTTGAGTGGCTTTCTTCTTTTTTTCCCTTTGGGTGTCTCAAAAGATTTTTATCTCAAATATATGAAATAGGACCATATTTGTATCTCAAGTGAAATCATTCATGTCAGTTGCATGTCCTATAACGTAATCCTAGAAAGTGGTCTGAGGCTGGAATATGAGTTTTCTATTTTAGATTGAGAAGTTTGGGCTTAAGGCTGTAAGCCAGTGAGTCTCAAAATTTATCAGCCACCAGAATCACCTTGTGAGCTTGTAAAAGCACAGTTGCTGGACCCCACATTCTGGAGCTTCTAATTTAGTAGGTCTGAGATGGGATCCAAGAGGCTGCATTTCTAAAAAGCCCCAGGTGATGCTCATGCTGTGGGTCCTGGGACTACACTTTGGGAACCACTGCTGTACACAGCAGGTGCCAGTGCTAAACTGAGGGAAGAAATAACACCAACTGATAGAAAGCTCTAATTTAGAATTATAATACTGCAGCAAGGTAGAAAATTCAACAGAAAGGGCAGCGATTTAAGACTAAGTCCATTGGGCTGTTTATGTGCAATGATTAAAAACTGGGAAAATTTGAAGAAAGTCACTACAGAATATCTTGAATCTGTCTAAACACCCAGCACTTGTTGTTTGCTCTTTTGCTCTGATGAATGCCTTAGGCAAGTATCTATCAAAGGACTGTGAAGACATTTGTTGTTGTGAGTGCAGGACGCAGGCTTTTCAAAGCAATGTGCCTATGATCTCGTGTGGTTGGTAGAACTGATGTCTTGTTCCTTGTGTATGGTAAGCCTAGGCTGAGGCAAAGAAGGTCAAAAGCCCCTACTCCAGAAAATTTCACACAGTGTGTTGCCAAACTGGCCTCTGAAGTCCTCTTCTGCTCCATGAAGGGAAGGTTCTACTTAGGAAAAAAAAATGTATTTTTGTGTGCGAGGCAGTGTGCAGTTGGCCAGACAGAAGCTGAGACTTTTCTACCTCCACATCCAGACTTCCAGTACTGCATCTGCCAAATACCCTCAGCAGCTGGCGAGAAAGGAAGAAAGTATTGTTGAGTGGCTTTCTTCTTTTTTTCCCCTTTAGATTTCTCAAAAGATTTAGACAGTTGAAATAATATCCTTTCTGCTCCTTGCCCCTGCCGTAATGTAGTCCATTTGTCTAAATTACAGACTTGGCAATTACTTGTGTGTGTGTGTGTGTTTTCCAGATTGAAAAAAAAAAAATTATCTCCACCCTGTGTGAAGGTGGCCAAGCAACAATAGACTCAGACATCATACATCTGTAGAGAAGAGAAATTTGTTCAGTACCTGTAATGTGCTACACATTTTGTCCATATCAACTTGTTTAATCTTCACTTCAGCCTTATGAGTTAGATATTGTCATGGGCTCCAGTATTTTTATTTAAAATTTTTACAAAATAGGCCGGTTGCAGTGGGTTACACCTGTAATCCCAGCACTTTGGGAGGCCGAGGCGGGCTGATCATCTGAGGTTGGGAGTTCGAGACCAGCCTGGCCTACGTGGTGAAACCCAGTCTCTACTAAAAATATAGAAATTAGTTGGGCGTGGTGGCAGGAGGCAAGAGAATCGCTTGAACCCAGGAGGCAGAGGTTGCAGTGAGCCAAGATCGCACCACTGCACTCCAGCCTGTGCGACAGAGTGAGATTGTCTCAGAAAAAAGTAAATAAAATAAAATAAATTTTTTACAAAATAGTTTTAGATTTATGGAAGAGTTGCAAAGATAGTACAGACAGTTTCTATGTACTTTAGCTTCCTCTAACATTAACATCTTACATAAACATGGTGTATTTGTTTTTTTAAACTAAGAAATTAACATTGAAAAAACACTATCAGCTCAACAACAAACTTTGTCCAGATTCCATCAGTTTCCCCACTAGTATCCTCTGCCTGTTCCAGAATCCCACCTTGGATACCATATTACATTTAGTCTCCTTTGATCTGTAGTAGTTTCTTTGAATTTCCTTGCTTTTCATGACTTGGACACATTTGAAGGGCATTTTATAAAAAGTTCCTCCTTTTGGATTGGTCTGATATTTTCTTCTGATCAAACCTGAGGTTATAAATTTGAGGAAAGAAAATCACAGAAGTGATATAGTTGGTGGCCCCAGTTTGCAGATGAGAAAATTGAAGTTCAAGATGACTTAATAAGTTGGCCAAGGTCATCTAGTTCAGAAACATTGTTATCTCTACTTTCTGAGTCAATGTTTATCAATCCCTCAAAAGTTCCCCATAGGAAGCATGGAATAAAAGGTTAATCACAGAGACAACGGGAAGAGACTGGCTTTAAGGATAAAGGCCTCTTTAGTAGGGAAATAACTCTCAGAATTATCTTTACTTTTGCATGTTGCTCGGGTCCAGGGAGAGGCCATCTCCAGATGAATAAACAGTGGAAAAAAAAAAAATTTTCACTGATCTACAGATGTGGAAAGAGCCTGGAGGGAGTGTTCTGGGGTAGCATGTTACTTTGAAGATTAAACAATATCTAGGAGGACATTAGTTCAGCTATGTTTAGATTTTACTAATTTGTCTGGGCTTTTTGTAAAAATGCAAACAACACTGAAGCTGTCGATCATAGACTTTACAGCGTGCTTATTTGCAACTGTTTCCCATTCATTACCAGCTTACAGGGGAAACAATGATACTTTTTAAATGATTTGTGTGTTTTTACAACATGAATCTCATTTAGCTCTAAAACAATTCATCAGATTTTCGAGCTGCTCCAAATGCCTCACTTAAAAACTTAGGAGTGAGCCGAGATCATGCCACTGCACTCCAGCCTGGGTGACAGAGCGAGACTCCGTCTCAAAAAAACAAAAAACAAAACAAAACAAAAAAAAACTTAGGAAACTGAGTCCCAGGGTGGGCCAGGGGAATCAGTCGGTATTTCTTACGTCCCTCATCTAACAAATGTTATCCAACTTCATCTTCAAGGAAATACCATGAAGCAGACATTAAAATCTCCTTTGAAATGCGTGGCAGTGATGACTTGCCCAGGTTCGTGGTATTAAATGGTGGAGGCAAGATTTGGATGCAGCCACATTTCCAAAAACCCAGTCTAGAGCTTTCTCACTTCCAGTGTTCTCTGCAATCAAGTAACATATTGTTTAGGGAAACATGTGATGACCTCATAGTCTGAAACAAGTGATGAGTCAATCAATATCCAATGTGTTGCCTCATACTAAGTTGGCACCTGAATGTTACCAACCCTTGGGCACATTTGCCAACTCTTTTCCAGTTGAGTGAGACAGGGCATAGGAGTTCAAATGGGGTACTGAAATGGCTGTCTTTATTTCCTCCCCAGGTGGGTTAAAAAATACTCTACAAAGGAGATTTTTTTTTTCCCTCATTGATTAGGTGACGCTTTTACTCATTCAACAAACATTAAAAACTACCTGTGTGGCCGGGCACGGTGGCTCTTGCCTGTAATCCCAGCACTTTGGGAGGCCGAGACAGGCATATCATGAGGTCAGGAGATCCAGACCTTCCTGGCTAACACAGTGAAACCCCATCTCTACTAAAAATACAAAAAATTAGCCGGGCGTGGTGGCGGGTGCCTGTAGTCCCAGCTACTCAGGAGGCTGAGGCGGGAGAATGGCATGAACCTGGGAGGCGGAGCTTGCAGTGAGCCGAGATCGTGCCACTGCGCTCCTGCCTGGGCGACAGAGAGAGACTCCGTTTCAAAATAAATAAATAAATAAATAAAAAACTACCTATGTGTGAAACCATTGTTTTAGGTGCTTTGAAAAACAAAGCAGATGAATTAGGTGAGTACAATTTTTAAGGCATGTATAGCTCATTTTTTGTACCATGCAATGTACTGAATGATGTAAGTTGGGTGTGTGTGTGTGTGTGTGTGTGCGCGCACGCACATTCTTCACATTCAGAGAATTGTTCAGAGCTTTTGCAGAAGGGGTAGTATTAGACAGGCCTGCAGTGATGAACATTTTGTTTTGTTCATGCCAGGCAAATATCCCCTCCCCATTACTCTCCTTCACACTCAATCTATGTGGTTTTTCATTGGAAAGAACACAACCCCAGGTTCAGGGTTAGGACAATGACACAATCCTACACATTTGTATTTAAGGCTGGCCATGTGATCTAAGCCACACTGATGAGAATTGGCCCTGGGAGTTTCAGAAGTTTTGCTGGAAAGAGGTTGTCTTTATCTGCTATTATCTTTGCCATAATGATGTGAAGCCTAAGACAGAAACCAGCATGCTGCAAATTGGAGCCAAGGGGGAAGAGTTAGATAGATTCTTATATATGTTTCATTTGTGTGACTAGATCCCGCTATTCCTGAAGCTAGCATAGTTCTGGACTTCTTAATCACTTGAGGCAATCATTAAACTTTTGCCACTTGCAACCAAAAGATTCCAGGTTAATGTATACTTGTAAGAGAGAAAGAATTTTGGTAGTCAATGATATAGAGGAGGAGAAAGTCAAGAGTGTTAAGGGAAGTGACCAACGGCAGGAATGGCTGAGAGGCTTGGCTTTTCAACAGTTGTTTAGGAAGTCATTCTGAGTTTAAAAGGTGTCTCCTTAAAAGCCAGACATTAAAAGTTTCTAAGAGAGCCAGAGATCAGCATCAGAATCATATTAAAACCTCAACATATTGAATGGGTTTTCAATCTAGCAAAATCAATTTTGTTCTTCCTAATTTAATTTTAGGTGACTGTTAGAACTAACAGAAAAATAAACAATAGTCACTTCAACATTTTTAAAGCAGTAACTGCCCTCTTGTCTTCTCCATATCATTTCCTCAGTTCCTGTTTTTTCCCATGAAGGAAGAAGAGACGGGGCGGGGCGGGGGATGGAAAGCCAGGAGCAGTGGCTCAGGTGGGTAGATCACTTGAGGTGAGGAGTTCGAGGCCAGCCTGGCCAACATGGTGAAACCCTGTCTCTCTAAAAATAGAAAAATTAGCTGGGCGTGGTGTTGGGCACCTGTAGTTCCAGCTACTCAGGAGGCTGAGACAGGAGAATCGCTTGAACCTGGGAGGTGGAGGTTGCAGTGAGCCAAGATTGCACCACTGCACTGCAGCCTGGGTGACAGAGCAACTCCATCATATATATATACACACACACACACGCACATATATGTTTATATGTATATATGTATGTGTATATGTATATATATGCATGTATATATATACACATATATACATATATATAAGATGGAGTCTCACATATATATAAACATATATATACACATATATACATACGGTGTGTGTGTGTGTGTGTATATATATATGTATATGCATTTTCCTTTATCATCAAAATGTATCACATCTCCTGAGCTGTGTATGTTTTGGCTGTTGGGTATAGATGTGTACGCTTTTATAAAAGTCATGCTGAGCTTAGTAGTGCAAACCTATACGTAGCACAGGTCAGGTGATTTTTTTGAATTTCCAGTTGCACGGTGGTAGAGGTTAGTTGTAGCACCTTTCCTGGGGGTGGCCAAATTTGCTACTGGACGGATATGCCTTGATATCTGACAACAACAATAGCTTCTGTCTCTAAATACCTATTCTGAGTCAGGCCAAATCAGTAATTCATTTAGTGACTATTTATGAAACATATTTATTAAGCACTTTTGATGTGCCTTTGGGAATCTCATTTAATCCTCAGGACAATCAAATGGAGAAATGGAGTGGTTGTGAGGACTCATTAGGGCAGTGCAAATACCATACCTGGAATGGAATGGGACCAAAATATAACAGAAAGCAGTAAAATAGGGGAACCCCCAGACAAGCACCATCTAACATCTGGAATGGCCTGGAGCCCCCTGGGGTTGCTTCTTCGAAGATTTGCCTTGTAATACTACTGAGTAGCCTCCATCCCCCAAATACACACAGGAACTTCTCTCTCTTATTGCAACCCAGATGGCTTCTTTGGTAGCCTGGTCTTCTCCAATGAGAGACTCTGGCTAATAAAACATGTTATAAAAGTGTGACTTGCTCTTTAAGACTTTCAGAGCCAAGGAGTAGCCATAAATCTCGGTGCAAATTGGAATAGGGTGATGTTTGGTGGAAGGCTAATGACATTTGGTGGAAGGCTATTTTACTTACATTACACCCATGAAGTTTGGGATAATTGAGTGTAGCCTCTGAAACTGGCAGAGGCTCCAGCTTCTATTTAGTGTCTCTCTGCCAATCCTCCCTGTCTCTCCTCTATTTGCTTAATGCTTTCTTTTAAACGGTGGTACAAGGTACCTTTTTCGGGACTGTTAGTTTTTGGAATGTTTCACTTGGTTTTTCCCTTTTACAAATTAATTACAGTTGAAACTTTCTGCTAAATCCAGAGAATGTGGTTCTGTTTGTAATAAGGTTTTTTATACATTAGTCTCTTAATCCTGGGCGACTTGATCAAGCTGCAATTCTTTCTTCGTGTGACTTCTGCACAAAGAAGATTTTGAATGGCAACCCACAAGTCTACAAAACTGTGTATATTTTACCTTTTATTCTGTCTGTGTGAATTTTAAAATTTTTTCTTCCCTCCCCTCCTTCTCTGGATACATCATTTCAGGGCAAAAAAAAAATATATATATATATATATCTGGGGAAGGGTTTGGCTTAGGTCTGTCAAGCCTAAAAACCTTTAATCCTTCCCTCTGCTGTAATGAGTTTGAGACTCTGACAATTTGGTTTCCCCCAAGCCTTGCTGGGTGTGATCCAATCAATGTTTAATTTCCCAAACTGGCTTTGTGAGAAGATTTATTTTCTTGTGTTTGTCTTGCAAACAATATTTGTTCTGAACTCTGCACAAAACAACCAGAAAATGCTGATTTTTGAATTTATTTATTTATTTTTTTAAGAAAGAAATTTTTACAGAGAGAAACATGTACTACTGAGATTGTGCCCACAAAGCCAGCAGGTGGAACCCAGTCTGCCAGGCACTCTGAACACAAGTTCACCTGGCACCCATTCTCCACTCACCCATGGCTGCCTTTATTCTGTGACAACTTTCCTTAGACAGAAAGGATCTGTTGGACAATTTTCTCTCAATTCTATTCTATATTGCATCAAGTTGTGCTTTGCTTCCCACGTCTGCCTCTCTGTAACCCATCCTTCAAACGTCCACTGAACACCTCCTTGAGGTCTTCTTGTTCTTCAGTCTAATGCCCTGTCCTTCAAGGCTTATTACTTCCAAGGAAATGTTGTCCCCTCCTCAAATTTAGGGGCTGCATTTCACTGTATTTTGTGACATCATCTTTGTCTTTCTCATGTTTTCTTTCTCCTTAATTACCTTGGGGACAGGGTCTGCCCCTCAGGGCCAACCAGAGTGTCTGGCTGACATAGAGGCTTAATACCCAATAACTGACTACTTAATTGATAACATCCTCCCTTCTTAGATTTTTAAAATTATAACATTGTTTTATAAAAGACACATGTTCTCAAAATATGAAAATGTGAACAACACAAAAAGTCCCCCCAAAAATGAAGTTACTAAAATGTTGTCATCTGAAAAATGACTTTTGACAGTTGGTTCATGTTATTTCAAACCTTTCTCTAACGCATAAATAAAAGAAAGATGAATAGATGAAAGTAGTTTTGGAAAAATGTACCATCTATCATCCATGCCACTTTTTAGAGTTTCAAAAATAATTTTATTTGAACATAAAAGAAGCCAATATAAAATTACAGTAATTATTGAACTGAAGTTAAATATCTTTGTACAAATCAGGTTAGTCATTAATAGCCAAGTTCAGTTACAAAAAAAGAGCATGAAAAACAATTAGAAGTTGGGAATCATTGGTGTTTTATTATTTAATTCTTTTTTAAAATGCCATAAATACAGTCTTTAGACAGTATTTATGGATTATTTGCCATAAAAGATAGAGGCACTAGCACAAATACATTTCTTTCCATTCTCCATCCTCACCCATTGGGATTTTTTAGTTATAATGTTGTTTTTATATTACCAAGGTTTATAACATATACATATACATAGAATATATATCATATTTAACTATAAATTTCAAATTTCCCTATTCCTACTGCAGTATCCTAATAGGTTTAATTATCACTGCCAGCCCTTCTAATTTGTTTATTTCTATTTCTAAATGTTTTATTTTTATCTCTCATTTTATTTCCCCAGGAAGATCTCATTTCTCAAATTCTTGGGTCTTTCTGAATTTTTGTATATGACTTATACATGAAAAATATTAGGGAATACTGCTAAGAAGGAAATTCTTTTTTTATCGAAGGAGAAAAATATATTAGATTAAGGAATTAGAAGTGTGTTGAGTCAATAAATTTAGGAAAAACACTGAAAGAAGCAGAGAAAATGCCTGCAAAGCCTTATATTCTGATGAACAAAATGACATGTGCACCCTAAAACACAGCTGGAACTGAACTAAGTGGGGACAAAGACTTGGTGAAGTCTACATTTTGTGGATGCCATTTCTGCTGTCTAGTCGGGTACCCTGTCCTCATTTAAATGTATTTACATAGAACCAAGGTACAAGGAAAATGGAATTTAAAAAGAAACAAAGTTACAAGGAAATGGAATAATTGTGATCTAGGTTGGAGTGAGAGGATTCCTTTGTTCATGTGAAGAATAGGTAAAGAATAAGAACAATTTGATATAAGATATGATTACTCAAGCTAGCTCCATCCTACAGGATAAGATAGGGAGTCTGAGAAAGGACAATGGTTGAGGTTTTGAAGGAATGGAATTAGACCAAATCCAGCCAGTGAATTAGGAACTATTAACACACTCTAACTGGGGCCATTGTTAAAGCAAAGGACATCCCAGTACCGAGAGACAACAAGGCCTTTAGAGGTTTGTTTGGCACACAACTAGTAGCTCTGTGACTGAGTACAGTTTCGCACATTTGCTTCTGAGAGCAGGACTGTATACAACCAGGGAGTTAGGTGAACTGGGGTGATTCAGACAGGTGCCACTTTTCCCCAGAACACGGTTCTCTAGTCTCTGACATTGACTTTGGTTGTAGAGAAACCTGTAGCTAATTTGAATTTTTTCTTCTTTGAAGGCAACTAGCTTTTTTTTTTCTCTGCCTTGAAACTCACAGATTTCAATTCCCATCTTTGATAAATCTTGGTGATGTTCACTTCTGTCCCTGGAACCTGGTGCCCCAGTGAAATTCAAGTCTTTATGTAAAATTCAAGTCTTCATATACAAATGAAGTTTTCTTGTATTATATCATTGTGTTTTTTTCTTGTGGGTACTTCTTATGTCATCTTGATCGGCTATGCTCATTATCTATACACAGAAACTTTTTCCCTGTATGTGGCAACTTCTCTGTAGTCATTTTCATTTTTTTCCTCTTAAGGGACTATAGTTTTCCTAAGGACATTGTCTATGTTCCTGTATTTGATTTAATTTTGTTTATTTCTCTATTTTATGACTCTTTCTAATGTTCCTTTTATTTCTGTAATACTTTATATTCCCCTTGTATCCATTTTCCAAAGGTTTGCCATTTTTATTTATTTCTATTATCTTGCCAACTGTTATTTAATATCTCTGCTGTATCTCTTTCTTGAACAGGTTTCCAAAGACATCAATTATCTTTAATCTCCTCAAACTCTTCATTTGTGTCTAAAACTAATCCCTCCTTAAATAAATATTCTTTATCTGACTTGTCCTCCTCTTCCTCTCTCTTTTTCTTTCCTTCCTCACCAACTTTTGAAAACCCTGATATTTCCTTCCTGGCATTTACTCATCTTCAAATAGTATTTTCTGGGTTAGTATTTTGTTGAATTATAGTATAGAGAGACTATTTCTTATAGGCTTTCTAGAATTAGGTTGAAGCTATATGTGTTTATTCATGTTGGAGTATCTCTATTTCTGGCATTCAGGTGTTTTTTTTAAAATTTAATTTAATTTAATTTTACATTCCAGGATACACATGCAGGATGTGCAGTTTTGTCACATAGGTAAACACATGCCATGGTGGTTTGCTGCATCTATCAACCCATCACCTAGGTTTTAAGCCTCACACGCATTAGCTATTTATCCTAATGCTCTCTCTTCCCCCGCCCCACCACCCTGACAGGGCTCAGTGTGTGTTTTTCCCTTTCCTGTGTCCATGTGTTCTTATTGTTCAACTCCCACTTATAAGTGACAACATGTGGTCGTTTGGTTTTCTGCCTCTGCATTAGTTTGCTGAGGAAAATGGCTGTGAGCTCCATCCATGTCCCTGCAAAGGACATGATATCAGTTCTTTCAGGTGGTTCTTAAGCATTCAATGAAACCCCACAATGTGTGACTCCTTGTGTTATATAATATGTGGATTCTGCTCCCTTCAAAACCTAATTCAGTCTCCATCAGTCTTTTTTGGCTGGAGACAAGATCTCAGAAAATTTAGATGGCAAGTAGATATGGTTTTCCTGTTTCAATTCCACCAAACTTGCCATTGTGTGACACAAAACCAGTTCTAGAAAAACATTAACCTTTTTAAATTTCTTTTTCTTTTCCCCCTTGCGTATCATCCACAACTCTAGATGTAAGGATCACCAGATGGCACTTTTAGAACTGTAAGAGCAACTTTTAGAGGGTTTTCACAGAAAGCTGACTTCTGCTCAAAGTCTAAGGAAGTCTGTGTCAGCTTTCTCCATTCTTCAATATTTGGGTTCAAATTTTGTAATATTTGTTGAAAGTTTCATGGCTAGTGGTTTGGAGTTGTGGCTATCTCTTTGTTGTGTTGAACACAACTAATAGCCACAACTGTCTTCTTTACTTTGAGTGTGCGTATGTGTGTGGTTTGTATGTTTTTCTCAGAAGACAGAAATGCATTCCAGCTAGAATTAGCTCCTCTGATATTTCATTATCACGAAATATATATATATATATGAGGTACAGGAGGAAAAACAGCATTTATAATGGTGATGCTGAATTGACTGATACTATCTGTGCACTAGAGATCCCCATGGCAATGGGGCAAAAATGCTATCGTGATAGCTTATCTATCCAGAATTTAGTGAGTTGTCCAATGGTCAGAGAAATTCTAAGAAATCTGTCTTTAAATGGGATTAAGCTGTTGAATTCATATGTTGTTTTGCCAAACACAGTGCTACTTTTTGTCTCTTGCTTTTGAAGCTCCTATAGGGAGTAGAGTCTAGGAACACAAGCAATGCTATCCCAAATTTCTATTTATGGCTTTGTCCTCACTAGCTATATAATTTTGGTGACGTTATTTAACTTTTCAAAGACTCAGCTTGGTCACCCGTGAAATGGGAATTTATGTTGCTCAAATGAGAATGCAGGCAGGAAAGATCTTTCCGAATTGCAGGGTTTCTAACAGTGGCAGAGCAGGTGTGGGGTCCAAGAGACACTGTCTTAAGTAAAAGCTTCGCTTTTCCCTTCTCATCTATGAGATGCTCATTCTCTTTGGCTCTCAATTTCTTTATGAACAATAGGGATAATAACACTATGCAAGATTTTTGAAAAAAAATTAATGAGATGATCACATTGGTAGAGTGTTTGGGGGCAGAGCTAGAAAGTCCTTGAGATTCAGTTGATAAGTAGCCTTTCTTTACTGTCTTGCTAATACATTTTATCACAAAGGTTTCAAGAGACCTTTGAGTATTCAAAAATGCAGACAGACATTTGCATGCCCCTTCCCCTGACCCCCATTCAATCAGGTTTGAAAATCATGTTGAGTTTTCTGAATATTTCATAACTTCAGTGGCCACTGGAGTCACCAACACAAAGAAAAGATAAAATTACATGGAGATAAAGCAGACTTTTTAACTGGACTAGGACTTGCTGCAAATGTGGTTGTTCTGGTCCTAATCTTTGTGACTCCTGGTCTCTTTTCCTCACCTGCAGGGCATTTTCTGGGACTGGCCCTGCTTCCCCGAAACTGTCCACTTCTCATGCATGCCCAAGTCCTCCTGGACTGCTCTACTACATGCCTGCTCTGGCAGCAGACTCAATGTCCTTCCCACCCTGGCTGACCTTTGCCAGCCCAGTCTCTCTTATCCACTCTGTGGCCTTAGACAAAACATCTCTGACTATGCACCTTAGATTCCATCCATGTAAATGAGAAGACTGTGCTAGATCATCTCTAGGAGTATTCTAGAACTAAGGGCACCAATGCATACTAAAGACTCTTTGTTATTTCCTGGGCCAATGAGGTATAACTCTAACTGATAGCTGCATTCTTTTCCAACAGGCCTGGAAATGCCTCCAAGTCTCTTTCCACATTGTAGTCCAGCTTGTTGGCATCAATCACAGGTGGGATGCAGTCTTTTTGCCATGCATAGACCATGAGATGCTGGAGAACAGGGATTCTTTTTTCTACTTTTTTGAAACCTCAGCTCTAAGCACCATGCTTAATTTAAGCTGACGCTTAATGGGCGCAGACTGAATGAATAGCTTGCAACAATCAAAGCCCTTGCTGCTACATATTTGAAGCCAGTCGAAAGTGACACCAGTCATATGAGAAGGAACACTGAGCGCTCCCCTATTTTTAAGAAAGAAGCTGCTTTTCCATGTCTTCAGGTGGTTTAAGTTGGGCAGAGGAGAGAACATCCTCCAAAGAGAAGAGGCTTCATTAAGGGCAAGAACAGTTCCTGCCTAGTTGGCTTATTTTCAGAAAGCAAAGAGCAGTTACTGTAAGGAAGCAGGCTGTCTGGGCTGGCAGCTTTATCAATGAATAATTTCCCGAAAGGAAGAGAATCTGTGGAGACCTAACACTGTATTTGATCTCAGTGCACGTACAGTGTATGCAGGACTATCTTTGATTCGAGGGAGGTGAGATAATTGTTTCCCAAACAGACTCTCTCGCTGGAGAGCGTGCTCCCTCCCATTCTGTTGACCCATACACCAGAAGCCTCAGGTCTGCCCCAGACAATTATCCTGTTTTGCTAGGGAACAAATTGCTCTTTTGGGGTAATTCTGAGCAAGTTTGCCAAGTTCACAACCATCCCAGGGGAGCCTCAGGGGGAAAAGCACTCTCCAAATCCCCTCTCAGGCCCTTCCAAAGGAAAGCAGGTCATTTTTTAAAGAATTCCAATGAAAGCAGCTTATTCTGAATGATCCATCCCACCTTCAGAGAGGCCTCCTGGGCAATTTGTTGGTTCCTCGTGTTTGTCTGATACTAGGGAGCCAATTTCCCATGCAAGTCATTATGCATGCAATTAAGTAATTGTGGATGGAAATGAAAAAAAAAAAAAAAGAGGACAATGCCAAAAGAAAGAAGTTGCATGCATTTAACTTTCAAAAGGGAGCCTCCAGGATGCAGGAGCTGAACCCCACTTGGAATTTATTCTCGCAAATCACTGAATAAAATCGGAAGCTTGGAAAGAGTAAAATGTCAGTCTGGTATAATGTAGTAGTTAAGAATATGCACCCCAAAGCCATACTGCCTGTGTCCAAAGCCTGGGTCTGTCATTTATTAGCTGTATGACCTTGAGCAGGTTACTTAAGCCTTCTGTGCCTCCTGTCTACAAATGATAAAATCAGATTAATAATATTTATATCATATGGTTGGTTGTCAAGGTTTAAATGAATAGTGTATGTGTATAAGGGGTATGGGTATGCTTGTATATATCTACCTGCCACCTATCTATTATCTGCCATCTATCTACCTATCAATCTATCCATCCATCTTTGTCAATCTAGCATCTATCTATCTATGGCTTAGAACAGTGCCAAGTACTATACCATTGTTAGCTTTTATCGTTGTTTAACTGATGATGTTTTAAGCAAGTTATGAGCAATCACTTTGCAGGGGAGTTAACATATTTATCATTGCTACTGGTTCTTTTCTTCTGACCTTATCTCTTTAGTATTAGAAAATCAACTGAACAGGAGTGGGTAAAGAAATATAAAGTGCATAGTTTAGGAGATAAAAAGTAAATGGCTTCTGGTTCTGGCAGTGAAAGTGTCAAAGCCACCACACCCCCGGACTCTCCAGAGGACCAGTGTTGTTTACAGTATATGTTTAAAATAATATTCCTGCTTAGCTGGGCCTCCTCTTGGGACAGTGTAATCTCAACAGTAACAGAGGATTAATTAAAACTGGTCTCACTGGTGAGGCTGGCGATTCAGGATGGAGCAGAGGGGTACAACCCTCACTGCCCCCACTCCACACAGGGAAGGGACCAGGCCTACTGAAAATAATTAGTGTGGCTCAAGGACAGGCTGACACTTTTGTCTCATTTGTATGATTTCGATTAATACTTTAATTTCACTTCCTTTGAATGCAGGAAGGGTAAGAAATGAGTAAGGAAGATAAAGCCTCCCGAAGCCAAAATCAATAAAGAATGAATCTCTTCCCAGTCCAATCGGGCAGGGCTACCATTTTTCACACTTGGTAGGGACCTCTGGATTTATGCCTGTGCTGTGGAAGATGGGATATAGCAAGAGAAGACACAGAGACATGCCCTAGGGACAGAGAGGGAGCTGGCTTAGAGATAGTGGCTGCAGGAGGATAGGAGTAGGCTCCTTTATACTGTAGAAAACATTATGAGCTGCCCTCTGTCCTTCTGTCCCTCTGTCCTTTGGTCAGGCTCAACCTCTGTAGCTCCTGTGGTATTTAAAATTGCAATGTCTTGGGCATCAGCCTTTTCCCCTTCTAGCCATCCTATACTGGCTCAAGGAGGAACTACACTGGCTCAAGGAGTGAATATGATCACCTCACTCTCCAGGTTCTAATACTCCAAGAATGGACTTCCTGGGCTCCATGACCTTGCCTGGAAATTGTGGGAAAAAGTGTGGAGAGACAGTCCAGAGTTCCCTTGTCCCGAAGAGCTTCCACTGCCCTAGGAGGTCCCTATCCCTTTTATAAAAAAGCCCAAGTTCCTCAGCATAACATGCAAAGGTTTCCATGATCACACCTCGCTCTGCCTCAGTGGTCCTCTCCTATCCTCCCTTCCTGAGAATATGGGGGGTTGTCATAAGTTGCACCACAGCCTGCTTCTAGAGTGCTCTGCTAAAGCCCAGGGCTGTCCCTCTCTGCATGGAAGCGCCCTGCTCAGACCCAAATCCAGCTTTCCCTCATAGCCTCCAGTCCTGCTGATTCTTCCCCAGCCTGTGCCCTCCTCTAGATACTCCCCAGCACATGATAGTGAGCTTCTTCAAGGCAAGTACATTGTCTTGCCCAAATCTGTATTTTCACTTGGGACTAGAGTCTGGCAAGGTATTGGACTGAACTCAAGAATGAGCAGTGTGACCTTGGGCAGGATCTTTAGTCCATGGCTCTGAGCTTCAACATGGTAAGAATCAAATAAAGTATATTAAAAAAGGAGAAATGCTCTAGAGCTGCAGTGTTTACCAAGGCAGCCACTAGCTACATGAGGACATTTAAATTTAAATGAATTAAAAGTAAATAAATGTAAACATTAACTTTCGCAACCACAGTAGCCTCTGCTTCTCAGGTGCTGGGTACCACATATGGCTGGTGGCTAATATACCCTGCTGTCTACGGTGTATTGTCTAGCTAATGTACTTGCATTGCGTAGAACATTGCACCGGGCTTTTCCATTCTGGCAGAGAGCTCGGTGGACAGCCCTGCTCTAGGAAGTCTCCAGATGGCTCCACTGCTAACAGTCTGTAGTTATGGAAATCTGTAATTCCAGGGCTGTTTGTTCTCTATCCTGCTGATCTCAGGCCTTCCTTCCAAAGTCACTGGGATTATAGGGACACCAGTTCTCCATTTGCAAGTGTGCTTCTCCCATGCACGGATTTGTTGGCTCATTGGCACATTCACCAGGGGAGAAGGCAGAAAATGGACAAGATCTTACCCCCTTCCTTTGGGAAATTCAAGCACCTACCCATGCTGTGCTAGGGGTCATTGGATGGGAGAAGTGGGGACTCCCAAGTTCTGTGTGGTGTAGGCACATCCAAGCATGGGTAACCCACTGAATTAAACACACCTCCTAGACAAACTTCCCAGCCTTAAAAGTGAGGGCTTGGAAATTTTGGGGGACAGAAAATTTCAGGGAAGGAGGGTACTCCTGAAAGAAAAGTTATGGAATTTTTGAAACCAAATCAAGGTAGGGCTTTGGCAAGTTGAAAGAGTGTTTTCCAAGCACAAAGGGCAGTGGGGGGTTCTGGTCAAGGAGCTGAATAGCCTCCTGTCAATGCCAGGCTGCCCCCAACTCACCCAATACTTTAGGCTGCCACATTCTAGTGTTCTGGGCTGAAATGTCCCCCTTCTTTCAGTAGAAGGATCAGCAAAATATCTGGGATCACCCAAGTTGTGAGCCTAAGGTTGTCGGCCTGTTTCCTTGCAGCAGCTCTTAGAATGGTGCAGTCAGGAAATTCACAGACACAGGTGCGGTCAGGAAATTCATAGTTTAGCAGATGCAGTCAGCTCCTTAAAGCACCTCACGAAGCAAGAACTCAACATCGGACCCATACCAACCACTCAAGCCCTTTCTGGGTGACATAAGGGAATGGAGATCATTGCAATCCAAAACCCATGGAGAAAAGAAGCCAGACATTTGGAAATATCCTGAACTCATTCCAGTGCTTGTTGCTGGTCTCTTTCCCACCTATCCACAGTGCTTGGGTGATGGAGGCCCAGCCAATTAGAAATGGATGAATAATAGCCCACAGCATTGCGGTTTGCATAGGTGTCATGCTGACACATCTCTTCCCAGACATCATCTCATGTTGATACTCTCATCAACATCTCCAGGTAGGCAAGGTGGAAATTGTTAGTGTGGCTGCATGACAGATGCAGAAGTTAGCACCATGCCAACCTTGCTCAACAAAAGAGGCAAAGCTGGGCTTCCACTCAGGGCCTGTAGCACATGCTAGTCTCACTGGGCAGCACTGCTTTGGAATGGCCACCTTTTGGGGCTGGGGGAAAGATGAGTGCAGAAATCAAGAATTATATCTGTAAAGCCGCATGCCATTCCAGAGAATGCCTGGGCTGGAGCATCTGTTTACCATTGCCAACATATAGAAATGGACAACTCAGATGTGTTGAAAGAATCGGAAGATAAAACCAGTGTCTTTCTATTTTTATGTGAAGCAAAAACTTGATCAAATTTGCCTGCTATGGACTCAAATTCCTCCTTTGCAGTTGGAGGAGAAGAATCCTCTCCCCACAGGCTTTTTTTTTGAGAACAAAAGCAATATACTGAAGCATGTAGCAAACAGTAGATGCTCAATCAACATCCTTTTTCTCTTGTTACTTTTTCCTTTTCTTATGCGGGCTTGCAAGGAGAGGCTACAAAAAGGCAGATGGATGAACAAAGCTACTTGTTCTTGGTCATGGTGTAAGGATTGGAACACCAATGCTTTCAAGAGGTGCAAGACTAGCTCTTCCCAGACTGTACCGGCCAGCACAATGTTCTGCAGGCAGGAGGGAGGCACATGGGCTTGGCCTGTGAAAACCTACCTGTGCCAATGCCCAGGGCCTCAACAGAGGTCCCAGAACCTGAGCTTTGAGCTTTCTCATGGGCCTCACTACTGTCTCTAGGAAGACTGCCCCGTTCATCTCATGCTCTCCAACTGCCTCTTCAGCCTATGCCTTCCTTTCCTGCACAGCCCTTGTATCAGGTTGGGGTGGAGGGTGGTGGGTACCTCCCTGCATCCTGGAGGAGAGAAGACAGGGCTTTGTCCCCCTTTGTTGTGTAGTGGGTGAGGCAGGGCTTTTGCATAATTTAGCAAGAACTACGTGAACTCACTCTTCTTTGCTGGCAGCCCCACTCACCTCTCTACCCATGTTTCTGAAGGGCGGTGATTAATCTCAGAGCTGGGACGAGCACAGAGCGCCAAGTGCCCCAGGATAGGGCAAGGCCTACATTGAGCCATGCCCAGCCTCTCCTACTAAAGGAAAAACAAGAGCAGCTGCCAAGAAAATCTACCCTCAGATGAACACCTCACTTCCTGTTATGTAGCTCTTTTATCTTCTAGAAAGAAGCCCAGTGGAACCTGGGAGGCATGGGTTCTAGCCCCAGCTCCTCCTAACTTTGTGTGACCTCAGGCAAGGTGCCCTTCCATGTCTGAGGCTCAGATAACTCAAGGGCAAATTAGGCATAATCTGATTCTTGAATTTGCACATGACCTATGGAAACTATTGGTGATTTCTCAAAATCTAAAGCAAGCTTGACACACGCTCTTAAATTTTAAAGGCATTGCCATCCATTTTCACAACTACTTTTGTGGGACCAAGTCCACACACTCATATGTGAACAAAGTCGGTGGTTTCAATGTTGAAATAGGCAAAGTCCCCATTATGGCTCATGTATTTCTGTTTTCTCATTGTTCTTCATCGCCATCTCTTTCCTGCCAATAACAGTAATAGTAATTACTCTGTGTTGGGTTCTTACAATGAGCCAAGCCCTGGCCAAGCGCTTTACCTGCCATCTTACTTCATCCTCAGCAAAGCCAAGAAGAGGATGTGAGGGCTGTTGGCCATTTATCAATGAGAGAACTGCAGTTCCAAGGAGGAAAAAAGCTACCCAAGCACACTCTCAGTAAATTTGGAGCCCAGAACTGCGAGGACTAAAATGACATAGTTAGCTGCTGTGCCCTCTGGAGCTCTCTTTTCCCTAAAGTGTCCAAGTCTAGGTCATCCTGGGTTGTTCCTCTGGTCAGCTGGGCTCAGTGCAGAACATCCCCAGCTCATAGCTGGACGTTCCAGCTCAAGGCTGAACAATGCCAGTCCTCTTCTCTGTGCCCATCTAGGACTCCAGCTGTCATCCGGACTCCAGCTCTTCAAACCATGGTGGGGTCTCTTGATGTCTCTGGGTCTCTTGATGCTCCTGGGAGCTGCTTCAGATGGGGACCTGGGAAAGTCTCCCCCAAAGCCCTGGAAGGCACAGCAAAGACTGAACAAAGGGAGTAGGGAGAAGGACAAGGAAATGGGAGGGAAGACATTTTACAACATATCTAAATGCAAGCATGAGCAACTCCATTTTAAGATGAGACCCAAATGCATCCCAGAAGACACATTTATCCTGAGTTTTAGAATATAATGCCAACACAGAAGCAAACTAACAGCCAACACTTGAAGCTGGTGTCCTTAGTCTAGACAATTGTTTGTTCTATGGGCCTTTTTTTTTTTTTTTTTTTTTTTTTTTTTTTTTTTTTTTTAGATGGAGTCCTGCTCTGTCGCCCAGGCTGGAGTTCTTGCTCTGTTGCCCAGGCTGGAGCGCAGTGACATGATATTGGCTCACTGCAACCTCCACCTCTTGGGTTCAAGTGATTCTCCTGCCTCAGCCTCCCGAGTAGCTGGTATTACAGGCACACACCACCATGCCAGGCTAATTTTTGTATTTTTTTAGTAGAGATGGTGTTTCACCACGTTGGCCAGGCTGGTCTCCAACTCCTGACTCTGTGATCCACCCTCCTTGGCCTCCAAAAGTGCTGGGATTACAAGCATGAACCACTGCGCCCGACTAATGAGCTTATTAAAAACAATCCTTGTATCTGAGTGTATTATCCAAAAAATGATTTAACTACTATATCCATCTCCTGGCAAATGCCAAGAGACTCATAGTATTCCTTAAAGGGCAGAGGGAGTGAATTGTCTATGCACAAATAAATAAGATTATAAAGACTGTGCTCAGTATTACCTTATATTCTTAAAAATTGCAAAGGTTTTTTTTGTAGTATGAGAAAACAGGATGTATGCCAAAGACAGCATAAAATCAGACTCTTTTTCAAGCTGGACTTTCATGGCTGAGGTTCCAGGGTGGATGGACAGATGCACTGGACGTGGACAGACCTACCTTCAAAGTTTTACTCTCCTGCTTCCTAACACTGAGTCTCCTGAAAAGTCCCTTAAACTTGTCCAAGTTTCCCTATTTATAACACAAATCACTTTGAGGAATTCTTGAATTTTTATGAGAGTTCAATTGAATAATATATCTGAAGTGTCTGACTTAGAATCTGAAATGTAGAATCACTTAATACAAGTCATTTTTTTTTTTTTTTTTTTTGAGACTGAGTCTTGCTCTGTCGCCAGGTCGGAGTGCAGTGGTGTGATCTTGGCTCACTGCAACTTCTGCCTCCCCTGTTCAAGTGATTCTCCTCTGTTCAAGTGATTCTCCTCTCTCAGCCTCCTGAGTAGTTGGGACTACAGGCATGTGCCACCAAGCCCAGCTAATTTTTGTATTTTTAGTAGAGACGGAGTTTCACCATGTTGGTTAGGATGGTCTCGATCTCTGGGCCTCGTGATTTGCCTGCCTCAGCTCCCACAAAGTGCTGGGATTACAGGCATGAGCCACCATGCATGGCCAGTACAAGTCATTTTCGATCTCCACCTCTCCTTCCTCCACTCCTTCCTTCCTTCTGAGAGTCCAGCCTGTAAGTTCTAGAGCAGGCTCTAACCTCTGCTAGAATCCACAGGGGAGGGGACAAAAATGCAGTGGTGAGCAAACTCCATGCTGATTGGAAGGAGCAGTGCCAGACAGAAGGAGTGCTGGGACCTCAAGGGAAGCTTAATTTCAGCCGGTGCGACTGCAGTCACCAGAAGCCACGTGTCTTCAGGATGTTCTGCGCAGTGTGACTAGGGCTGTGCCCCGGCTGACTCTTCAAGCTCCAACTCCAAAGGCCTGGCTTGTGCCATCTTCCCTAAGCTGGAACCAAATTCCCATGGCCTTGGACTCCTCGGACTCCACATGCAGCCACCATCCAGCTGGCCTCCACCCTGTCACTTTCTATTTCTGGCATTTCTATTTTATAAAAGCCTGTGAGCTGGCAGGGAGGGGACTGTCTCATGCACCCTCCATCCTAGCACCGGACACAGCACTGGCTTGTTATTGCCACGTGGGTGGAAGCACAAACCACCTGGGCGACAGTGCCATGATTCAGCTACTTTTCTCCTTCCAGGAGGTCCAAAGTCATATGCTGTGTCTTCACAGAGACAGATGAGTCATCAGAGACCTAACATTAGGCTCTGATATGGCCTAGGAGTTGCCGCAGCTCATTGGCTAAGTCTGCCACTAACAAGCCTGTAGCCACTGTCTCCATCACCCATGCACTGCCCAGCACTGGGTAACAGTCATTGAGTGAGACAATCACACAGAAATGAGGGTCTAGCTAGGGAGGGCAGGGGTGCTAGGTATTAAATAAATGCACACACACACACACACACATTTACATTAAAGTCCAAAATCAGTGTGGCTGTCTCTAGGACTAACAGGAGAGAGAAGGTACATTTAGAAGGAGGTGTGAAAGGGTGTGTTTCAGCCATATTGCAGCAATGGGCTTGGGGTAAAGATCTCTGGAAGGCTATTGCACCTGGAAATCTATATCATTGAATTCAGGGCTGGGTGCTGTGGCTCACGCCTGTAATCCCACCACGTTGGGAGGCCGAGGTGGCTGGATCATCTGAGGTCAGGAGTTCAAGACCAGCCTGGCCAACATGGTGAAACCCTGTCTCTACTAAAAATAAAAAAATTAGCTGGGCATGCTGGCATGCACCTGTAATCCCAGCTACTCCAGAGGCTGAGGCAGAAGAATTGCTTGAACCCGGGAGACAGATGTTGCAGTAAGCCAAGGTCGTGCCATCACACTCCAGCCTAGGCAACAAGAGTGAAACTCTGCCTCAAAGGAGAAAAAAATTCAGCCACAGAATTTTTACAGAGGGAGCCTTTTGGTCTTACATGAATTCATCCCTACACGGAAGGAGAGTAGGGAGGTCAGGAGAGGCGATCCCGCCCATCAGCCCACCAGAGGCCGTGCTGCTCAGCTCTGGCGTCTACTATTCTGAGTACAGGAAATGTTGAGTCAAAAATTTTAGCAGATATTTTTATTTTTCTCTCACACTGGATTCTGGGAGCTTGAACTGCCAGGACGTCAGACAAGAGAAAGTGTCGGACACCCGAAATGACATGCAGACTTGCTAAATCTCGTCTCACACACAGATCTGCATCTATCTGTTTAGCCAGATTTCCTTATCTCAGGCTGAGTCAGAAATTAAAATATCTCTTAGGCTATGCTAAGAGAATGGGGTAGAGCAACCAAAGACTCTGGGGCAAACCAGATAAGGACTCTGCGGAGTCACTTGTGAAAAGTCACTTACCCTCCCTGAGCCTCAGTTTCTCATCTGTAAAATGGATTTGATAAAGTCGACCTCTTAGGCGATCATGAGGACTAAATATGATGAAGTGCTTAAAAGCCCCTATTTAATTTAGGTATTGAAAGCATCCTGGCAATTTATATATATTTATAAATGGACCTAAACTTTCTACTTTTAATAGATTACCTTCCAACATAAAGTCTGTGGGAATCAGTCTCTGAAATTAAACTCCCTTTCTCATTGGAATTTTAAGACCAGGATTTCATCATTCATTCCCCACTGTGCAGATGGAGAAGCAAGTCAGAGGTAAGCACGTGCCTCAGGCACATGTGGAATCATATTCAGAGTTGATGTGAACATTTTTGGCTCTCAGAGATGCCCCTAGAATCCCATATTAAAAAAACCTCTTGTTAACATAGAAAATTCATAAGCAAAACTCAGAGTCAGCCAGGATATATCCTCAAGGTGGGCTCAAGTTCAACACACATGAAAGAGAAAGATATTTAGTTAGCTTTCTGAAATCTTTCTCATCTTAGTCCATTCTTCCACTGTAGAAGGCAACAAGATGCCTTGAAAAGAAAGTGATGTCAATCAGACTTACCTTCACATCCCCTACTGAGACCTTTCAACATATATGGCCTGAGGCACAAGAATTTACTCTACTGCACCTTAGTTTTCTCATCTCTGAAATGGGAATAATGGTAAGTCTTCTTTTAAGAGCCAAATTGGATAAGGCTTGTGGAGTGCTTAATTAATGCCATACCCATTTCCTGAGATGGCATTTTTTTTCCCCAGGCCACATGATTTAAACTCATAGCAGACCTCACTCTCTAGTGAAGCAGGACTTCTCAAGCTTTAACGTGCATAGAAACCACATTGATGGGGGAGGTGGCCGGCTTGTTTAAATGCAGATTTTGATTTAGCAGGTCTTGGGTAGATCCAAACATTCCACACATGTAGCAAGCTCTCAGGTAACATAGTTACTACTGGTCTAGGAATCTCACTTTGAGAAGCAAGACTGTGGTGGACTCCAGGAATGAAGGAAGGTAGGACAAGTAAGTAAGGAGCTGCGGGTTTGGTTCATCTTCATCCTGTACAAGCTCCATGTGTACACAGAAGCACAGACACAAACATGCATGTTCACACAAGCACACCTACATGCATGCTCAGGCACACACAGGCTCACACACATGTGCACACAGCAGGCCCCCACCTACAGATACATATGCATATGTACACACCTCCCAAGTTCATACTCATCTACATGCAGGCTCACAGTCACATGTGTGCCTGCAAGCACAAACATGCACCTGCAGACACATACATGTGTGTCCACACAAGTGTGCCTATGGGCACACTTGCTTATGCACAGACTCCCACCTACCCACCTTTCCTGTCAGTTAGGGGCTGTGCTTCAGCACAGAGTTTTCATGAATGGGCTCTACAGAGGAATTCCTACTTTCACCCTAGATGGGTCTTGCACTAATTCCATCCACATCTCTCTGTCCCACTTCCTTATTTTACCTGAAGTGGCAATGCTGAGCCTGTGACCCCCATGGCCAATGTATTTGCTCTGAGAATGGACCAGCCAACAACAGACTTGCTGCTGGTGGAGAAGACCCATCCTCATTTTCCACACTTCTCCTCTGACTGAAAATGAGAAGGACAGTGTTCCACAGTCTGCAACTGGAGCTCTTTTTCTCTCTGTCACAAGGCATCCCTGTTTATGGGCAGGGCTTCCCTTCTCTAGCCCTTCATTTTCACCTCTGTAGTAATAATAGACATTAATATAATAGAAATTGTAACTTATTGCACACTTATCACCATGCTGAATATTTTACATGTTAATATGAGTTCTTTTGATTCCTGACCCCATCCTTGAGAGAAGGCAATATTCTTATTTCCATTTGCAAGTGAGGGAAGTGAGGCCCACAGACATTGGGGAAACCTTCCCAGGCTGCACAGCTTGGAGCAATGCTGGGAAGAGGCAGCGCTGGTTCCAAACTTGCACGCTGACCTATCACACTCAGGTCTCAGACTAGATGATGAGTGGCACGATCACCTCTCCCTCTCCCTCCTGACCCTTTCCTCCATGTCTATTTCTGCAGTGTCATGTCTTTCTGTCTTCGTTTCTCCTTTTCTTTGCTTTGCCTTCATTTTTATTCTCGTCTTCTCCGTTCTTCTCCTTACTTCTTTCTTGCCTTTTCTTTCATGGTTCCTTGCTTGCTGCTGTCCTCCTGTTTCCATCCACTTTGTCCTGGATGCCCTATGGCCGAGGAAAATGAACTCCACCCTACTTAAAATGAATTTAGTGCTGAGAGCTCCACTGGCACGAGAAGGGGAAATCTGTAAAGTGGGGACACTTCTCAGTCTGTAAAATGACTGAGAACTTTCCAGGTGTCCACCAAGTTGACCCACTCAATCCTCAAGTGCTCAGAGGACACAGAATTTCACTGAATCATACCTGCCACCATTGTGTGGGGTTTCTACCTAGCACTGGCTTTATGCTAAGGGCATTATGTGACCTTTTTCCTCTGGGCCCCAAAACAGCCCTCATACGTGGATACGACAATGTTCATCCCCTAAATGATGACCCTGAGTCTCAGGATGGGAGGAGATTGTACAAGGTGGTCCAGGGAAATGTGAGTCAGGGATGGAGCCACCTGATTGACTCTGTTGCCTTACATTGTCTTTCATCTTTTAAAGGAGAAAAAAGGGAGGAAAAATACGAAATTATTTAGAAAATTTTACTATGAGAAGCATAGATGGTCATAGTCAAGAAGGAGAACAAACACCTGTTTCAAAGATGAGGACCCTGAACTCTGAGAGGGGAAAGAGTTTGACCAGTACTTGGAGGCCTCACCCAGGTTCCCGCCACCACCAGGGACCCTTGTCATCACTACACAAATTTATGACATCTTCTCCAATGTAATGCCATAGCGGGAAATGAGCTGCAAGCCAGTGCAAGCTATTTTTGACTATGTAACATGCACACACACACACACACACACACACGACACACACACACACGACACACACACACACGACACACACACACACACAATTTTCGATATTCTCATCAACATCTTCAGATAGGCAAGGTGGAAATTGTTAGTGTGGCCGCATGACAGATGCAGAAGTTAGCACCATGCCAACCTTGCTCAGCAAAAGAGGCAAAGCTGGGTCTCCACTCAGGGCCTGTAGCACATGCTAGTCTCACTGGACAGCACTACTTTGGAATGGCCACCTTTGGGGTCTGGGGGAAAGATGAGTGCATGAATCAAGAATTACTTCTGTAAAGCTGCAGGTCATTTCAGAGAGTATCTGGGCTGGAACATCCATTTACCATTGTCAATCTATAGACGTGGACAACACAGAGGTGTTGACAGAACAGCTCAACATGTTAACTTGATCTTACTTCATTGCACCCTTCATGATGCTGCTATTTTAGTATGTCATCCTCTAGTTACCCAAAACTTCCCCAGTTATCTTATTATTGCAGAACCCAGCTCTGGTTTCATGCAGATCCCCCTGTGTTACTCACTGTAGAAAGATGATCAAACACAGAGTTCTTAGGGCACTGGTGTGACTTGGCTTCACGCCCCTATCTTTTGTTATACTGTTATTAGCCAAGATAGGTTTTTCAAGAACACAGTCAGGCATGTACACTGGGCCAAGACATTGCTGCCAGAAGCCAGGCTCCTCCATGACGAAATGTTTATAAGGTGATAGCTCTGCACAGAGTCCTGTCCTTTAAATTCACTTAAGTAGTGATAAAAACCACTGCGGTCTAGCCCTATTTATCTTTTGGCCTCATCTCTTCGCCACTTCTCACCATCTTTTCTTGAAGAAGTATGGTTTCCCTTACAATTCCCTAATTGAGTCATGCTGGTTATAGGCTTCCATGCCATTACCCATCTGTTCATTCTGCCTAGAATGTCATCTTATCATCTTCAAGACCAACCAACTCAAGGATCCCTCTGACAATGTCACACCCCTCACCACAGGCCACCTTTTTTTTTTTTTTGAGACTCTGTCACAAAAAAAAACCTCCACCTCACAGGTTCAAGCCATACTCCTGCCTCAGTCTCCCAACTAGCTGGGACTACAGATGCATGCCAACACAGCCAGCTAATTTTTGTATTTTTAGTAGAAACGGGGTTTCACCATGTTGACCAGGATGTTCTCGATCTCTTGACCTCGTGATCTGCCCACCTCAGTCTCCCAAAGTGCTGAGATTACAGGTGTGAGCCACCGCGCACAGCCCACAGCCCACTTTTAACCCACAGGAGCTGATCTGCTGTCTTGTCCGCTGCAGTGCATGGACTTTTTTCTAAGCCCTTATTTCCCCCTATTACTGTGATTTTCTCCAAGCTGTCTTCCCCATGTGCACACGAATTCCTGGAGATGACGCATAATCCCTGACTCATCCTTGCAACCCTGACACAACGCCCAGGGCCTGACATGGAGCGGTGTCCGTGAAGTCTGGTTGAATAAATGAGTGAATGAATGAATGAACAAAATTAGCTAGATGTAGTGAGGCCTGTTCCACAAAACCACAGCTGAAGGGTTTTGGAGAAAGCCTCATTCTGCAAGGATGTCTAGATCTTTATTAGGCCTGGCCATTGGCGGGGCTTGAACCTCAGAACCCACCTCTCCTAGCACCTCTTCCCCTCTCTTCTGCTCTGCTTCAAATGGACCCAGAGATGAATTAAGTCAGAGAAATTCCCAAGTCTCCTTTCTATCCACATCCAGGTTAACATTGCTGGAGAGTGTTTTGCCTACCAAGGACTTGTCCTTCCCAATATGATTCTTGGCATGTGCTCACATTGACTTCGTATTGAGGGCACTGCATTTTATTCAATGCAACAGCATAGTACAGTGGGTACATGAGCAGGCTGCAGGGTCTGACTACAGCTGTTCAAATCCAGCTTGAACCACTTCTCAGTTGCATGGCACCAAATGTGTCATTCGACCTTGTGAAGGCTCAGCTTCCTTATCTGGAAAATAAAAAACAGTAACAATGCAACCTCATAGGATTTTAGGAAAATCAGAGATAGTCCAGGAAATGTTCCTCACATAATGAATGTTCGTTGTGTATGATTTGTTAGTTTGTTTGAATCATGTTCATTGCTGGGACTCCAGGCCTCAGCAGGTCGACATCTAGCCCTGTGAGCCCTGAGCAGAGGACCCAGCCATACCATGTGGGATTTCTGGCCTACAGAACACTGAGCTAATAAATGGGTGTTGTTTTGTGTTGCTACATTTGTGGTGACTTGAGGGAGCTCTAGCAATCTGCAGTTGGAGATAGTCTAGGCCTTGGATGGGTGAGGCAGGGATGGGTCAGGGGAGGTGCACACATTTTTTTTGCTTTTGGTTACAGTGATTGCAAAGACAGCCCCAGAGATAGAGACAAGGGTGGAGACCACTGAAGGAGGCCAGCTCTCAGGGGGAGAGGCATAAGGTTAGAGGTGTAGCAAACACCCCACGAGGAGATTCTCTAATCAACACAAGTTCAGGGGGAACCCCGGAATGATTGTATTAATTAGGCTACCCTTCATGATTGGCAATTGAGTCTTGGAGAAGAAGCAGAACTAACATTTACTGTGTTCATCCTGCTTGACAAAGGGATGTGTGTGTATTTACGTGCACATGTGTGTACACATGTTGGAGGAAGTGGTTGAAAGGGAGAGGGATGTATTAACCTTCTGTACTTATGGAAAATAAATGAATAATAGAAATTCTAACCTCATGTCTGTATTGGTTTCTCATCTTGCTTCCTAGAAATTATTTTTCTTTGGACTTAATTTTTCCATCTGCAACACGGAATACGTGAATGCTAGTTTCCAAGAGGTAGATCAAACATCATTTGTCAAGAACACAATGTGAAGTAAACCTCCAGCAGACCCAAGACACAGAGCCAGAGAGGTTCAAAGGTTCCAATTGCATTGATTTCCACCTCCCCATTTTCCCCAGAGGTGGGGCTGTTACTGACTCCACTTCAATTCTGTAAAATTCCCATTCAAGACTCAATTATCCGAATACACAGAATTCACAGAATCAAAATCCACTCACATCTCGCCAGCTGCATTTGCTCATGTAGAATGATCACGGCTGTTAACACATGACTTTGCGAGGACACCTCTGTTTGCTGCATTACCTGTTTTCATCACTAACTGAAGAATGGGAGGTGGGTTTGACCAAAGTTATGGGGATGAGCAAAACGGGCAGTGGGGAAGGGATACTAGAGCAAAGCCTGAAGTTAAATATTTTTTCCAAGGCTGATAAAGATGAGGAATAAAGAGTGTTCAGTGAGAGGCTGGGTGCAGTGGCTCATGCCTGTAATCCCAGCACTTTGGGAGGCCGAGGCACGCGGATCACCAGAGGTCAGTAGTTTGAGACCAGCCTGGCCAACATGGTGAAACCCTGTCTCTACTAAAATTACAAAAATTAGCAGGGTTACCTGCTAATCCCAGATGATCCCAGGATTACAGGATTACCTGTAATCCCAGCTACTCGGGAGGCTGAGGCAGGAGAATTGCTTGAACCTGGGAGGCAGAGGTTGCAGTGAGCTGAGATTGCACCACTGCATTCCAGCCTGGGTGACAGAGTGAGACTCCATCTCAAAATAAAAATAAATAGATAAAAAGAAGAGTGTTCAATGAAATGGGGACAGACAGTGAGTAGGACCATACTGTAGACATTTTAAACGCCCAAGAAAGGTACTTTGCTGGCTGGAATTAGCAGTGGGGTGCCACAGAAGTTATTGTTCAGGAAACAGATCAGAGCAGAATATTCAGTGGAGGAACTAGAATTGGTGTCCCCGCAGTGAGGCAGCCCTCCATGGGGGCTCCACCCCAGCAAATATCAAAGAGGAGCTTGCCCGTCTCATTCCTACTTCCAGAACAATGTCAACACTTTCTGCATACTGCCCTAGACCCAGCCCTGGGCCAGAACAGAAGATGAAGAAGGGCGCAGAAGATGAAGAGGACAGAAGGGCCTCTGTCCTCACAGTTGCCACACTTTAGTAGATTTGGGAGCTGTGCCCATTTGCAGTTCCAGCTAAAGACTTGAGCCTTGTAGCCCACAGTATCCTGGGTGCTCCTGACAGCCATGCCTGTGACGTTATGTGAGTTAATTCGTGAAAACTTTTTGAATCAGTATTTGGTACATAGTAACCTCTAAAACCTGGTATTAACATTGTTATTGTCCTTATCATTATGATTTCCTACCAACACACTCTACGCCTATCTCTGAGATTTGTGTGAACCATCAACTAGCTCCCGAGGCCATCTAACCAGCCAGCCCAGTGGTCTAATCATTCTGAAGAAAGGGCTGCTGGAGATCACAATGCACTTCAGAGCATGTACGGTTCTAATAAGCCCTGATACACGAACACTGTCTCAGCCACCGTGGTCCACACCTGCTTGACTTGACTATATATATGGTGACTGTCGGTCTCGAACAGAAATAGAGGTTCACATGTCTGAAAATTTTATTTCTTCTTATTCAATGAGCCTTTTCCTGAACTCTGCGTGCATTAAAAAAAAAAAAAATCTCTCATTTGTCCTTTTGTGGGGGACCAGGGGAACAGGATGGCTCATTTCATTAGCAAAAGCAACAATTATAGGGACCCTCTGGACAGCTTTTTGGATCTTGTAAACGCTTTTGTACATGCTCACAGCAATCACATGAGGTTGGCGTTGATAGTCCCACTTGTTATTGGTGGAATTGTGGCTCAGAGAGGCTGTGTGCCCTACTTAAAGTCACAGAGCTAGAAAGTGACTGGAAGGTGCCTACATTTATGTTGTCTAAATTCACAACCCATGCTGTTTCAAATATCTCAAAGTGCTTCTAAAATTAGAAATTCCAGGTGACTTACAAATTGTGAGTTGGAGTATTTATATATGTGGAGGTGAAAACAAATCCCTGTCGATGTGACATGGAATTGAAATCAACCATAACTTGGTTCAGAGATGGGGCTCTGTGCAAGTGGTAATCCAAGCTGTCCTTGAAGGTGAGAGCTGTTACTACCATTCCTGATGTTAACAGTGGCCTGAGCTTATACACTAGAAGAGTCTCCATCAGAAAGAGACGAGGATGCTGGAAGCTTCAGCAGATGGGCTGTTTGCCTCTCACTGAAAAGAACAGCATCGTATCAGGGTCTGCTGGGGTTTTACAAAGCCCAGATAGAGACAAGAGTTGCCGCACAACCCACAGGAGAAAAATTAAGCAGACTGAAACTTTTCTTGGAGAGCAGAGCTTCCATATAAAGATTGCCACTTGGTTGTTTGCTGGCACCTCTCCGTGATGGCAGGTTTTCACCGAAACCACCAGAGCCCGCCCCGCCCCTTATCTCTGCCCTGGCCCTGGTGGAGACTCCAAAGGACAAAAGGCACACCGTCACGGTGCTTCCAGCCTATGGCCCCCTAAAAATAACTTCTCATTCTTTGAGTCTCGGGAAGAGAAAAAACACTTGGTTTGTGCGAGACATTCAGGTTGCGTTGTTCTTTGTGGTTGTGTTGTTGCTTTTTTCCTTGCTGAAAGGAGAAAGTTAACATTTGTTCCTCAAAACAAGTCTCTTCTCCATCTGGAATCAATGGGGGGGAGGGCCCTCAGCAGATCACCCCTGAGGACTGGCTGATGTTTATAAGATCTTAATCCTGGGGGGGACGGGCTGGCTTAGGAGGCTGGTAATGGGATAAGAAACCTCTCCTCTCCAGGGCACCAGCTGGAACCCAGCCCAGGCTCTTAATGACGGGAAGTCTCCAGCTAACGGATCGGGAGGCTCACTGTGAAATGAGCTGGCGGGCTGAGGCCAAGGCCAAGGTGGCTCCAGCTCCACCTCCCCCACCCCATTCCCTTTCGGGTTCAATGTCAAGGATTTCCACATTATGTTGAGGAGTCTCTGGGCCTCAGGGTTGAGCCAGCCATTACAGTGCTGGTGTGGTTGAAAGGCAGGAAAAATGGGAATGAGTTTCTTTACCGTTACAAGGGAACACATGTTGTTTGATCACCTACTGTGTGCGCCTGGCATTGTGCTAGAACAAAGAACGTATTATTTCATTTCACCTTCACAGCAGCTCTGTAGCTGCTAATGTTGTCCTCACCGAGACAGATGAGGAAGCTGAGGAAAAGAGAGGTTGAGTAATGTGCCCTGGTTGCACAGGTAATAGGCCTTTGATTCTGATTCAAGGACCTGTAGTCTTTCCACTACTGACAGATAATACTGAGCTCCCTCCAATGTGGAATGGTCCAGCCTGGAAGCTTCCTACCCATGGTGGACACACACACACACACACACACACACAGTCTTCATCAACAGCAGCACTCAAATCATGCCATAAAAATTTCTCACAAGTCACAAAATCATTTTATGTTTATAGCTTATAGCAAAGATTAGCAATTTTTCTTTTCTGTAAAGAGACAGAAGCTCGTAAGTAGTTTCTTAGTTTCTGCTTTGCTGGCCACTTGATCTCTGTCTTGACTACAAACCTTTGTCACTGGCAGGAAAGCAGCTCTAGATAATACATGAGCCTGGCTATGTTCCAGAAACCTTTACTTAAAAACACATGTGATGATGGCTTGGACTTGGCCCATAGGCCATCATTTGCCAATGCCTGACTTAGAAGAATTATTCCTGCATTTAAATAAATCAGGAAAAGGCTTCTTGGAGGAGGTGCCATTTAAGGTAGGCCCCAATGAACAGGTGGAATTTGGAATATGGAACTGAGGAAAGCGGTAGATATTATGGAAAAGAGACCAGAGTGAAAGAAGGCATGAGGCAGGAGAGTACAGAGTGAATCTAGAGATGTAGAATGACTCAGTGTGGGAAGAGAACTACATGGGGCAAAAAGCAGAGGAGACACCACTCAAGAGGAAGGACCAGGCTGGCTGAGGAAGTGCCTGAATGCCTGCTGGGGAAACACAACCCAATGGTCTATGATCCCCACCGCTCTTGCAAATATTCCAAATCCTTTGTCTGAAAAAATGTTAGAACATGAGTCTCCGATGGTTTAAATTTGGTTAAAAAATGGGAAAAAAATAATGTTATGGAAGCGCAGGGAAGTATGTGCTTGTGGAATCAGATGGAATGTAAAGCTGAGGACGGAGGTCCAGTGGAGAGAAATGCATAGAGCAGAAGGCTGAAAAATATGCAGAGTTGAGGATCAACTGACCTTGGTGAAAAACTTACCTCTAGCTGTGTGGTTACTTAGCCTCTCTGAACTTGAGCTTTTTCCTGGAACATTGGGCCAATGATGTGCACCATACAATGATCTGCATGTGTGATGCAGATGACAGGAGATGGCACATATGACACATGTAGTCCATGTTGGGGACATATGAGAACTTTATTAGACATGGTTCTCTAGAGGGACAGAACTAACAGGATATATGTATATACAAAAGAGAGTTTATTAAAGAGAATTGACTCACAGGATCACAAGGTGAAGTCCCACTACAGGTCATCTGCAAGTTGAGGATCAAGGAAACCAGTAGTAGCTCAATTCGAGTCCCCAAACCTCAAAAGCAGGGAAGCCGACAGTGCAGCCTTCAGTCTGTGGCCAATGCCAAAGACCCAAAAGGAGTCCCTGGCAAACCACTGGTCTAGGTCCAAGAGTCCAAAAGCTGAAGAATTTGCAGTCTGATGTTCGGGGACAGGAAGTATCCATCACAGGAGAAAGATGAAGGCTGGAAGACTCAGCAAGTGATCTAAGTCATCTTCTTCCATTTCTTCTGCCTGTTTTTACTTTATTTTTATAATTTATTTATTGATTTATTTATTTTTTTGAGACAGAGTCTTGCTCTGTCACCCAAGCTGTAGTGCAATGGCACTATCTTGGCTCACTGCAAGCTCCATCTCCAGGGTTCAAGCAATTCTCCCACCTCAGCTTCCTGAGTAGCTGGGATTACAGGCACCCACCATTATGCCCGGCTAACTTTTGTATTTTTGTAGAGATGAGGTTTCACCATGTTAGCCAGGCTGGTCTTGAACTCCTGACCTCCCAAAGTCCTGGGATTGCAGGCATGAGCCACTGCGCCCAACCATGCCTGCTTTTACTAGCCACATTGGCAGCCGACTGGATGGTGCCACCCACATTGTGGGTGGGTCTTCCTGAGGGTGGGTCTTTCCTCTCCCAGGCCACTGACTCAAATGTTCACCACTTTTGGCAACACCCAGAAACACCCAGATATGCCCAGAAACAATACTTTGCATACTTCAATCCATTCAAGTTGACACTTAATATTAACCATCACAAAGACTATTTAAAAGAGCAGGAAGACTTTTTCTTGCCAAAGTCTGAGAAATGTGCTTCTTGTACAACAGGTGCTTTGGAATAGCTCTCCTGATTCAAGGCCAGAACATTCTACCTTCAACTGGGGTATTTGGAGGTGGTGAGAGTTGGCATGAGGGCCTTTTTTTTTTCTTTTTTTATCTTTTTTTTTTTTTGAGACGGAGTGCCTCTGTCCCACAGGCTGGAGTGCAGTGGCCGGATCTCTGCTCACTGCAAGCTACGCCTCCCAGGTTCAAGCCATTCTCCTGCCTCAGCCTCCCAAGTAGCTGGGATTACAGGTGCTTGCCACCACGTCCGGCTAATTTTTTGTGTTTTTAGTAGAGACGGGGTTTTACCATGTTAGCCAGGATGGTCTCGATCTCCTGACCTCGTGATCTGCCCACCTCAGCCTCCCAAAGTGCTGGGATTACAGGCGTGAGCCACTGAGCCTTTTGATTGTACCTGGGAAACCAGCAGGAAAAGTGGCTGTGTGTATCCACATCACTTGCTTGCTACACACCATCCCTGTCTTAAACATCTCGGGCTCTGCTCTTCCTCTCCGCCTTTGCATGAACTTTTCCCAGTGTAAGGAGAAACTTTTCTTCCTCTCTTTGCAATCTTCCAAGGCCCAGGACAAAGTCTGCCTTCCTGGTGAAAAGTCTACTGGGCCTCACTCTGTCTACGTGTAACCTTTGATAAACTCCAAGTCTCTTAAGAGCAGGTTTTGTTACCTTTGTGACAATAGACACCAACTTCATATTTCAAGTATATTTGTACAAATAATTGCACAGATCAGAGAACAAACAAAAGTGAAGATAAAGTAGCCACTTTTTCTTCATTGCCTTGTATGTAGTGCATCTTGCTAGGGGTTTTATGATATTGCCTACTATTTACAACACCCAGCTTAGTAGGGATCATTTTCCTCATCGACAAAGCAGGAAGCTGAAGCTCAAGGTGACAGAGCATCACCAATCTTGACCTTACATTTGCCTTCTTTGGAACTCTAAGTCTTTAAGCAGACTGCTTCTTTTATAGCACTTGGGTATAAAAACACACAAATACACATGCTCGTTGGCACTGTTCCTGGTACAGAGCTGTGCCCAGTTGGAGGGGCCATTTTGAGCAGTGTCCTTGGAGTTCATTGTGTCAACCCTGACACATCAGGCTCCTTAAATGCACATAAGGGCTAATAGACCTGGCAGAACTGAATTTCTCTTGCACTTGAGAATTCATATTCCCTGACAATAAAGGATCTAGAAAAGGAGACATCTTCCAAATGCACATGATTGAATGTGATGGGAACAATAGTGTCATCCTTGAACCAAGGGGCAGCAGAGTGTCTGCTGGGAGTGTGTGGTTTTTATCCTGCATTTGAATCATCACGCAGCAGCTCTTCACACAAGGAGTAAGATGTTGTTCACTGTGTATTCTGTTCAGCTGTGCAATGAAGAGGAGAAAGAGAGGTGCTGGGCTGGGTGGCAGAAGCTGTGTGGGGAGCCACTGAGTCTCTGTGATGACATATTGCAATAGGCAGAATCAAGGCACCCTAAAGATGCCCCATGTTAGTCCTCAGGACCCATGAATATGTCCCCTTATGTGGATAAAGGGACTGTGCAGATGTAATAAAGTTAAAAACCTTGAAATGGGAAGATGATCCTAGTACAGCTGGGAGGACACTAAATATAGTCACAAGGGTCCTTGAAATCCATGAACCATTCCCGGCTGAGTTCAGAGTCAGAGGGAGAGAGGAGCATGAAGAAGGGTAAGAGAGAAGCAGTGTTGCTGACTTTGAAGAAAGAGGAAGGGGCCCGTGAGCCAAGGGATGTGGGAGGCATCTGTGACCTTAAAAAGGGGACACATTTTTCCACCTAGAGCTTCCAGAAAGGAATGCAACCTTCTGGCATCTTGATGTGAGCCCAGTGAGACCCATGTCTGATGTCTGTCCTACAGAGCTGAAAGAAAATAAATTTGTATTGCTTTAAGCCACCTAGTTCGTGATAATTTATTACAAGAGAAGACTCATACAAACATTTCTTTTGAGGCTTATCCTGCAAACAAACCAACACACACATAAAACAGTACAAGGCCTACCTTAGCCGTGGTCACTTAGTGCCATATGGGATGTGGCCCACAATGCCCTTGACCTAGACAGAAACTTGCCAGAAGGGAGCAGTGAAAAGAGGCCATCCAGGGGAAGAGACGTGAGCTGACCCTTTGTGGTTGGGTCTAGGGAACACCTATCCCTATTATGCCACAGGTTTAACCTGCCAGCACTGGATTGCAAAACGCAGTATGGGATAAGGAAACACTCATGGAACTTACAGTCAGACAAGCCTGCGGTCAAGTTCTGCTTTATCCACTCACTACTTGCATGGTCTCCTACAACCTTGCTCAGCTTAATTTGGGAATAACAGTGTATAACTTCTGGTTGGTTTGAGAATTTCACAAGATAAGTAATCTATCTATCTATGGCCTAACCGTTGCCACTAGAACCTAGCAGATGCTCAATAAATTATATTATTTTTATTATTTTACCATTTCCCCTTAGATCATGGCTTCATTTTTTTGCAAGTATGGAAAACAAGCCTTTTAAGTACCTCTTTTAGCAAGGCTTTCAGACCACAATATTTCCTTTTATGAATTTTTAAAATATTTATTAAAATAACAGATGAATATAATTTTAAAACCAAATGATAATACAAAGATTAAGACATTAAATGAGAGTTTCCTCTTCAACCCAACCCATCTTCCAGATTCCTGCTTTGCAGAGGCAAGAGTATTAGCTAGTTTTTATAATACTTTCAATTTTCTAAACAATATCCTTACGAGACTGACATTTATTGATTTTCTTTTTTAAATATTATTTACTTCATGCTATGAGAGATGCTGATCTAACTCTCTTAAAATGCACACACACACACACACACACACACACACACACACCCCTTATCAAATTTTTGATAAGTCAGAAGTGTTTGGGTAAGTTAAATATTGAATCACATAGTATACTGAGCCTCATGGTACACTACAATTACACATTCTTGATGGTGAAGCTATTTCCCCTGGAGTAAATCACTATTTATTATTCTTATTTGGTGTTTAATTTTATAGATAGTTATTACTTATCCAGTTTTTACCTTTAAAACTACTATAAGACAACTCACAATACAGACAAACACTGGTAATTTACTACTATTGGTTTTTTTGTTTTTTTTTTCCCCCTGAAATACCCATTCTTGATTCCTCTGCCCTGCTCAGATTGGACTGACTGTTTCCTAGGGTGGCTGCTTAAATTTAAGCTTGGACTTCTTTTTACTCTCATCTTGGGATTTCTTTTTTCCCCTTTTCTTTGTTTACTTCCCCACTCATTAATTCTGTGTCTTCTTTATTACTGGCCTAATACCTTATTACATCAGAGAATATATTCTAGAAGCTTCCTAAGAAGGCAATACATACTTTGATTGCTTATGATTTTTAAAATATCTTTATTTTTTCTTTACCTTGATTAGAGTTTCGATGGGGTATAATTTAAGGTTGAAAGTCATTCTCTCTCACAATAAGAAAAGCATTGTTTGCTTTCTAATTTCCAGTGTTAGTCATCAGAAATCCAGTGGCCTACAGTTTTCTTATCATTTGAATATTTACTTTTGTTCTGTAAGTGTATATGATGTTGTGTTTATTCTGAAGCCCCATGCTGATGTGCCTTGATGTGGATGGTTTCATATTAACTCTGCTGGTCACTTGGGGAAGATGAAATATATTTCAAATGAAAACCTGTGTGTTTCATTTCTAAGAACTTTTCTTGCATTATGTCTTGAAATTTTTTCTCCTTTTTTTTCCCCTCTGTTCTCTTTTCCTGGAACTGATATGGGTCAAACATTTGGTTTCTTAGATTTACCCATTGATTTTTATTACCCCATTTTCTGTATTCTTGACTTTTTTGTTCATTTTCCAAGGAGATTTTCCTAACTTCATCTCTTAATTCTCCTATTATAATTTTTTTCTGTTTTACTTGTTAGAAACCAAGAGTTATTTATTGAACTCTGAATATTCTTTTATTGCACTCTAATATTTCTTGAACGTAATATTCTTTCTTATTTCCCTAAGGATATGGAAATAATTATAATTATTTGTAGTTTTCTTCTGGCCAGTACAGTCTCTATCTCCCTTAATTTTGTTGGTTTGTTTGTTTTAGCAACTATTTTATGCTCAAAGCTTTATTAAATGTCTGAAGATACTTGGTTGTCAATTCCTATTTGGGAGTGAGGAAGTAAATATCTAAATAGAATTTTGTTCACGGGTGGGCTTTATCTACTACTGAGCCTCATGATTGCTTAAACGGAAGACCCTCCAGTATCAGTGCCTGTAATCTTCTCTTCTGGTCTAGTCAGTTTCTCCCAAGAGGATGCCTAGATGCTATGTGTGATGCCAGCGTGCTGGGAGTCCAGCAGCCGAGCAGGGCTGGAGGTCAATGTCCAGTGCCCCAGAAAGGCAGCTAACCACCCTAATTGCTTTCTACAGCATGACTTCTGGTTTCAGCTGGGCCTGGTTTCTCTAAGTGAGAGACATTTTAATAGTAACCCTGCATAAGGGGGGAATCTCTAGAGGTTTGAATATCCCTTACACAGAATTTAGCCAGGCCTCCTATTTTCCATTCCATGCACCCTGGTTCTCAGAAATACCAGGTACCTCCAATTTTTGAGACTTCTCCAGGTTCTTTGGCACCAATCCTCTTGCTTCTTACTAGAGATGCCTGTAGATCATTAGACTGAAGCTTTTCAGCAAAGCTACTTCAATTACCATTTGTCAATTCATTTTTCATCTTCCATAGCTTTGTGGTCATCTCTCACCTGGTGTTGTTTTCTCTGCTTCCAAAGAGCTTATGTTCTAGCAGGGAAGGCATATGCAAGCAAATAAAGTGCAGAATCATACAATGAGTTCACTAATAAAATTGTGAGTAAAGTGAATTACCATTAAAATAACCATTAAAATTAACATATAGGGGTCAAGGGTGGCTTCCAGGAGAATACAGTTTCTATTAGGTTTTGAAGAGTAAATAGAAGTTTTCCAGATGGATAAATAGAGGAAGAACATCTAAGAGTGATGGCCAGCTTGGGAAAAAAATAAAACAGCAGAAGAATCTGGTTGAATAACTAGAAGTAGGAAGGCATGACGTGAACAGGGGGATGGGGGAGACCTGGAGCCATGATGGGGCCAAGACATGAGGGCTGGTTTGCCGTGCTGAGAGGCTGATCTTCTTTGGAGGTTGAAGGCAGCCATGAGAGCTTTTAGAGCAGGGGAATCATACAGTCATGGCTACATTTTAGAATGACCATTTGTCTAGTGAACATGATATAATGAATGTTCGTATCCTGGGGTATCATCCGTGTGGTAGGGAGTTGTGGCACACAATGCAGACTGATATTTTAGGAAAAATCAAATAAACATCTCTGTAAATGCTTGTCCACAAAAAAAAAAAATAATCACTGAGGTTATTTTTTAAAGATCTCCAATTTTTGAGGTTCCTGAGAGACTTAGAGAATTCATTCTGAGACATAAAACCTAGTGACTTTATTTTTGACTTACTTTTTTTTCCAAGAAAAGACTCCATTCTCAAAAGTTTAGTTTAGGGTACATGTATCATAATCACCAGGCATGGCATCAAACCTTCTCAAGAGTCTCAAAACACCAGTCATATTTCCTTGGCATCAATCTACTGCAAAGAGGAGGAGACGGGGCATTGAGGTCCTAATATGTGCCAGCATGCACATTAGGCAACATGCTTGTATTTTTCTTTTTTTTTTTTCTGGTCCTTTCAACCACCTGTGGTGAATCTCCTCAACCCCATTAAACAGATGAGGAGGCCAAGGATTGCAAAGTGAGCTTACCTGTTTGGGTTCCATGACTGTCCAGTGGCCAAAGCAAATGGCAGAGAAATGTCTGGCTGCTTCTCTCCCACACCTTCTCACTATTCTATGCTCTGCCCTTGTTATTACAGCAGATTTCCTGAAGATGCATTTGCTGCTTGGCTACGTCAACACTTGGAGCTAGGAACCCTACTTAACGTCACTATTTGTCAGCTGAGCAGCTGAGGAAAGCTTCGTTCACTCAGAGATATTATGACTTGATTAAGCTCCCGCCATTCAAGGATGATAGAACTGGAATTTGAACCCAGGAAACCAGGCCTAGAAAGTGCATGCTTGCCCACTGGACTACCACCATCTTCTCTCTTTCTTCCTTAAAAGTCCGTGAGGGCATGTCATCACTTCAAGAGTCAAGTTCAATCTGCCTAGCAAGTGCACAGAGCATTTCGCCTTTGGCCCCTGCTCATTCTGTCTCCCTTTCCTACATACTGCAAACCTGGCACCTTGCTTGCAAATCCAGGGATCTAGCACACTCTCTCTTTTTATAAACTTTGCTTATGCTGGGGCCCTTAGAGCACCCTGCTCACCTTCACCTTCTAAACTGCCTGGGCATCAGCAATTGATTGTTCCATACAGAAAGAAAGTCAGCTGCTCTAGGAAACCCACTGCAGACCTTCTACCCTCCACAGGCCCCATCCAAGACAAAATACAGGCTCTCATTGGACACTGCAGGGACCTAATGTGTGCCTTTTCTGACCTGAACATGCCCTTTCATAGTCACCTCTTTGATGACCATCTATCACCCCGTGTTAGAAGGCCAAGGACTGTCTGATCAGCCTCTACTTTTACCACTCCCAACACAGACTTTGGCATTTAGAAAGTACTTTAACATATTTGTAGACAGAAAGAAAGAGAGAGGAAAGAGGAAAGGCAAGAAGAAAAACAAACAAACAAAAAAAAACAAAAACATAAAACAAAAACGTGAGCTGCAGTTGTCTGACTAATCGAAGCCCTTTTTATATTCATGTTAACAGACATATAAATACTGGGAATTCTCACTGCCAAACTCAAGTTTGCAAAGCTTTAGTCTTTCATAAAATTACATCATTTAAGAGGAAATCACCATACTTTTTAAAAGACAAGCCAGACCAAATACCGAGAAGTGTATAACAGGAGAAAAAAATAATAAAATTCAGAAAGCAATGGCCACAAATGTAATATTCACCCTCATACACACACATGCACACCGAAAAAGAGTCTGCTTTCACTGGATCTGTGGCGGCTGAAGTCAGTAATTACAACCATTTCTAAATCTACGTTGACCAGAGTAGTAAAGTTTGTAAGATTAACCATTCTAATTGGTCTGTTATATGAATTCTAAAAATAAGATAATAGTAATTTATATCAAGTGGAAAACAAAACATATGTAGGAATACTCTTTTAACTTCTATTATTTAGACTAATAAATCAAAAAAAGAAAAAGAAAAGAAAGTAAACCTCTCAAGTGGTTGAACCAGTTTATTGTGGTCTGTTAAGAGAAACATTTTCATTCCCTTCAGTGTCAAAAAAGGAAGACATTTCTTTGTATTCGTTGACCAACATCACCTTATCCTCTCTCCCTCAACCCCTCCTCAGCTTCTGTTAACCATTATTCTCCTTTCTAACTCTATGTGATCGACTTCTATAGATTACAGACATGTGTAAGATCATGCAGTTATTTGTCTTTCTGTGCCTGGCTTATTTCACATGACATAATGCCCTCTAGTTCCATCCATGTTGCTGCAAATGGCAGAATCTCATTCTTTTTCATGGCTGAATAGTATTCTATTGTGCATATGTACCGTATTTTCTTGATCCATTCATCTATTTTTAAAAAGTCAAGAAACAAAGGAAGGCATTTGTAATGGAGGAAGGATTCTCTCCAAAATTTGCTATGTTGAAAAACATTTTCAGGCTTATGACATGGGGCCTCTTCTCCTCGTCAAAGGTTGGCTATTTGCTGCAGGAATAAAGGCATACCAGGGCAGTTTGGTCTGACATGGTTCTTCCACTTTAAAGCCAAGCTGGAGGAAGCAAGTTGAAATCAAGATGGATAGGACGAGCAGTACAAACAAAACTGTTCCACAAACTAAGAAACAAAATGTCATTCACAGATGAGTTTTCTACCACTTACTGGTGTTGCCTTGCAGGTAGGCCTTGTCACCTTGAAGTCTTAAGACTCTCACCATTGAGTACCTCCCTTGCTTAGCTTGCCCTCCGACTATGATTGGCTACTGATCTTCCACTGGCTCCTTTACAAACTCTTTCCTTGTGGGGAAATAGAAAATCCAGGCAGGGTTTCAAGTTTATGTAAAGTCCTGCTGGGAAAACCTAACATTCGATGCTTCTGGTTCCATGAAAAAGTGTTTGAAGTAGACTTCAGGTAGTACATATTCAAAAATAAATACTTTTTTTTTAAGTCTGACTTTTTTTTTCATGGAAGAAGGGGAAGGAGACCATTGCTAGAGGCTGACATTGTGTCGAATGTCTAATATTATAAGAAACTTTATAGTTTTGATAGACTTAATCCCTACCGCAGGAATGTGTAAAATGGCAGAGTTCAACTGCCAACAAAAACCAGGACCACACTAGGAAAGTCATCAACTTTCAAGGAGCTACCTGCCAGGTCCTGTCTGGCGAAACCCCAGCTGGTGAAAAATTGCACAATGTCCCAATGTAATAAGCTGGACTTGGCTTTGCAGTGGGTCTATACAAGGTCTGGGGTGACCATCACTTTTAAGCACACTGCTTATCATGGCCAAGAAGCTTGACATCCTTCGGAAGGGATGTGTATGAAGAGAAGCTTTCCCAGAAATCCATTTGTGTTTTTGCAAATCCCCTTATGAGTTCTTACTGGTTCTTCTGGCTATCTATGTGTGTGTGAGTGTGTATGTCAGTACCTTCTCCTACTAACATTTCTTCAATGGATTATGACAACTCACAGATCTTTCTTTGTCTTTCGTTAGTTGCTGCCGTTCAGACCGATTTTTGTCTTGCATATGATTTTAATACAAGCACTTGTAATATGATTACATTAACTGTTGAGCAATATCGCCTCAGCAGAACCAAACCACAGTGTTCTTTTTTTAACTGCACTGAAAATGCCTTAGCTCTATCCACAGTGTTAATTCTTTATTGTAGCCATTAAAGTACATTGGGCAAGTAGACAGTGTTTGAAGACATGTATGTAAATACATATTTGGAGGATTGGCAGAAATGGCTCAGGAGAAAGACGGGAAGGGGATAAATGAGATGCATTTTTCTTGGAGTTGAAGAAAAGATCTCCTTCCTCGCTTTAAAGATTCTGGCAATGTTTTAGAAATGTGCTGTCTTTCCAGTTTGGCCTTTGGTAGTATAAGTAGAAGTGGTTTCTTTTTACTAGTTCTTCAGAAAAGGAAATCCAATCCAGGATATCCAGGAGTTGCGGCCAGTGAAATGAGGAAAGGAACCTCTTCCACTATGGTCTCTGTGAAGAAATATCTCTCTATATGATTCTTAAGGTAAAATTATTATTACAATTAGAAAAAGAAGAAGAGGAGAAAAAAGAGGAAGAAAAGGGATGATGTTGAGAAGGAGGACAAGAAAGAGAAGTAGCAAGAAGAAGAGGAAGGGAAAGAGAGGAAGATGATTTGACTTGATTCCATTCATTTAATACTTCTATGAGTGTTTCAGTCCACTTAGGCAGCCATAATAATTTACCATGAACTGGGTGGCTTGTAAACAACAGAAATTTGTTTCTTGCAGTTCTGGAGGCTGGGAAGTCCAAGATCAAGGCATCAGCAGACTTGGCATGTGATGAGGGCCTGCCCTCTAGTTCACAGATGGCACCATCTCCACATGTCCTTGCACGGTTGAAGGGACAAGGCAGCTCTTGGGTCTCTTTTGTAAGGGCACTAATCTCATTCATGGAGGTGAAGTCCTCATGACCTAATCACCTCCACCTCCTAATATGGTCACTTCGGGGATCAGGATTTCAACCTGTGAGTTTAGGAGGGACATAAACACGCAGACCATAGCAATGAGTTCTAGAACTGTGTACATCTGTCCCAATTGTTTTATCTGCTTCCTTGTTTTCAGAACAGTTTGATGTCAGAATTTCTATCCATCTTAATAAAGCAAAAAATGTTCTACAATTCTGCTAACAATAGGATAAAAATTGTACTCCTTACACTTCCTCTTGACACGGAAATTTTCTAAGAATTGTTTTCTTCAGACCACATAGCTAGAATTTTTCTTTTGGCCCAGAGAATGTAGTGATGTTTTCATTTAGAGAAAATGTGGGGAGCGTGTGTGTGTGTGTATGTGTGTGCATGCACACACATAGAAGGAGTTCCCTACTGGAGGAGACAAACACATTCTAATTTATCTTCTGGTTCCTGCTTGTGATTCTTTTTAGAAGACACAGAAGTCACCTAAAATTTCTGGTCTATCTCCAAATTCTCAAACCCAAATGGCTGGGATTTTTTTATTTTTTATTGTTATTTCTTCTTAACATATCATGAGTATACCATATGTGAATATAGACTTTTCTGTGAATTTTTGTTCCAGGTTCATGTTTCATGCTTTTTGCTTGACTTAGGGACTATAGATCTGATATGGACAACAAACGGTGACCCCATCCTTATATCTCCAGAGCAGCTGCTAATGATTTCAATGATTAAACAAATATATTCCATGAATCTGCTATCAGCAACAATTCCATTATTTCCTATGTCTCCATCTTCTCATCCTTTGATTCCAAGGCAGAAGGGTCTTCTGCTATCAGCTGATGTGCCTGCAAAAGGTCATCTGGAAATAGTCTCTTTCTTTCCCTGCTATGGAGGATGTGGCCTGTTTCCAGCAAGGAACACACTCCTGAACACTCCTACTAACGATTTCTCTTGGCAGTGACACTTGCTAGCCCTATCCAAGAGGTCTTTAGTTCTCAGAATGTCAAGAACAGTCTATGCTGATGACAGGCAAGGTGTTGCTGCCCACGATCCTGAGTCAGGGCTGACTAAAGATACCCATCCTTTTGAAGTGCCTTGGGAGGTAAATCATTTTAAAAAGCTGAACCTACTTACTTGGCAATGCCTGCTCAAACTTAACAAAAGGGTCAAGAATACTTCCCTTTAGCGATCCAAACTATAACAGGGACATTCAGAAATCATATTTTATTTGAGAATACATGAAGACTAAAAGCAGAAGGACAGTGATGTGCCATAATGTTTACCAACTGGCTCCTGGTGAAACATCGCCTTGAGCTGTGGCATTAGCCTCTGTCTGTGGTGTAAATTCCTTCTGCCATGGCCAATGCCAAACTGCCAGCATGACATCTCTGAATTTGGCATTAGGAAGAGGTGCCTGCAATTGGTCCTCTCAAGCCAGGACTAGAAGCCCTAGCCAGGACTAGCACAGTCATGCTATAGACTGTGAAAGTGGAGGTAGCAAGCACAGAACTTGGGGACAGGAGATGTGGGTTGGATTTTCCAGATATGATCTTTCCCAGCTTAGATAAGTTACTTTGGATCCTCTGTGAGCATGTCTAAAACATAGCGGAATGAGCACTTTCTAGTAGGGTTTTGATGAGGATCAAATGATAAAACAGTTGGGGTCATTTTCTCCAGCAAAAACAACTTTGTCTTCACCACCAACTAACATAATGCACTGTGCCATGAGCTTTTCAGCCGCATGCAGAGGATGGATCTCATTTCATCCTGTCACATCTTCCAATGTGGGTGGTGTCATTTCTATCTCACAGAAAGAAAAACTGAGTTTTAGAGTGGTGAATAACCTCTCCTCCTCATCCCAGTGAAAGATACCAGCTCAAGTCAGCCTATCTGCAAAGCCTACTCAATTCAGCCCCATGAGATCCTTAATGGTTTTAGCTTTTAAACTGGAAAAAATATTTATTATAGACAGGGGAAGATCCCCTTGAGTCCTAAAATTGTCACACCTCCTCAAGAGAGGGAGGTGGCTAACACCCCCCCCAATCCCCCAATGCCATGCCATCTGAATGCCATTTTTTTCTCCTCCCGTCAATTAAAAAGTGCTAGGTTGTATGCAAGAGATGTTAAGTCATAACCTGCATTCTTTGAACATAAGGTCAATTTCATTCAGGGAACTATGAAGAACAGCTAGCCATATCATTAATTGATTTATGTTTTACTCCTCAGGGAGGTCATGTACAGAGGTCACAAATATGAAATTACAGAATCCTGGCTTCTGTCCCCATCTCTTTTATTTACATGCCAGGTGGCCTTGGTTGAGTCACTTCTCTTCTCAGAGTATCAGAAAAGCCTCATCTATAAGCCAAGGGTATTCATAAATTCTTCATTCAATCATTGTGTTTCTGTGTGTGTGTCTGTGTGTGTGTGAGAGAGAGAAAGAGACAGAGAGAGAGAGACAGAGACAGATACATACAGAGAGAGAGCGAGAGAGACAGGAGAGAGACAGAGACAGAGAAATGATTCAGATAATGATTGTAAGCTCCTTGAGAACAGAGCTTTTGTTTAATAGGCTCAAATCTTCAGGATTTATCAGCACTACTACTGTCCCTATTTGATGAATCAGCAAGTCAAGTACTTGGAACAAAAATTGCCACCCAGACAATTAGTAGGTGACTGTAATATTTATTCTAGTTCCAACAATCCTGTAAAATCCACCTTAGACTTTTGGAAAGTGACAGCTGTGGTTTTACAATTTCCAAATCAAGACTAGACATACGTATATTTTTTAATGTGAGTTTACTTTCAATGTAAACAACCTTTCTTTCCAAAGCAACAACAAACACCCAATACATTGGGAATAAACAATGCACTGCAAATTGTATCCCCAATAATCTATCATATATACATCTCCTATGGATAATGCAACATAACAATAATCCTTTGGTTTAACTGGGCTTGTGAGCAGTAGCATATGCATCAAAATGGTCCCATTGACATTGTTTTGCACCCAAGGAATCAAATTAATGCCTGCTAGCATACTAAGCACTATGTGGTCCTCTCTCCCTTGAAAGTGCACATGTGTTGCTATTAGCATTAACAGGAGTCTGGCCTGGGCTTAGAGGAGTGTGAACACCCCCGTGGGGTGCAGTAGAGAGGCCAGGAAATAGTCTGCTGATTTCAGTGGGACTGTGTGTTCTTTGAAAAGCCCTGTAATGGTTCCAGAGGATATCTCTCCAGGTCTGGCTGCAATGTTAATAGATGTGTCTAGTAATAACAGCCTAATTATATGTGTGAGCATGTAATATTGACATATACAGTATATCTTCCCCATCTTTGCCTCCAAACCACAGGGATGCCCTCTGCTAGGAACAATAGGAGCATCTCCATATCAGATGACCTCGCCCCACTTTAACGGTGCTCATAAATACTAATCTGGCCAATTCCATCTCCTTTGGCGCCAGAAGGGCAGTTTAATTCTAGATGCTTCAACCCTCGTTCTCAGAGAGCAGAGTATTAAGCAGTGCTGATATGACTATCAGATCTAATACATTTTGCACCATCCTTCCCTAGAATGGATTAAAGTGCTGGTCTCTCTCATCACAAGGCAGAGCAGGGAATGAAATCATTACATCATGCTGGCATCCCCAGGAAGAGGAAGTAAACAATGATGTGGATTTGCCTCCTTCTCTGGAGGGCAGATGGTCTGTGTCCAGCAGACCCACCTTCCTGAGAGCCCAAGGAACGCCCCTGCCCTGCCACCTGCGTGATGCAAATCAACTTCTCAGACAAGCCCCCATTCATTGTCAGGCTGGAAACCCAGCCTTCCCAAGGCCTGGAGCCTGGAAGCTGAGCAGCACTAAGCAATTATCTGTTTTGAAGGAATACACTGATTTGACATTCTTAAGGAGTCACAGACGTCTGATTTCATAATATAATTTGTAGAAGTAAAAAAGGCAAGTTAAACATTTGCTTACACATATCATGTTTACATGTGTTCAAAGAACTTTCCAAAACTTTGCAGTCTCATCCAACTGCATCTTTTTTAAGCTCGCTTCGCTCTCGTAGGTTTGCAAACAAATTCCACAGCACATTCAACCGCAAATTGATTTACTTTTGGGGAAACTCCTTGAGTTTCACGACTTTCTTCTTGCTGTTTAACGTACACACAGATGCAAAAAAGAAAAAACAATCTCCTAACACAGGAACACAAATCTGGCATCCGGAGGAGTCGATTTTTTCATTTATTCTCAAAGTGAAGGGAAAGCAGTAATGGAAGTGATCCAGATTACCGAGGAGTGTGCAAATGACTTCTTGGGCCCCGCTGGCAGTGTGACTGACAGCCGAATCCTGGGGCAGAGAGGATGAAGGGGAGAGGAGCATCCTCACATGAAGGAAGACCATGTTTCATTTATGACATAACCTGGATATTCATCTTCCCATCACTCCCTGGATGGCACTGCCACCCTCTCTGCATTCAAGTCCAGGAGGCATCTTCAACTACCTCTCTCTCTTACCTTTCACCAGATCAGTCCCCAGGTGCCACTGACGGTGACTCTTTCATGTCTCTTGAGCGCTCTCCGCTTGCCCAGCCACATCCAGGCCACCCCATCACTGAGCACTTGGGCTTCTACAGCAGCTTCTCTGTGATCTTACTGCCCCCTGCCTCCTGCCATTCCATCCCCTGTTCCCCATTGCTGCCAGAGAGAGAATTTCTAACTTGAACATCTGATCCATGGGCCATCTCTTTAACATGACTTTGAAGGTCTTTCATGGTCAAGCCCCTGCTTTCTTTCCCAGCTTCCTCTCCATGAGCATACCTCACACTACACGCCCCAGCCAAGTTCTGCGTGTGTTTGTTCTGCCCTCCCTCCATGACTTTGGCACATACTATTCTCTTGACCAGGGATATCCTGCTGTCATTTTTCCACCTGGAAAACACCTACTTGTTCTTCAAAACCAGCTCTGTTTCCATCCCTGGAAACAATTCCTGAATCGCCAAGAGGCGGTTAGGACTTATTTCCCTATATCTTTAGCATCTTACACTTCCGTACCGTAGCAACTGTCACTTTATGTGATTGTTTGCCTATTTAATTAGTTTCTGTCTCATTCAAATTGAGTTGTCATGAGAGGTGGGCTGTGTCTTTCATGGGTTTGCAAAACTATCTCCTTTAGAACCATGTTTTTGTTACCCCTCTCTATACAACATCAAACACAGTTCCCAGGATGTATTAGATACTGCATAGGGATTTTCAAATGAACGAATGGACACACAAATTACTGAATGAGATCATGAAAATGGACAGGTGTGTACCCACTCATAAGGCTCTGGGTCAGACTATTCTACTTGCTGGAGACCCCTCACAAAGTGATCTAAACTTACTGCCAAGCAGTTAGATCACAGAATGCTGCAGACACCATGAGTGGTGAGAGGGGAAACTCCAGATGTCTTCCTAAAGCAGCCTCATTGCATTGGTCCCTCATCTTCAGACTTTATCCTTCATTTCCACCTAGGCAGAGGAGCCTCTGCCACTGCACCTGGTGACCTCACCCTGAAGATGCTGGAGGGATCCTCAAAGGAAGTGAGTGTGTCATGAGAATGCTAACCCCTGGAAGGGGCTGGAGGGCCCAAGAAAGGGAGGGCAGGCTGCCCTTTCTTCCAGCAGAGCTGGCCAAGAGCTTACCTGGCCAAGGACCTCAGTGTACTGAGCTGACTTCTCCTTGGCTGCAGTTCCAGAACATTCCCCTGCCTTCCATCCTGCTCCATGAGACAGGGAGCAACCTCTCTGACCCACTCCCTCCAGGTGTGCATCTCATTACTTGCAGGGCATCTCCAGCAGCCTAGTGGCGATGCCAGTGGTGAATCTTCCAAAGAAAGGGCTTCACCGAATGCAACATCAACAGCAAGGAGTTAGGGAGGCCGGCGTTTACCAACAAACGCGTCTTCCAATCTGCCTGACTTCTGTCCCTGAAGAAAGGAGCATATGTCCAGCCTGGTGTCTTCCAAGGTTTTCAGTTTTGCTTTTGTTTATTTGTTTTCAAGAAGTTTATAAATAATCCAGTGTACGGGCCATAAAGGGTGACTCCAAAAGATCCCGTTTCTGTGCGACCTGGTTGGCGGCCTGCAGCCCCAGGCAGCCCTCCTCTGAAGCCAGAGCTCTGCTATTAGGGCTTGGAAACCCACAGCATTAATAGGAACCAGGCATGGAAAGTGAAGTTGAGACCAGGAATGTGTCGGGAGGCTTCCAGCTCTGCTCAGCTGTGTGAGGCCTGGGCAAGTCACGCATCACGGCAGCTTGGCCCGGGGCGCTCCAGGCAGAGGGGTTGGCAAGGGGGTGGGGCTCAGGCTCCAGTGCTTTCTGGGTGCCTTTGTCCAAGTGGCTGACTGCCAGAAACCCCTCCCTGCTCTGGTTCCTGGGAGTTAACCTGGCGAAACCCTAGACCCTCGTGTGCCTCAGCCAGAATCTAGCCATGGATTGGAGGTCTCCGATCTGTTTTTCAGACCCATGCTTGCAGGTCCTGCTGTGCTGGGGGAGGGGGCCTGAATGGGGTAGAGCAGGCTCTGGGCAAATGCTTCCTGCACTGGGCTGTGTTACCATGCAGCGTGCTAAGGGCTGCAGACCTCCAGGCATGACTCACGGACCAGAAGGAAGCAGGCATAGACGCTGACCTCCAGGGTGGTCACCCAATTGAACCACCCACAGAAAGTTAATTGGATGCCAGCAATCTGCTGCGGTAACTCAAGAGAGCCTCAGAAGGGCAAAGGAACAGAGAGGATGGATTTTAGCAAGGCCCTGATGCCCCCTCATTGGCTCCAACTTTTGCTAAGGGGCATGAGATACCATCAGGCTCCACTCTGCTCCACGCTACATCCCACATTCATGCCAACTTAGAGCTGCCACATCCCAAGGGGTTCAGGGTCCCTGCCATTGGGAAGCACAGTGTCCAGCATCTCTTCCACCCACAAAGTGATTACTGTTGATTGTGGTGCCACCATTGGAAAGCTGTGTTTCCCCAGCCAATGACACTGCTCTGGTCAAGGGATGTCAAAGTGGGCAGTGTGGGTGTGGGGGTCAAGAAGGAAACCCCAGTGATGCCCGAATCATAACTAGCTCTCAGGAGCTGAAGGGAGTGGAGGCTGAGCACAGCGGGAGTCTTCAGGGCCTGGCAATACATTTGACACTAAATACATGATAAGCGGATGATTGACCAGCAGTTCACTTTTCTACTTTTCTATTTGTGTCTTTTACTTTGTTTTTACAATGCTGGCGTGATTCCTAAGGCAGGGTTGTCAAGTGAACTTCTGATAACATTCACAGTGTCTGCCACTGTGAATGTTAGCCAGTTTCTGTGCGTGTGCACAAGTCAAGAGTGGCTTTAGTTAACAATAATATATTATATAGCTTCAGATAGCTAGAAGGAGGATATTGAGTGTTCCCAACACAAAGAAATGATGAATGTTTGAGATGATGGATATGCTAATTACCCTGATCTGATCACCATACATTATATATATCAAAATATCACTGGTGTACCACGAAAATATCTATAATTATTATGTATCAATTAAAAAATTAAATAGTGGATATATATAATTCTTTAATCATAAAAGATTTAAGAATCATAAAAGATAGTTTAGAAAATTTGGCAAACACAGAATAGATAAGAAAATACAAATCATACATGATTGCATCACCCAGAAGTAAAAACTGTTAACATCTTGCTGTACTTCATTCTTCCAGCAAATATTATTTTACACATTTGAGATCACAGTGAATAAACAATTTTGCATCCTGCTTTCTCCAATTAATTTGTATTATAAGTAGTATTCCCCCTTCCTCGGGAAGGTCATTCTGTTTTAGGTTAGGTTTGATTTGGTCTAATCAAGATAAATTTTTATTTTATTTGATAGAGTGGCAGAGAACAGAATTCCTGAGATAACTTTAGGTACTTCAGCTGTTGATATTTGCTTATTCCCTGGATTTCTACAGCCTACTGGTAGTTTGCATCAAAAAGGATGAAATCATCTGCCACCAAATGCCCAAAATACTGGGCAACTCTGTGAAAGAAAAAGAACCACCCTAAGCTAAGAGATAGTTGAATTCCCCCTTACAAAAGAGCTATATAGCACTCAGAGACAACGGATTCCAATGTCACAAAGCCACTAAAGCCAGCTCAGAGACTGAAGCAGGACAGAGAGTTTCTTCAAGACACTGCTCCTGACAACTCAGTGCCTAGGCTGCCTGGATGATTTACTTTTATTTTGTATTTTACTTTTGATTAGCAATTTTACTATTACATTTATTGATTTACTCCAGGAGTGGAAATCCACAGGTAAGAGATAATCTTATCCAACTTTAAGTAAGCATGGTGTTTCTTAGCCAAATTAAAGACATTTGGACCAGACCTGGATGAAAAGTTTAGTGAGATTTCAACTGATCAGGCCAAAAGGAGACAGGCATATTTTTTCCCCTTTTTAGTTCAATAGGTGTGAGTTTTGGAATATGAGAGTATAGGAGGTGTGAAATAGTGGGGTAAGAAGCAAACTGAATCCTACTATAGCATCTGACCTTTATTTTATTTTGCAGGGATAAATTTAAAAAAATGCTGAGTCGAGCATTCAATTTGCCAATTTATAGATATGCCCATATTTGTGGAGATATACAACGGTTCATTTTATCCATGAGTTCCTCCTTTGCATAACATACCATGCCAAATGAAGCAATTCTCAAATCCAAAGACAAGTTATGCCCCAGACCTGCATCCAGGAGCTTTGTAGCCATGAATCAGTGAAAAAAACGGGAGAAACTGCTATGATGTTAATAGATGTTACAAAGTAAAAGTGACTATAAGTGACAGGCAGCTAAAGCAGAACTATAAAGGGCAGAGGGTCCCTATTTCTATGTGGACATCAGAATAAAACCTCATCCATCCTAAAGAATGGTAATTAGATCAAAGAATGTTAGAGACAGGCATGGGTTTTGGAGTTGTTTCTTAGCTGGGTGGCCTTGGACAAAACCTTTCCTCTCTCAACTCTTCCATGTTGTCATCTGTACAGTGGGGCCAGTGTTGGCTCCTGGTCTCTGTGCCCGGTGAGGCTATTGTGAGAAATCAATGTTATCATGGACAAAAGCACTCTGCATTGTACTTGTGTACATTAGGTACTCACTGAAGAGCAATTGTAGAGAGGATAAAGTTATTATCATTCACTGTAATCAACAAAGGTTTCCATTTGATACTAACACATCTGATTCTAACCTAGGATTGGTTTTGGTGACTTCTCCCATAGGTGGTGGCTATCACAGTCCAGGGGGTGCCAGAAAAGGAGAAAACATAGCCATACCTGCTTATAGAATACCTACTATGTGCCAGTGTAAATGCATTCCCTCTAACTCAACAACCCATTGGATAATGGCTGGGGTTTGAAGGAATGACTTGCCCCGGCTTACACACATGGCAGAGGATGTGCTGTGCACACCTCTCCATGCTCATCCTTTCTCTCATGGGACTGGAGAGGATTCCAGGGGATGATGTGGGCCAGGATCAGATGCTTCATGTATGTATCCATCATTACTTTATTCTTGCCTTTAGAGGTTACTGGACTCCTATGAGTCAGGACCTATGGTGGGTGCTGGGGTATTGAACCGAATGGACCCTTCCTTTCTTATTTCAAAGGATTTCATATCCAGAGGGGTGAAGGCCACATGGAAAGTAAATGCAGCCAGTATAATAAAGACTAGGAGAACAGTGCTGAATATGCAACCTCCTCTCCCCTTTCCCCTTTCCCTCCCTCTCCACCCCAACCACTTTTATTTTTCCTCCTGGTCTGGATTGTCTCTAATATCTCTCTTTGGACAAAGCCTTGAACTTCCATATCCACTTTGATCTTTTTCCCACAGCTTCTCTGCTTACTTATGACTGACTGAGGCCCCTCTGCTGGGGGCCTTTCTTCTCTCTGGCATTCTAACGAGGACCTATATAGCCCATTACTTGATGTACAAGTGCCACTTTGATCCTGTAGTTGTTTCTTATCTTAATCTTGGCTTATATTTATGGTTCTACCTCCAGCTGAAGATCTACAAGCTCACAATTTTCACTTTCCTCAGCACCATCATCACAGTAGGCACAGAGTAGGTGCACAGTAGGCGCACAGTAGGCGCACTGTAGGCAGTTAGCAGAAATGCTATGATTTGCCAACTTTGAAATCTTCTCAGAGTAGAACAGGATGGAGATACACATAATCACAGAGAGACAGGGCTGGTGTGGAGTATTTCCTCCAGTCACAATGTGGAGTTCTTGAATGGCCTGTTTCCCTCGAGGAACCATGGAAATTTGATGGACAACGGAATCAGATCCAAGAGAGCCTCCAGGACTTTTGGTGAACTTTATTCAGTCAGGAGAAATGTGAGAGAGGCAAGAGAAAGTTTGCAGCATATTAGAAACAGAATATGTCTATTAGTGGGACCTTTCTATATTAGCAGATCAGCATAGTGAGCTGGGACAGTGCTGCCAAAACTGAGCCAGTCAGAAAGTTAGTTGCAATCTCCCCTGTCTGGATGGTCAAAATGATTGGATTTTCTTTGCCGATGTGGAGCGATTGAAGGCAGATCCACTTTGCCAGTTGTTGATTGATGTGTGTGTTTTGTCCATTCCCTCACTGCATGAGGCTTCATGTACACTCGGTTTGGCCTCTTATGGAAACTTCGACTGCCAATCTCAAGCAAAGAACCAGACAAGATTCTGTGCCAGTGAAACTGTCCCTTAAATCAAGTCTAACAGTGAAACTGCTTCTATCAGTCATGACTTGGGCTTTTGTCTGTCTGCCTGCCTGCCTCCCTCCCTCCCTCCCTCTCTGCCTCCCTCCCTTCTTTCTTTCTCTCTCTTTCTTTCTTTCTTCTTTCTTTCTCTCTCTCTTTCTCTCTTTTTCTTTCTTTCTTTCTTTCTTTCTTTCTTTCTTTCTTCTTTCTTTCTTTCTTTCTTTCTTTTCTTTCTTGTTTTTGAGACAGTCTCGCTCTGTTGCCCAGGCTGGAGTGCAGTGGTGTGATCTCGGCTCACTGCAACCTCTGCCTCCCGGGTTCAAGCAATTCTCCTGCCTCTGCCTCCCGAGTAGCTGGGACTACAGGCACGTGCTGCCACGCCCAGCTAATTTTTTATGTTTTAGTAGAGATGAGGTTTCACTGTGTTGCCCAGGCTGGTCGCGAACTCCTGAGCTCAGGCAATTTGCCTGCCTAGGCCTCTCAAAGTGTTTTTATTTCTTTTGTGTTTACTTTTGGGGTTGTTTGTTTCTTTGTTGGTTTTCATTGAATTCAGACTTAATATTGTCATCCTCTAGGCATTGGCTCTTTTGAAAGGTAAGGTTTGCAGACTTCTTCATCAGCTTTAGACTCTAGGGAGCACAGAGTTGCTATGCCAGTGAAGAGCCTCAGTGGGTTCTGTTTATGCTCCAGCTAGAAGCAGCCTAGGGTATTTTTGCTGCTTGCTGATTATGGTGGCCCTTTTGAAGTGTGAGCTTGAATATATGTACAGATCTGGTGGAAGGTGTCTATATATTCCCCTTGAGATGTTCCTCTTGGCAAAAATGAAGCAAGATGAAGGAGTGGTTTTGTGCCCATTTCTTTAGCCAACTCTATTGGTTGTTTACCATGTGTTAAGGACCATAGGAAGAACTAATGAAGAATAGATTTATAGGGCAGAACCTCTGTCCTCGAGATCCTTGAGGCTGGCTGGCCAACCTGAGGATGACCAAGCAAGAGCCACCTTCTTTGGGTATGAAGTGGTCCAAACTAGAACCTGACTGAGCCTAAGTGGGATGTAGCAGTTATGAACTCTGACTTTGAGGTCAGACAGAAAATGGGTCCCAACCTCAGCTCTGCCCTATTTTGACTATGTGTCCTTGGACTTAGTTTGGCTATGCAAATATTTCTGGGTTTGAATTTTCTTTTCTGCTATAAAATGTAAGATCAGGTAAAGTCTGAAAAGCACTTAGCTCCCAGCCCAGCACATAATTCCTGCTGAACACATGTGAGTTTTTTCATTATCATCACTATTATTGTTGTTATTACTATCATCATCATCATCATCTGTATTTACTGAATGAGAGAAGCCTTCACAATAAAAGGGATAATCAAAAAAGATTTTGAAAGATAGCCAGGGTTTGCCAAGGTACCTGAAGGCAGGAACTCGTCCCAGAGAACAGAAAGAGTTTGTGCAAAGACTCAGAACTATGAGAGTGAGTTGGGCTATTTTCTGGGATTGGCAATAGTAAAAATGACTGGATTTCTTGATTTGTCTGGGGTAAAAAGTGTTGGTGTATGGGTCTTTTGAGGATCTAAGGTGTAAAATAATAGATGGTGGTCAAACCATAAGAGGTCTTGAATGGTATGCTATGAAGTATTATTATTACTCTGGAAATAAGTAGAAGTTATGGACAACATTGGATCAAAGTTTAGCATGGCTGCCAGAGTGAAATCTGGGTTAGAGAGGAGCTTGGAGACATGTATGTCTAGAGAGTTCAGGAAGGATAAAGTACTCAAAGAAGGGAGCTAGCACTAAAAGCAGCCAAGAAAAAGGAACTATAAGAAAGGTGACTAAGGTTTTCTTCCAAGGGCCGTAAGATGGACTTTATCCCCCTCGTACCCCTGAAAAAGCCTTTGCCTTCTTTAGTTCATGAAGCAAATTCACAAGAAATTATATAACTGCAGGACTAAGTCTCAGCTGACTGCAGATTTAAAATGGTGAATTCTCTCTTCTGATGTCTCAGTTTGTTGGCCATGAGTGGACTGAATCCTATACAGCCAGGAGAATCTGCTTCCAAGATTTACTCCCCCCTAGCAAACGGCATATGCAAGTCCAAATCTTTTAGAAAATCTAAAATAATTATTTGGAGAAAAGAAATAAAAGAAAAGGAAAGGAAAGGAAGGAAAAAAATAAATGTATGATTTCTTCCTTGAGTACTAAGTTTCCTGGTTCTATTTAAAAGAGATTATAATTTAAAAATGTACGCCCCCATCTTTTCAGGAAGATTTCTACTGTATAATGTGACAGACTCATTGCTTTTAGTTTATTCAGAGCTGGTGCTAAGAATATGAAGATGAACCAAATGTTCTTCCTGCCCTTAGGGAGCCTGGTGTCCAGCACAGGACACAGACATGGGAGTGATAGATTGAAGGTTTTGTGGTGACAGGAGTGGGCACAGAGAGAAGATGCATCCTTGTCTGCCTGGGAGAGTAAGACAGAGCTTTGAAGGAGGATGAAGACAAGCCGTCTATGTCACAGTGGTGGAGATGCATTTGCCATATGGTGACCATATTTTCTGAATCAAAAATCAAGATACATGATCTGACACAAGGTTTGACGATGGGACAGAATTTTTGAAATCAAGGCTGTCCGAGGAAACCCAGGACATATGGTCGCCATAACCAATCATTACTGTGCACACAGGGGGCATGGTTTGATCCACAAACAACCAAAGCCAGGATTCAGGCAGACAATTTATATTAATGCTTGACTGCATATGTGGCAAACTGTATTTTCTGACCCTATCTATCGGCCTGACCATGGCTGGACACTCACTCATTCAGAGCAATCCTAAACAAAGTTGGGCATGCCGGAATATAACAGACTTTAGAAACTACCTGGTCCAAACTGCACCTTACCATGCCAGTGGAGAAACTGAGGCTCAGAAAGGGGAAGAGACACCCTCAAAATCATGCAGCTCTTATAGAACAGAGCTGGGTCTGGGTGCTTTTCCCTCCCCTCACCAGGGCTAGATTTGAGAGACACATCAGAAAAGCCCAAGAATTGAGAGAAAACACAACATGCCAGCCTTGGTGTCACTAAGGCCACAGTCAGTAGATTCACTCCCGACTAAACAACCAAAGTGTCATATTTGATGGCCTTGAGCTCAGATCTCTCCAGAATATTGATGAGGCTGCCAAGCTGAATGTGAGAATGCCAGGCTGTTTAAGACGCAAAGGAGGTTGTCGTAACACAATTTGTCAATGCCAATGGGTTCCAAGGACTCTGAGTCTTCAACATTATACTCTACTGATCTTTCTCCATTGGTGGTAAAGCGATAATGAAAAGAGAAAGCTCATAGAAATAGATGAGGTATTCACGTATACGCATTCAGGAGAGAGAGCTGAGTCTCAGCAGGACAAGTGGAAGATCAAAAGTCCTTCTGCCTTTCCCCAAGATGGCACTGGAGAGGGAACCCACCTGAAAGCTACACCCATTGATCTTGAATCTCTGGTCGTTCTGACTTGGGAAGAGGCTGAGCTCCAGACATACATGCTGCCAAGAAACACTTAGTGCCTTCACAGCCAAAAAAAATGTAACACGCCTGCCCAGCATGTGAGAAGGGCAAAAAAAAAAAAAAAAAAGAAGTGGTTTTTCCTCTGGGGCTGACAAATACCAGCCCAGAATTCTGAGATTAAAATGCATGACAGACATTCTCTCCCTGATGCGGGTCTGAACTGGAGAAATAATTTAGAAGAACTGATGGAATGGCCTGTGCTTGGCTTGCATGCCTCTTCCTCTGGAATTCCAGCATAGTCCCAACTCTGGGATCCAGAGCTGGTTGGGGGCATGTGGTCTAAGCTGGGGACCACCCATGAGTTTTCCTTCCTTTCCTCTCCTCTCCTTTCCCCTCTTCCTTTTCCAGTCTTTATTTTTCTCTACTCATCTCATTTGTTGTCTTTTGTCTTTCTTCTCTTTTGCCTTCTTTTCTCTTCTCTTCCATTTCTTCCCATTCCTTTTCTTTTCCTTCCTTCCTTCTCTTCTCTCTTTTCTTTTCCTTGTCTTTCTCCCCATCTGGGGTGTCTTTCTCCCCATCTGGGGTGACATACAATGATGCAAATTAAATATAAATTGCTTTGTGCCTAGATGCTGTTGGGATCTGAGATGCTCTCCCAGCTTACTGATAGTTCTTAGCCATCCATTCATATTTTCATCCATCCACCCATTACCATCTCCTGCCATCCCCCCAACCAAGCATTTATCTATCTTTCTCTTCAATTCACATCAGCAGGCATTTTCTGAATCACATATAAGCACCAGGGACCCAACAATACCCTATGGCAACAGAAATAAATATGACCTCGACCTGGAATTTGAGAAGTCACCCAGTCTAGGAGGCAAACTTGTAATTATTACTTGGTAAATGTTTGATAAGGGCAGAGCCTTCAGTCCATCAGTCTATTCTGTGCAGTCTTTTTTTTTATTTTTTATTTTTAGAGACAGGGCCTCGTTTTGTTGCCTCAGCCACAGTACAGTGGCACTATCATAGCTCACTGCAGCCTTGAATCCCGGGCTCAGGGGATCCTTCCGCCTTAGCCTCCCTCCCAAGTAGCTGGGACTACAGGCATGTGCCACCATGCCCAACTAATCTTTAAAAAACTTTTGTAGAGAAAGGGTCTCACTATGTTGCCCTGAATGGTCTCAAACTCCTGGGCTCAAGTGAACCTCCTGCCTCAGTGTCCCAAATGCACTAAGATTACAGGCCTAAGCCACTACACCCATCCTCTGTGTACTCTTTAGGTGAAGAGGAGTTAGTCCTCTGAAGAGGAGAGAAAACACCAACTGTCTAAGTTGAAGGAGCACACAGGAGGTGCACACAGGGTGACGACGAATTGTCCTGAATTGCCTGGGACTGAGGGGATTCCTGGGATGCCGAACTTTCAGCTTTAAAGCCAATATAGTCTCAGACAAACCAAGATGGATTGGTCACATTGTGTATGCATTGGTCTGTGTGGCAGGCATAATAACAGCCACCCAAAGATGTCCAAATTCTAATTTATGGAATCTGCAAGTATGTCACCTTATAGGCCAAGACGGACTTTGCAGATGTGATTAAGTAAAGGATTTTGAAATGGGGAGATTATCCTGGACTACAAGTGTCCCTATAAGGGAAAGAAAGAAGAGAGTGAGAGTCAGAAGAGGAGACGTGCTATGGTAGCAGAGGTTAGAGTGATGCAGTTGCTGGAAGTGCCCCACAGCCAAAGCAAGCAGGTGACTTCCAGGAGCTGGAGAAGGCATGGAACAGATTCTCCCCCCAGGGCCTCTCAAAAGAACACAGCCCTTCTGACATCTTGATTTTAGCTCCATGAGACCCATTTTGGGCTCTGACCTCCAGAACTTTAAGACAACAAATGTGTGTTGTTTTAAGCCACTAAGTTGATGGTAATTTGTTACAGCAGCAATAGCAGACTAATACATTCTGCTTTCCAAAAAATCCCCCAAAGACTTGAATGCAGGTTGCTTTGCTGCCTTTCTATTGCCCCAGGGCAGATTCTGGTTTCTCCCAAAATATCGTTCCTTTATTAATGAAGGAGGCAACGTGGGAAGTGTTGAGAGCACATTGAAAAGCAATCATTTACTGATCATCTGGGTTAAGCTGGAGCACTAGAGTGGGAATCCAGATGCTTCAGCTGCATGTCTGGCTCTGCCTTTCCTTGCTCTGTCAGCTTGGTCTACCTCTCTGGAATCTCTGGTTCTTACTTATCTCTAAAATGAACTAAATAATATAGAATTATCATCTCAAATTTATAAACTTTGGTAACGTTCTTAAGTGATCATGCATTCGTAATGTGTTTGTGACTGAGTCCAGAGCATATGCATTTTTGGGGGGTGACGTCACACCCAAGAGGACTAAAATGGATTCTTGGATTGGGGGCTCTTACTGTTTCTATGTTTTAGAAACAGGTGTACAGATGATACATAGCCGAATACACAGTATACCTGTGGTATGGAAGATTCATGGGGTGGTGACTAGGAAAACGTGTCCAACACATCTCCTTCCGGGTGTGCTAATGGCAAAGAAAAAGACTGAGAATAATTTGTCTAGTGATTGCACCACCTGTTGCTATTTGATAACGTGTCTTAAAGGGCACGGGAAAGATGATGAAGCAGAGGAATCTCAGGAACTTTCTGGAGTCAGATGAATATAAATCCAATTCTTCACGTGGTTGTAGATCTGTGCCACTCTGAGATCAGTCTCTTTATCTGTGATGGAAGATAGAACTGTCCTCAGGTTGTTGCTGGTATTTCATTATATAAGACAGAGAGAGATACCGATATATAGGCTAATATAATTTGGCATAGGGCCTGGCCTTCAATGATGTGTCTCCCCTTTTCTTCCTCATCTTTTTGCTCTTTACAAAACCTCATCGGGGAACCATGTCTCCACTGCCCACCCCTTACTGTTGTGCCCCCTACCTGACACTAACTTTTGCTTGTAAATTGAATCAACATATGGAAACATCTAGCTTTATTTCATTCCCTGATTAGTGGAGCGCCAAACATGTGTGTTTGATTACTCTGGAGGCCAAGGAGCAGACAGCACTGGAATAGTTTGACCCCTTTGGCCAGGGAGAAAAATTAGGCCCAAGGGGTGGCCTGGCCAAGCTGCCCCTGTGCTGTAACGTGGTCACAGGGTTCCTCGCACCTTCCATCAGGCCACAGTCCAAATGCAGGGGGAGCTGAGGGTTCATCATGGAGGTCGTTCCACCGGGTCTGCTTCTGTTACAATCAATTTGTCTTCAGAGACAGCGCCCGTGCTTCCAGAGACAGACTTTGTGCTTACCATCCCATCTTCCCACACTACGGAGTAATAGAAGAAAAGAATAGTGTTCTATGGCCTGTTGCTGTTAGGATAAGGATTCCATGTCATGCCTTAGTGTTCCTTTAATGAACACCCAGGGAGGGAAAAATAAATCTCCAGGCTCAATAGAGGGGACAGAAAGGCTTCTTAAGGACATTTTCCTCTTTTAATCTGGAGAGTATCATGCATTGGAATTCATCATGTTTCCTTTTGCGCTTGGGCTGCCAGGAAACTCAGAGCCAAATTTGTGCTATATTCCTAACATCTGTACAAAACCTTTCTGATTTTTTTTTATGTTTTTAGGTTTGATTCGTTCTTTGTAACTTTATCTTCTCTGCTGTTCCTTCCCAGAACCCTAGTGGGCTGGCCTGCTCTCTGGGTAACTAACACCAGTGAGTATTCCCAGAAGATGACTATTGCTATTCTCCCCACTTCCCCCTTTCTGAACCATTAAGGGTTCATAGTCCTGCCTTTTATCACCAAATGTTAATATCACACTTAAATTGTGATCCAGAAGTCATGACCCACAAGGGACCACTTGGACCTTGCTTCTTATTTGATACCTAACTCCAGGAATTGCCTCTTTAAAGGCACTGAGTAAAAAAATGATGGACTGGGCTCAAGAAAAGAAAACCCAGTCAAAGTTTAGGTAAACAAATATGTTTGACCACTTAATCTAGGTATTGTGGAAACCAAGATGCATGGACTCTCATTCCGGAGCCCACAGTCTCACTGGGGTGACACACAGGGAACAGTTAGTGTAGTACAGTCCCCTAAGTGCTATGGCGGAACAGGTGCATTGGAGTACTGGAAACAGGAGGGAGATCAATGTTGCAGACCCAGGGAATCAGGCAATGCTTCCTGGAGGAAGTGGCATTTGAGCTTAATTGTAAAAGGCAGGCAGTTGAAAACTCATGTCCACATAGAAAGCTACACACAAATATTCATAGAAGTTTTTATTGATAATTGCTAAAACTTAGAAGCAATCAAGATGTTCTTCAATAGGTAAAGGAATGAACAAACTGTGGTACATCTGTACCATGGAATATTATTCAGCAATAATATTGATATGGAGGAAACTTACATGCATATTATTAAGTAAAAGGAGGTTAAAAATCTATATGCTTTCTGATTCTAATCATAAGACATTCTGGAAAAGGCTAAAATATCGAGAAAGTAAAAAAAAAAATTAGTGGTTCTTAGGGGTTTGGTGGCAAGGACGAAGGGATAGAAAAAGAGCACGTGAAAGAGAGAGGGAAGACAGGCGTGCAGAGTACAAATGTGGTCAGTGAGAAAGGACATTCCAGTTGGTGGCAATAATAGAAGCCAAGGCATAATAATTGAAAATGCAGAACCTGATTCAATCAGGACAGGTCAGGCTGTGTTGCAGAAACTAAAATACAAGAGAGGAATAAGGGCGACGAGGCCAGTAAGCAAGTGGACCAGATCACAGAAACCTGAAGTTTGTCCTCATGACAATAGGGAATGTTTAAAATAACTTAAGCACAAGCATGCGATGGTCACCTTTATTGGTCACCACCACCAAGAAGCTGTGGACTTAAACCCTCAGCTTTGCCTCCTTCCCCTACTCCTCTTCCAAGCCCAGTCAGTGGGGAGTAACATGATCAAGTGCACTTTTTAATGTCTAGTCTGTGAATATAGTTCATCAACAGTGTCCAGGAATGATGGGGCAGCCTTGAACCAGACTGTATGACAGTCAATAAAGACAGACCAAAAGTATAGCTCAGTGAAAACAGAAGCATTTACTGGACACTTACAAAGTGCTGGAAAACTGCACATTCTCTCGTTGTCTCTCTCTGTCTCTCTCTCTCTCTCTCTCCTTTCTCCTACCCTCTCACTCTTCTTTCTGCCCCCTCGTAACAATGTTTTAAGTTTGGTTTATTATTCCCATGCATTAACAAAACTGAGGCTGATTGCCATGAAGCAATTTTGTCTAATGTCAGAAGAAAGTGAGCCCAGGTCATTGGGCCCCAAATCCAATGCTTTCTATTTGAACTGCTTTCAAACTTGCTATCCACCTCTATTCATCACATCTGAACTCTTCCAGCCTCTGCCAAGGAGGTCATTTCTTCGCACACTGAATCCCGTTGTGGAGAGGGATAGAATAGGTGTGCCCTGGCCATCAGGTCACTACAATTGTTATATATAGACTTCTGACTTCTGCATCCATGATCTCACAGCAGCATCGATTATTGTTACCCATATGTGTTATCAACAGCTTCCTAAGGCTGCTATAACAAAGTACCAAAGCACGGTGGCTTAAAACAATAGAAACCTGCTCTCTCATAGTATGAAGGCAGAACTCTGTAATCAAAGTGGCAGCAGGGTTACTTCCTTTGGGGGTTGTGAAGGAGAATCCCACCCATGCCTCCCTCCTAACTTTGGGTGTCTGCTGGCAGTCCTTGGTATTCCTTGGCTTGCGGCTGCCACACTCCCATTTCTGCCTCCATCCTCACATGGCCTTCTTGTTTGGGGTCTCTTCTATGTCTGTGTATGTCCAATCTTCCTTTCCTCTCTCTTACAAGGACATCAGTTGTTGGGCTTAGGGTCCCATCCTAAATCCAGATGACCGCAATTACTTCTGAAAAGACCCTATTTCCAAATAAAGTCACATTCACAGGCGTGGAGATCAGGACTTGGCCTGTTCTCTTTGGGGGACATAATTTAACCTGCTACTGTGTAGATGAGCAAGAGTTTTCGCGAGGCTCAGTGACTCATCCCAGCACACAGCTAGGAAGTAAGGGAACATTAGGACAGAAGACCAGCTTCTTCTATCACAAATCCAGGCCCTTCCTGTCTCTTGGGGGTTTTGGTCTCAAAGTCATTTGATCTCAAAGTCATTATCTCTGAATGCAACCTTTGGTTTAGAGACATACATACAGCATTCAGAGCCAAGGAGAATCAAGGATGCGTTCCTTGGAAAAAGAAACACCTTGGAACTTGAGAAAAGAAACACCTTTCCTTTTCTATGGGAGTGTGCTTATTATATCTTGCTGCATAACAACTACCCCAAGACTTTTTGGACTAAAACAACAAGCATGTTTTACCCCCGAGGTTTTGTGGGTCAGCAATTCCAGGTTGCTTAGCTGGGACTTCTGCATCCAGGTTACCCCCAGGCTACCATCAAGGTATCAGCTAAACCTGCAGCCATCCCAAGGCTTGGCCAGGAGAGGGTCTGCTTCCAGGCCCACTCATGGGGCTGCTGGAGGGCTTGGTTCTTCCTGGGCTGTTAGACTGAGCGTTTCAGTTTCTTGCTTGTTATTGGGTAGAGACTGTTCTCAGTTTCTGGTCACCTGAGACCTCCACAGGGCAGCTTGCTCACTCAGTCAGAGAAGGGATGGAAGAACAAAAGCATGTCACCATCTACCGTCACCTAATCTGGGACCTGACATCTCAATCATTAAGCCACCAAGCCTGTCCCACACTCAAGAGGAAGAGATTACACAAGGGTGTGAATACCAAGAAGCAAGGATTACTGGGCATCACCTTAGAGACTGGCCACCAGACAGAGCCACAAAAGTAGACCCTCCTTGTCTATAGGTGGAGTGATAGGAAGATGTGAGGAACAGAGCTATGGCAATCATTTTGCTGCAGTGAAAGGAAAGCTGGGGATTTTGAGAAAGGCATGGCATGGAGCCTGAGGACAAGGCCAACACCAAGGGATACAGAAAGAACAGACTTAGAAGAACCAGGTCCTTGATGACATGATGAAGCCTCTTGATCAGCCTCCTCTGCAGCCGGATACCTCGGAAATGTTCAGATATAACGTGAGATAATAAATGCCACGGACAGAAAGTCCTAACAGATGCATGACCCCACATATAAATATGGGCAAGATAGTGAAAATAACCTCCTGAGGTTGTTTGCCTCTGGATACAAGCCGTTTTTGTCATTCATTTTCATTTGCTCACAGATGATTCACATCGGTACTGTGAGCTGGCCTGGGCTGACCATCCACAAGCTCAGGGCTGGGTTTCTAGCTGCACTCATATTCCCTTTATATGGAAGAACACCTCATATTTTATCAAGAGCCCTGAAGTCAAGCAGCTGATGAGGTTAAGGTCTGTCTACACCTGAGCACACAGCCAAAACCCCCAAGTCCCAGGGACTATTCATTTCACTGTGTTCGCAGGTGGGTTTTTAACAAAATTAGTAATGAGATCTTGCCTCCAAATCCCTTTTCGCTGGTGAATTCACTGGGGGAAAATCAGCTGGTCTGGGGGGAGCCTGCGTGGCCTGTTTTTTTCAACTGATGTTGAAATTCTACCATCTCCCAGCTCTGCCCTTCCACCCGCACCCACCCACACGGAGACAACTAACCATTAACTTGTCTTTTCCCATTTCACTGAAGAATTTGCGAGCACAGGCTCAGCACCCACCCTCTCTCTCTGACTTCCTCAGACTCCAAACAGCACTTATAGAAAGTCAAAGTGTAATTGTGGAGATGTATTTGTGCTCTGGCCTTTTCAACATTTTGAGAATCACACACTGTGGGCTCCCCCCAGCCTTGCCCTTCTCCCTACCCCATAAACAATGTCTGATCTATAGCCTTTGAGGTAGGTTTCTGATGGGAATTGCAGGTGATGGAGCCACCTTCTGCTTTAGGGACCTCCCCCATTCCCGGGTGGACACCACCTCCCCCGCAACCTGCTCTGCTTCACGCATAGAGGGAAGAAATAACTATTCCCTGGAGATGCCACATCTGATTCATAAGGAAAAAAAAGGGATTTGAGGGGAAGAGAATAGGAAGGATTTTGTTTTGTTTCCTTTTTTTCTCTTTTCACATTTTATTTGTAGTAGAAGTTTAATGACTAGATATCAATGTTCCCTTTTATTTATCTATTTTCAAATTTTAATGAATACTTCTGGCTATAATTACCTAATTTTTATACTTAAAATGACTAGACATCTGTAGTTTGGAGCACATTGTATTCCAGCATGATGGCTTATGGTATCAAGAGCTGCGTATATATGGATTAATCAATAAGCAAATTCGATTCTTATGAGGTGCAGTTCATTCTTTAAATTGAAGAGGCATTGACAACAGGAGGGAGAGGGTTTAGTGCTACTCTCTTAGGATGAGAATCTACCATGAATGTATTCACTTCTCCTGTTGTGCCTTTATTATCCAGGGAAGTGGCTTAATATTTTCTAAGATTGGCCATTGTAAGCAGGACTCGCCTATCCTTTTTTAGATGCATTTCTTTATTTTCAACAGTGTATGAGTAAGCTGAAGAGGGGGTGTGTCTCAGTGCCCCCTCAAACCATTCAATTCTATAAAATGCCCAAGAAGTAAACATTGGAGGACTCCACTTCTAATAGGTATGGAAAATACAATTCCACCTTCTCTAGATGTGGGTCCTGATAAGGCTAGAAACCTCAGCTTTTAAAGTCATTGGTACTTTTTGGTATAATGACAACCACCATTGGACTAGGTACCAATTTTAGGGCCTGGGTCTGAGGCACTATGCCAGGTGCATCACATACAAATTCCAATCTCACAGCAGAGTGTGAACTGGTATCTCCATTCTACAGATAAGGAGGCTCAAGGTGTGACAGACCATATCACATGTGAAAGTCATGTAGTTAAACAAGGAATATCTCATATCTAAGCATTTTTTTTCTGCCCACTCTATTACATTAATTTATTGTCTTTCTCCTTTAATTTCTTTCCTTCTGGAGTACTCACAGTAACCCTTCTCATGTTCTGTTAGAAGCAAGGCTCATTAGAATAAGAAAGGCAATTGCTTGAACCTCACCATCTTTTGCTGGAGCTTACAGAGAGGCAGTCATGGACCTCTTGAGACCAGGAGGCCCAGGTACAGGTGATAAGAGCCCAGCTGAGACCAGAAAGGGCAGAAGGTGAGTGACTAGTGGACTGCCACCACCCGCCCACTGGAACCCTGGGGGCCTGGAGGCGAGGAATTGTGAGCCAGACTAAAAGAGCATTTTCAATTATCCCAGGAGAGAAGTGTTTAGACAGGACAATTAGGTCATTTAAAGTGACCATATTTTGTGTTAGATCCAAGGGAATTCCTAGTTCAGCCTGCCCTGGCTTTCTTAACCTCACTGGGTAAAGACATTGATGAGGGAAGAGAGGAGTCTCCCCACAGTCTGGTGGCTCCCAAGGTGTCATCTGAGACCTCTGTGGAGGGTCTACAATCAGGGGAGGCTTGTGGGACAAGGTGCACAGAGTAGATAAGGATTCGTTGAATGGAAACTGATGGGAGTTTTCATGATGTTAAATAGGGAAAGAAGAGGAGGGTCAAAAGGGTAGGAAGCAATTGTAAGCCACAGGATGTGTAAAGGCTGCTTTGATGAGGGAAGTTTGGACCACTCTGGGGGACCCACCTCGGTGAGAAGGAGAGCTGTTGGGGTGGGGCTGGTGGAGAAAACAGCACCTTGTTAAGGCCAGAAAGATGGCCAGGAGTTAGCAGGGAAGAGACATGGGGAGGGCTTTCTCAGAAAAGGGGCCATAAGTATTGGTATAGTGACAGTTTTACATTTAAATTTAAAGAATGTCTTGATGGATTTTCAAGGTGAGCTTTTTAGGACTTTCCACCTTCCAATGTCCCCTATTCCCCATTTTCCCTACAGATCAAATGATCAAATTTAAGCTGCTGTGGCATTTGACTTTCAAAGTCCAATAAATTTCACTACTTGTTAATCTGTTTATTCATCTCTTATAAATACTCTTTCCACCCCCACCCCAGTTTCACCTGGAGGTCTCACACAGGAGTGCCTTCTCTCTGCTATGCTCTCTGACTGCTGCGACCCCTGTGCACCCAGATGGGGCCACAGTCACTCCAGGAAGTCTTCTGTGCTGGCCCCACATCCTTCTCTTCTTCCTCTTTCAGCCTTCTCTGGATGCTAACAAAGCTGTTGATAGCTGTTGATGGTTTGGCTGTGTCCCTACCCAAATCTCATCTTGAACTGTAGTTCCCATAATCCCCACGTATTGTGTCATGGGAGGGACCTGGTCGGAGGTAATTGAATCATGGGGGCAGTTACCCCCATGCTGTTCTCATGATAGTGATTCTCACAAGATCTGATGTTTTTTTAAGGGGCTTTCCCCCAACTTCACTCATACTTCTCCTTGCTGCCACTATGTGAAGAAGGATGTGTTTCCTTCTCCTACTGCCATGATTGTAAGTTTCCTGAGGCTTCTTCAGCCCTGCAGAACTGTGCGTCAATTAAACCTCTTTCCTTTATAAATTACCCAGTCTCAGGTATGTCCTTACAGCAGCGTGAGAATGGACTAATACAGCTGTGTTGTGAGTCCGATTTTATCTATTTTATGGTAGTGCGATAGCCCCAGCTCCACTGTGTACTCTTGGAGCACAATGCTCTTGCTGTAGAATTCCTCAAATTCTCCAACAGACCCTAGACACCACGGATCGTTCCATAACACTCTGCAATTAAGGGCTGGTTCCCAATGACTGACTTGAAAAATACTGGAGTTTCTTCCATTAGCAAAATGAAATAAACAATAACATTTAAACTTGACCATAATGTATTTGAAATTTCATTTTCTCTTAACCAAATGTCCTCTCCTTTTTTAGTTGAACATTTAAACTAGAAATTTACTATACAAGTTATAAGCCTCAGGTATTAGGCCTTCCTTTTTTGATTACTGGTGGCAGTCTGATTTGTTTATATAGTGCTTCAGAGTTGACAGGAAACTTCTGGAGCCATTATCACTTTTTCCTGCACAAAGGACTGAAAGAGTATTTTCTATCCATTTGACAGATGAAGAAGTTAAGGCATGAGGGAATGAGAAAAAGTAAGCCCAAAATGCTGCAGGAGAGGAAGGGGATCCAAGGATATTTGACAGAAAATTTTCTGCTCATTTTAAGGCACTGGCCATTGTCTTCTTTTTTTTTTTTTTTTTGAGACAGAGTCTGACTCTTTCACCAAGGCTGGAGTGCAGTGGTGCAGTCCTGGCTTGCTGCAACCTCTGCCTCCTGGGTTCAAGCGATTCTCCTGTCTTAGCCTCCTGAGTAGCTGGGATTACAGGCTTGTGCCACCATGCCTGGCTAATTTTTGTATTTTTAATAGAGACGGGGTTTTGCCATTTTGGGCTTGTCCCAAACCCCTGACCTCAGGTGATCTGCCTGCCTCAGCCTCCTAAAGTGCTAGGATTACAGGCATGAGCCACTGCATCCAGCATGGCCCTTGTCTTATAAATTCTAAAAAGCAGATACTACTGCATTTACCTAAGGCCATTGACAGGGAGTCTGAAAACTCAGACATTCATTGGAGTGGAGTGAGAGGTGGGAAAGTGTTTTGTTTTGGTGGAGTGAGGCTCAGACGCATTTATCATTCTTTCTCTTCACATAATCCCAGCACTGTGGGAGGCCGAGGTGGGTGGATCGCCTGAGGTCAGGAGTTTGAGACCAGCCTGGCCAACACAGGCAAACCCCGTCTCTACTAAAAATACAAAAATTAGCTGGGTGTGGTGGTGCGTTCCTGTAGTCCTGGCTACTCGGGAGGCTGAGGCAGGAGAATCGCTTGAATCTGGGAGAGGGAGGTTGCAGTGAGCCGAGATTGCACCACTACACTCCAGCCTGTGCAACAGAGTGAGACTCATCTGAAAAAAAAAAAAAAAAGAAATAAAATTGTGTAGGAAAATATTGTGTTTCTTTCAAGTCCAGATTAAGGGTGCTGCAAAAAGCAGTTTAGGACGGAAAAGGGATGGAGCAGAGCCTTCTGTAATATTTTGAATCAAAGGGGTTGGCTATAAAATATGGAGACCAAAATAACTGCTGAGAACACAATGCTTTCACATAAAATAAAAACTTAGGAAGAAGACTCCAGATGAGAAAGACTAACAGTTGGCACTTATGTTTCAGCATTATTTACCTGCAGGAAAAGACGATTTTGACTGATTGGGTTGAATGTGCTGAGTTGGAGGTGAGTTCAATATGGCTGCAAAGCTCGGTACTGTCCTGGTCATTGTGCCTTCCGGGAGAGGGAGAACGACTGTGAGTTCCTGAGCCCAAAGGTGATCTTTTCTTGCTTTGTAGTTCTGAGAAGACTGCACCTGGACGAAGTTGTAGAAATTTGGGCTGTGTGGTATGAGATGCATGTATGCAGATTAAAAGGCATTCAGCCAAGGGATCTAAAAATAATTAAAAGAAGAGTGAGATTACCTTTCATGGATGGACACAAAGACCAAATGTATGTATTTACCCTAAATGACAACAGAAGGAAACCAGAAAGATAATTGAAGGATTGTGAAGATCAAAGGGCTAGAGGATTTGCTCTCTCTGACACAAGGGTCTAGAATTGCCAAAAAAAAAAAAAAAACCAAAAACAAACAAACAAACAAAAAAAACAGAACAAATGTATGGATGCTAACATGTAGTTTGCCTGACAGAAAACCTTAAACAAAAACATACGGGAGTTACTTCCCTTGGAAGAAATCAGATCTGGGGGGTGATTCAAAATCTACTCTCATAAACTGTCAAAAGTACATTGGGAAGAGAGGAACCATGTGCAATCAATGAAAGAATAGTTTAGAGGATCTGCTAGGATAGTTCATCATTGCCTACTATGGCAATGTGACATCAAATAGGAAACCCCAATTGTGTTGCTCAATTACATGTGCATTCAACAAGCAGAGCCTTGGGCATAGAACAGGACCCCTAAGTTTCTTACAGTCATGATAGAATATAGAGTATCTCTTTGAAACAAGCACCTACATAAGCCTCAAAAAGAAACAAGTACAATTCAGAAGATGTGAACTCAGAGATATCCAAGAAAAGAGGATGAAAAATCAGACTGATGGGGAAAGGGACTGATGTAACATTTTTTGAAGCCAAGTACTGCTAAGTTAATCCTGTAGTTGATCTCAACAAAAAGGAGGACATTAATAATCTGTCCAAAAATACATCTTTCAGGGTATTTGATGGAAGGCAAGGACTTAGAGAGAGAAGAGCCCAGTGCAAAGACTAAGAATAGTCCAATATGGCTGCAAGGCTCAGAGGTGCAAGGCACAGAGACTACAGGTTATTTAGAAACTAGACCAAAATCTCTATGATTCATGCAGAGGTTTCTGAGAATTAGCTAAAGTCAGCAAGGGGGACCATTGGGAAATCACACATATAAAAATGACACAATAAAGTTTGTGTTTTGATCATCCTGTAAAGATCTGTAAAGATTGTCCTGGCCCTGAAATAGAGAATAGACAGGAAGTGTGAAATAATAGAGGTAGGAGATACATTAGGAGTTTGTTGTAGAAGTCCAGAAAAAAAGATAATGAGGCCTGGACTGAGAGAATGGTGGAAAATGGTAGTGGGTTGGAGAGATTGAAAAAAAAATGAGAACTATTGAAAAGATAGAATCCATAGGCCTTGTTTTTTAATGAGATGGTTGGGTTGGTGCTGAGGAAGGATAGGTAAAGACATCTGAATTTCTCAGTTGGGCATCAAGTATGTAGTAATGCCATTAATCAGGGGACACTGACAATGGAGTAAAGATTTGGGGACGAAGATGTTATAGGGAAACTAAAGTAAAGTCAACTTGAACATATTGGGGTTTTTTTGTTTGTTTCTTTGTTTTGAGATGGAGTCTTGCTCTGTCACCCAGACTGGAGTGTAATGGCAAGATCTCGGCTCACTGCAACCTCCACCTCCTGGGTTCTAGCCATTCTCCTGCCTCAGCCTCCCGAGTAGCTGGGATTACAGACACCTGCCACCACACCTGGCTGATTTTTGTATTTTTAGTAGAGATGTGGTTTCACCATGTTGGCCGGGCTGGTCTTGAACTCCTGACCTCAAGTGATCCACCCTCCTCAGCCTCCCAAAGTGCTGGGATTACAGGCATGAGTCACCACGCCCAATCAAAGATACTAGTTTTAAGGCCCTGTGATATGGTCAAGTCTTAAGACAGTCATCACATATATGAATGCAAAGGTCTGGGGTCTATGGAGAATCAGCGCTGGCAATGAAACTCCGGAGTCATCACCATGAGTGGTTAATGCAGTCTGGGAAGCAGAGAGATCCCAGGAGATAATGTAAATGAGATAATATAAAAATTATTTATGATATTTTAAATGGCCTATGGCAAACCTTGAGGAACATCAACATCTAATGGCTAGTAGAGAAAGACAATCCTGGAAAGGAGAATAAGAAGAACACTGAAAGAGGCAAAAAAGAAACCCAGATCTAGGGGCTATTAAGGAAGTCCCAGGCAGGACCCAGGAATGTTCTTCAAGATAATGGGATAGGTCAGGGCACAAGTACTAAGACTCTATTATGGGTTCAGCTTTTTTGATACAGAGACGAATAAGAGAAACATACCTGACCTAACTGCCCAGAGAAGCCAGGAGGATTTAGAAAAAGAAACGTTAGGGTTATGTCTTGAAGGCTGAAAAGGAAATTTCTGGGAAAGGAGAAGTCATGCCAGCATGAGAACCTGAATATGTAAAGTCCAAGTCATGGCCCAGTATGACGTGTTTGAAGAACAAGAAGCAATTCCATGTTGCAGGTTCAACGGGTTTGTGGTGGAGGGGTGCCTGGGAAGATATGGGCACATGGGGATTTGGAGTGGAGTGGAAGCCTGTGCTAAGAAGCTTGAGTCTTGTCTTATCACATGTGGGGACCCTTAGAGCTTTACAAGAAGATAAGGAGCATGTTTCATTCTAGTTCAGAAAGGTGTCTTTAGTAGCGATAGCCCTAGAGACTATAGAACTGTGTGGAGAGGAGACATATTTAGGAAAGAGACTGGGTATGCTTTAGATATTAATGCAGGGGATTCAGGGGGTGGGTATTCTGGGACTTGTCTTGGGCAACAGGGAGGACAATTCTGTTTTTCCAGGAAGACAAGAGGAGGACAGTTTTAGAGTCCAGCAAGGGATAGTTGAGTTAAAATAAACCTAGTCCTGATCATTGTTGCCTATTATTTCCATAAAAAACAAAAACAAAACCAGAAGTGGTGGGTAGAGGCATTGGTTAGATATTAGGAATTTGAGAGGAGATGAAGGGCTAACCAAATCTTGGTGATGGATTCGATTTGACTTTCTGGAGTTGAATCAGAGACCATGATCATAGACCATGGCACAACCTCTGACAGCATCATGTCTTTCAGTCTTTGGTAGGGAGGGCAGCTGCCTTCTGCCGAACATCTCCTCTGTTCTAAGACCTTAACCCACGTGATCTAATCAACACTAATGCTGACACTATGAAGTCACCCTTAGGAAGCTTGCCTTGCCCTGGGTCAGATTTTAAAAGTGGCTGAGTTCAGTTTCTAGCCCAACTCATTCTGGTTGCCAAGGGGCTTTTCTCTTCTTTATATTCGTATTCCCTTTATCCATTGATCACACTGTCTGGTATTATCTGGCACCACCCTGGTGAAACAGTTAGCTGATCTTACTACTTTCTGACTCCTTAGCTTGCTGAATTGCTATGGACCAAAAGTGAGACTAAAAGGGAGTGAAATGGGGCAGAGGGAATCAAGATTTGCATTATCAGTATGGTGGTTCTTCTTGACATTGCTGAAAACCCCATCAGGTGAGGGGCAGAGGAGGCTGTGTCTAATTATGTTTTATTTTGATCAATGAATAAGTGCTTCCCTTTCTAGAAGCCCCCATTAAAAGCCAGTGAAAAAGGATCAGTTGGGACAGTGTCCCCAGACACTCTTCACTTCCCATCCCCCATAGGCACTGAGTGCTTCCTAAGTGAAATATGGCATGTGATATTCTTCTCTCAATTCTCCAGGTGACAAGGCAGTCATGTCCCTCACAGGGTCATGACCAGAACAGAATACCATACATGGATCTCCTGAATCCTCTCTGCTTGGGGTTGGCAGCCTCTTTTTCACTGCTGTGATGGAAACAGATGAATAAATGAGCTAGAAACCATGGACCATCAAAGAAGCTGTCATGACTTAATGATGACTGAACCATTTCTCAGATGAAGAAAATGAGGCATAAGAGTTAAAAGTTAATGCGTTAAAGATCACATCTCAATCTTGGTCTCCATAGAAGTATATGTATATTTCCGGGTAACTGTTTACACATTCCTCTCCTCCATGTCCTGTGAACAACTGGCAGAAAAGGTCTGTCTTCCAACTCTGGATCCCAATGCTTCACAGTGTTGGCACACATAGACTGACTACGATCTCATAGCTACACATGCTGCTGAATGAGAGGCTATTGTTTGTCAGGCATTTTACTGGTCCTGGCATTTGAGTAACGATGTTAATCACTTTTATCTAGTTCCATCTCCAATTTCATGTTGCATTTGTTCATTTTAACCCTCTCTTCTTTGTGAAGAAGACAGTATTATCATCACCATTTTTGCAAATGTGGTAACTAGGAACCTAAGAATTTAAAACCTGCCTTAGTTCACGAGGCTGCTAAGTGGTAGATGAGAACTTGAACCCCAAACTACTGATTCTGAATCTTAAATGGATGTGCACAGCTACCAAGATGAAGAGGTCCCCATCTGCACCCTCAGGAAGTTTCTAGTCTCAGAGAAGCGGTCTCAGAAAATAAACTGAGGGATGTGCACTCCACTCCTTTATTGACTGGGGTCTGCCCATGGGTTCCAGTCTAAGTAAGGGTTTGCACTTCTGAATGAGAACAATGTCCTGCTTGGGGGAGGAAAAGCAAATAGACAGGCCTGAGAAGTGGTTCAGTCATCGTCAATGTCACGACTGCTTCTTTGATGGTCCATGGTTCCTAGCTTGTTTATTCATCTCTTTCCATCACTGTACTAAAAATGAGTCTGACAACCCCAACCAGAGAGGGTTCAGGAGATCTGTGCACAGTATTCTGTCCTGGCCATGACCCCATCAGGGAGCAGGCAGGAATTAAGTGATGAAAAGTGCTGGTATGAAATATTGCCATAATTGCTTTCTGGAAAAGAACAAGCTTAATTCCCAGTAAAACGGCATTAGAATTTTCTAGGCCCTCTGATGGGGAAAATAAAATGCCCTTCCTAGAAATTTCTCATGCTCTGTGGTTTCTACGAGATGATGAAGACTCTGTAGAGGATAATGTGGTGATAAAGTTTTGGAATCTATGCTCATTGCCCTGTTTCATCGAATGTATGTGGGACTCTTCTTAAACAGACAAAGGAACTCCAAAGCCCAGGCTGATACATATTTTAAAAATTTCTATGAGAATAAAAAATGGCCCTAGAGTCTCTCAGCCTGAGTTCCATCCTGTCACTTAATAGCTAGGCATCCTTGAGTGCCTTACTTAAGGTAGAAAGCTCTGATTTTGTTGTCTGTAAAAATGAGACTAATACTAGAATTTTCCTCATAGATCTGTCAGTACCTTTTAATAAGTTATTCCAGATTAAACACTAAGGCTTGTGCCTGATACAATACATGTTGGCAATGATCTTAACACTTTTACTGTTTCTCTTCTTCTCTTAGCTGATATGTTGAGACTGAGCTGTTTTACTTCAATGACCCTTTCTTCTGTGCCATCACTTCCTTTCTGAATTCACTGAATTTTTCTAAGTAGAGAATGTCCTCACAAGGTGGTTTTGTGGACCCACAAAGCCCTATGGTGGTTCCAGAGTAATGTCTAGTGCTGGATAAATGTCTATGGCCCTGAACTTTGCGGAGAGAGGATTGGTGAGTTGAGTCAATACGTGTTGAACTGTACAGCAAGAAAACTCAACTCCCTTCTTGTGATAATTGAAATCATTTCAATTCATTTCCTTCTTGGTTGGACAGAAACATGTTTTCAGTAGTGAGCAAATCTTGAGGGAATCCATTGACCTGAACTCTCATATAATGCATGAGGTTAATGGACAAAAAATGATATTCATCTTCAGTTAATAATAGCATTTTCTTCTGCAGCACCTAAACTTAGGGGTGGTGAGGGATACTATTGGTGCAGTCACTGTGCCACCGGCAGATGCATGACCTTTGTTGTATCTAACTATAATTGGATCTATGGTGAAATAAAATAAAAACCAACACAAGTTTTGACACTAAGATAATAAATTATAAATTATGGAAGTCTACGCCACCAAGGATCTTGTAAACAACAGGCTGGTCTCTTAGCAACAGACCAAGGAAAGCAGGTTGTTGATAGGAATGGAGCAGACGGATTGTTTTGCAGTGATTACTACCAAACACCAGGAACTACATTTCAACACCTGCCCGAGGCCCCATCCCTGCCCAGCCTTTCTTTGTCCAGTGGCCAGTGACTCTTTCCCACTGACCCAGGTGACCAGACCCCATGGAGGGGACAAAAAAGATATGGACTGAAGGATAGAGGTGGGCTGAGGATACCCTGTGGGAACATGAGGGAACTACAGAGGGGGTGGGAGAAATAAACGCATTCTTATTTGATACTGTTTGAAATTAGGACTCTAAACGGGGAAGTCCTCTTTTCCCTGCCCCCAACTCCCTTTGGTTTTAGAAATCTCACTGAGAGTGGTTGTCATGAAGGAATTTAGACAAGACTTTGACAAGGTGCCAAAATGGTTTATTTTAAAATGTTGTTCCTGAAAGCACTGGAATATTAAGTTGGAGCAAACATTGCTTGGAAGAGCGAAGGGGTTGTGGTCACACCTTCTTGGAAGAAAGGTCATGGAGATTAAGGTGTTTGTAACCTGGAATTAACAAAGGCAGGTGGACCGAAGGACTCAGTCACCAGGGAGCTTTTTTTAACAAATACATGTGTAAGAGAGTGTGTGTGTGTGAGTGTGGGTGAGTGTGTGTGTGAGTGTATGTGTGAATGTGTGAGTGTGGGTGAGTGTGTGTGTGAGTTTGTGTGTGAGTGTGGATGAGTGTGGGTGAGTGTGTGTGTGAGTTTGTGTGTGAGTGTGGATGAGTGTGGGTCAGTGTGTGTGTGAGTGTGGGTGAGTGTGTGTCAGTGTTTCTCAACTGCGGGGCATTTTCGGAGTTGGGGTGCAGAGGGAGGTTTTCTTTAATTAATTAGATGTTTACCTCCAGCATCATCCCTCAGTGGTTTAGACAATCACCTGCTCACATGTTAGGAGTGAGATTCAAGAAAGCCTCTTGGAGTGAAATTTTCCTGGAAATATCCTGATTCTTAGTGGCACATGCCCTCTCCCTCTTTCTGTGATAGAAACAGTCAGTTCTGCATTATTCCAAACCACAAAGCAAGCGACATGCCATCCCAACTTAGGATATGAAGAAAGTAACAGCCCCCTAATTGCACAGGGGCCACACAGACTGCATCTCCCTCCATCATCCCGACTGCATGCATTTTATTGTTTCATAATAAAAGTGGCTGGCTAAATTATGACTACTTGTGATTTATTTGCCATGTCATTTTAGACTCTTCATATGTATAAATTTGCCATTTGAAAAGAAAGAGAAAATTCACTGCTATTCCTCAAGGCCTCATTTTTGGGGAGCTCCTCTAATATCATGAACAGAGGCTTTGTGACTTCTAAAGTGATTAGCTCCTATCCAGAGGTTTTGGAACATATCTGTGCTCAGAAGCAGTCTGCCGGGGTGAAATTCTATCTGGAATAGTGTCCTAACCCCATCGGAGAGAGACTCTGAATTTTTAAAACTCCTGTTAAGGACCCCTGGGTATGAGCCCCACACAAACATGTCTGCGGCAACCACAGCTGTGCTGCAATGAAGGCCCCATTGCTCCATTGCACAGATGAAGTTGCAAAGGCCCAGCAATGTTAGCTAACTTCCCCAAGCTTAATGCCAGAGCCTGCTTCCACTCCAGGACGAAGTGGCTTCAAAGTCCATACTTTCCCCACCACAGTGGCCTGCCCTGGGGAAGGTCACTGCCAAGAAGGCTCCCGGGCCGTCTTGCAGCTGCTGCCTCTTCTTTTAATTAAGAAAGAAATGCATCATCATGAAAAATCAACAATACACAAGATATAAAGTTAAAAGGCAAAGTCTCCCCTCATCCTCTCTCTCAGCCCCTCAAGTATATTAGAAGATCTTTTTAGGGTTGAATTTTCACTCTGCAGGAGGGTGTTCTGTATACAAAGAATACGACCCTTTCTTCCTCTTTAATTTGCTTATAGCTGGCACATTTCGAAACAATAAAAAGTGACCCATGCCTTTGGTGTTTTTTTATTTTCCCTTATTTTTGTCAACATATTGTGGAGAATGCTGAGTTCTTTGAATTGTTTTTCCCTCTGACAGCAAATCACCAAGATGTACTTTTCCAGAGCCTAACATCCTTGAATTCACAAAAGTTCCAGTCTGGAGTCATAATGTGGAACATAAGCAGTTCTAGTCAGCTCTGATCTTGGCAACATGAATTCTCCCCTTTCCCCAGGAAGACTCAGAAACCTGCATTTTCACAAGATTTCCCAAGTGACATGTGCGCACGACAGGGTTTGAGAAACCCTGTGCTGGACTCAGCTGCTTCAGAGAGAAGACGCAGAACAATTGCCAAGCTATCAAGGAAAGCTCAGACTGACAGCAGAGAACTCAATAGAAATGCCCCATCCGACTGTTGAAACTCAGGCCCTAACTACTGCAAGAGAGTGGAGAACTGTTTCTCCTCCGAAAAGGCCCGATTTCCACTAAATGAAAGTAAAACTGTAGGGACAATTTCCCACCTAGTAGCTTGAAGCCCTACCCGGTCACCAAATTGGCCTAGCTGGTCCTACCTGCATTTAGTAAGAGCCGGGGATTGGGACGAGGCAGAGAGCAAGACCAAGCTGGCTTCCTCTCCGGTTTCCTCCGGGGTGGCTGGGTCCCAGGTCCTGCCCCCGCCTCGCCCTGTGCAAGCTCGGTGCAGTGCAGCCCCTCCGGCTCTCGCCCCACAATGCCGTGCGCGGGCTGGCAGCAGTTCAGCTGAGGACTAAACGCTTGGCTCAAGTTCAACACGGCTGCCAAGATTTGGCAACCAGAGAGTTGCAGGGAAGCAGCAGGCTGCTAAACCCTTTCACATTTTTAATTAGATCCACACACCCATGTCTTTGAGCTATCATAAATATACAGATGACATAGAGAGCATTATTCAGGGTTAAAAAAAAAAAAAAAAGAAGCAAACTCTACTAAGGTACAGCTTACCTTATTGAAATAATTTCCCTATCACTAGTTTGAGGGCTGAGGAGGAAAAGGAGAAGGTAGTGATATTTGCTTAAGTAGAACCACGTCTGACAAGGGAATCTACCCAGGATCTGGAAAACACAGGTGTGCCTTGCTATCTTCCTGGGCTTCGAGAATATCACCAGAAGAGGGCATTCTTGGCGCCGGCTCAGCCCTGTGCAGCCCGGAGCTGGCAGGGAGCAGTGCTGGAGGAGTCATCCCTCAGGCCACTCCCACCTCCCGTTCTTGGGGATAGCTTTAACATCGCCACGGAGCAGCGAGGTTCTCTCCTTCGCCCTAAATGCAGCAATTTTTATATTCCATGTTGCCTTACTATTTTTCTCGTTTTATTTCCTTCTCTGGATTGTTTTTGGGTATCGTCCCCTGGAAAACAATTGCCGATGCTTCTAAATTTTTCTAAGTCCTGTGCCACAGCATGCTCAGCTTCTTCCCCTCAGAACCAGCCTTTCCCCCTGCACTCAGCCCCTGGGCGATTCTCCCTCCGGGGAGGAAAGAAGATTCAATTCTTGATTCAAATACTCCCGGGTTTCACTCTGGTTTCGCTGTGTGGCTTTGGACATAGGATTTCAAAGCCTTCACGTTGGTTCCTTCATCTGAAAGATCCCAAAGCAGTTCTGGCCTCATAGATTGGCTCTGGGGTTTAAATCCTATGTACAAGGTTCATAACACAGTCAGCACCCAACACTGAATATTCGATAGGAAGTGTGCCTTGTAGACAGTCAGCTAACAAACAACGCCACCAAAACAACAGTGTTAGTTCTTAGTCTTCTTCTTCCCTGACCTGCTTCTCCTCTTGTTTGTGACAAAGACCACCCATGCTTCTCAGACAACTAACCCTAGTTTGATCAACTTGCCGTAAGATGAGAGTGAGCCCATGCATTGGTGTGCATGCCCTTAATTTTAAAGACATGTTAAAAAGGAAATGAAACACTTGAAATGCAGGAAAGAAGTGCCTCTGGTTGTCCCATCTGAGAGCACAAAGTTTATAAATAGAACCATCACAAGCATCAAACATGAGCTGTGCTAAGACATCAAACACACACACACGCACACACACACACACACGCACACTCACGTTTGTGTCCTTGGCTTATGGTGAACATTTTCTACACCTTCCAGTTGCCCCCACAGAAAACCAGAGCTTGTAGTGGACACTTGGCAGCATTTGGTCTTTTCCCCATCCTTCCTTCATTTATTTTTTTTTCACATATGACTTGAAAATAGAGCATGTTTTACTGTGGCAAAATTCCCTCTGTACTTGACCTGCAAACAGGACAGTCAGGCTAACTGGGATGACCTGGTCCAATGAAATGGGCTGGAGACAATTCTACACCCACTATGCACCTTTCAGCAGATGGAAAGGGTAAAGACAAACAGGTTGGTGGGCCTCGGCATCCTCATCATTTCCTGTACTCCCTTTTGCTCCCTGACACCTCACTTTCTCCCCCAGCCCACAGGTACAGGGAATTTCCTTTCACTAGAAGGAGAAAGGATACAAGCTTCTTATGCACATGTGCACACACACACACCCATTCATGCTCACAGACCCTGAAACAGGACACTTACACCAGGACTGTTCCACCTGGAATAGAGAGAGCAGCGAAGGCTCCCACAGCCGTGAAGACCCAAGCTGAGTCCCACTTGCCTGTGGTCCTAATCAGGCTCCGACAGGGAGCGCACTGCTGCTCATAATTAGTTATTTATACGGGAGGAAGCAGCAAATTTCTATGAGAGTTAAGTAAGATATGATCCGCGTCATGCTTTCCTGGAGCAAAAAGGGTCAAGCTGAAGCCGGTCTCGTTCTCTGAGCTATCGTGGGCTGCCCCTACATGTCCTTCCCACAGATGCATTGAAGGAAACGGGCCCTGTGACACCCAGACCCTTTCTGCACTTTATGTAGGATGAAGGAGGTGGGCTGAGAATTAATACATTCACTTCATATATTTAAGGGTCATTCCCTAATAGTGCTCTGAGACTTTCTGGGAAATATTATTAACTCAGGACTGACACGTATTAGTCTGCTTGAGCTGCTATAACAAAATACCACAGACTGGGTGACTTAAATCCCAGAAATGTATTTTCTCAGTGTTCTGAAGGCTGACAATTCCAAGATCATTTCTGGCTGGCTTGGTTTCTGCTGAGGGCTCACCTCTTGTCTTGTAGACAGCCACATGGCCCTCCCTTGGTGTGTGTGCCTGGGGAAATAGCATTCTGCTGTCTCTTATCAAGACACTCATTCTATCATATCAGGACTCTACTTTTATGACCTCAGTGAGTCTTACTTCCTTCGAGCCCCTGTCTCCAAATATGGCCATACTGGGGTTTAGAGCCTCAGGATATATACTTGGAGGTATAGAAATTTTCAATCCATAATAAAAGCATTTTTGTACTTTTGTGCATTTTGTACTTTTGGAAGGAGATGGAGTCAGATGGAAATTCTACTCACTCTGCCTTGTGTAAATCTACTAACCACTCTGAGTCTTATTTTCCACTTTTGAAAAACGGGGGGTTAAAAATGCTTTCCCTAGAGTGTGATTGTGAATAATAGGTTACGTAATACATACACAGTTCCTGGCCAAGGGAGGCACTCAAAAAATGCAACAGCCGGTAGGGAGCCAAGATGGCCGAATAGGAACAGCTCCAGTCTACAGCTCCCAGTGTGAGCGACGCAGAAGACGGGTGATTTCTGCATTTCCATCTGAGGTACCGGGTTCATCTCACTAGGGAATGCCAGACAGTGGGCGCAGGTCAGTGGGTGCGTGCACCGTGTGCCAGCCAAAGAAGGGCGAGGCATTGCCTCACTCGGGAAACACAAGGGGTCAGGGAGTTCGCTTTCCTAGTCAAAGAAAGGGGTGACAGAAGGCACCTGGAAAATCAGGTCACTCCCACCCGAATACTGCGCTTTTCCAATGGGCTTAAAAAACGGCGCACCAGGAGATTATATCCGGCACCTGGCTCAGAGGGTCCTACGCCCACGGAGTCTTGCTGATTGCTAGCACAGCAGTCTGAGATCAAACTGCAAGGTGGCAGTGAGGCTGGGGGAGGGGCGCCCGCCATTGCCCAGGCTTGCTTAGGTAAACAAAGCAGCCAGAAAGCTCGAACTGGGTGGAGCCCACCACAGCTCAAGGAGGCCTGCCTGCCTCTGTAGGCTCCACCTCTGGGGGCAGGGCACAGACAAACAAAAAGACAGCAGTAACCTCTGCAGACTTAAAGGCCCCTGTCTGACAGCTTTGAAGAGAGCAGTGGTTCTCCCAGCATGCAGCTGGAGATCTGAGAACGGGCAGACTGCCTCCTCAAGTGGGTCCCTGACCCCTGACCCCCAAGAAGCCTAACTGGGAGGGACCCCTCAGCAGGGGCAGACTGACACCTCACATGGCCGGGTACTCCAACAGACCTGCAGCTGAGGGTCCTGTCTGTTAGAAGGAAAACTAACAAACAAAAAGGACATCCACACCAAAAACCCAACTGTACATCACCATCATCAAAGACCAAAAGTAGATAAAACCACAAAGATGGGGAAAAAACAGAGCAGAAAAACTGGAAACTCTAAAAAGCAGAGTGCCTCTCCTCTTCCAAAGGAACGCAGTTCCTCACCAGCAACGGAACAAAGCTGGATGGAGAATGACTTTGACGAGCTGAGAGAAGAAGTCTCCAGACGATGAAATTACTCCGAGCTACGGGAGGATATTCAAACCAAAGGCAAAGAAGTTGAAAACTTTGAAAAAAATTTAGAAGAATGTATAACTAGAATAACCAATACAGAGAAGTGCTTAAAGGAGCTGATGGAGCTGAAAACAAAGGCTCGAGAACTACGTGAAGAATGCAGAAGCCTCAGGAGCCGATGCGATCAACTGGAAGAAAGGGTATTGGTGATGGAAGATGAAATGAATGAAATGAAGTGAGAAGGGAAGTTTAGAGAAAAAAGAATAAAAAGAAACGAGCAAAGCCTCCAAGAAATATGAGACTATGTGAAAAGACCAAATCTATGTCTGATTGGTGTACCTGAAAGTGACGGGGAGAATGGAACCAAGTTGGAAAACACTCTGCAGGACATTATCCAGGAGAACTTCCCCAATCTAGCAAGGCAGGCCAACATTCAGATTCAGGAAATACAGAGAACACCACAAAGATACTCCTCGAGAAGAGCAACTCCAAGACACATAATTGTCAGATTCACCAAAGTTGAAATGAAGGAAAAAATGTTAAGGGCAACCAGAGAGAAAGGTCAGGTTACCCACAAAGGGAAGCCCATCAGACTAACAGCAGATCTCTCAGCAGAAACTCTACAAGCCAGAAGAGAGTGGGGGCCAGTATTCAACATTCTTAAAGAAAAGAATTTTCAACCCAGAATTTCATATCCAGCCAAATTAAGCTTCATAAGTGAAAGAGAAATAAAATACTTCACAGACAAGTAAATGCTGAGAGATTTTGTCACCCCCAGGCCTGCCCTAAAAGAGCTCCTGAAGGAAGCGCTAAACATGGAAAGGAACAACCGGTACCAGCCGCTACAAAATCATGCCAAAATGTAAAGAACATCGAGACTAGGAAGAAACTGCATCAACTAACGAGCAAAATAAACAGCTAACATCATAATGACAGGATCAAATTCACACATAACAATATTAACTTTAAATGTAAATGGACTAAATGCTCCAATTAAAAGACACAGACTGGCAAATTGGATAAAGACTCACGACCCATCAGTGTGCTGTAGTCAGGAAACCCATCTCACATGCAGAGACACACATAGGCTCAAAATAAAAGGATGGAGGAAGATCTACCAAGCAAATGGAAAGCAAAAAAAGGCAGGGGTTGCAATCCTAGTCTCTGATAAAACAGACTTTAAACCAACGAAGATCAAAAGAGACAAAGAAGGCCATTACATAATGGTAAAGGGATCAATTCAACAAGAAGAGCTAACTATCCTAAATATATATGCACCCAATACAGGAGCACCCAGATTCATAAAGCAAGTCCTGAGTGACCTACAAAGAGACTTAGACTCCCACACATTAATAATGGGAGACTTTAACAACCCACTGTCAACATTAGACAGATCAACAAGACAGAAAGTCAACAAAGATACCCAGGAATTGAACTCACCTCTGCACCAAGCAGACCTAATAGACATCTACGGAACTCTCCACCCCAAATCAACAGAATATACATTTTTTTCAGCACCACACCACACCTATTCCAAAATTGACCACATACTTGGAAGTAAAGCACTCCTCAGCAAACGTAAAAGAACAGAAATTATAACAAACTATCTCTCAGATCACAGTGCAATCAAACTAGAACTCAGGATTAAGAATCTCACTCAAAACCTCTCAACTACATGGAAACTGAACAACCTGCTCCTGAATGACTACTGGGTACATAACGAAATGAAGGCACAAATAAAGATGTTCTTTGAAACCAACGAGAACCAAGACACAACATACCGGAATCTCTGGGATGCATTCAAAGCAGTGTGTAGAGGGAAATTTATAGCACTAAATGCCCACAAGAGAAAGCAGGAAAGATCCAAAATTGACACCCTAACATCACAATTAAAAGAACTAGAAAAGCAAGAGCAAATACATTCAAAAGCTAGCAGAAGGCAAGAAATAACTAAAATCAGAGCAGAACTGAAGGAAATAGAGACCAAAAAAACCCTTCAAAAAATTAATGAATCCAGGAGCTGGTTTTTTGAAAGGATCAACAAAACTGATAGACCGCTAGCAAGACTAATGAAGAAAAAAAGAGAGAAAAATCAAATAGATGCAATAAAAAATGATGAAGGGGATATCACCACCTATCCCACAGAAATACAAACTACCATCGGAGAATACTACAAACACCTCTACGCAAATAAACTAGAAAATCTAGAAGAGATGGATAAATTCCTTGACACACACACGCTTCCAAGACTAAACCAGGAAGAAGTTGAATCTCTGAATAGACTAATAACAGGATCTGAAATTGTGGCAATAATCAATAGCTTACCAACCAAAAAAAGTCCAGGACCAGACGGATTCACAGCCGAATTCTACCAGAGGTACAAGGAGGAACTGGTACCATTCCTTCTGAAACTATTCCAATCAATAGAAAAAGAGGGAATCCTCCCTAACTCATTTTATGAGGCCAGCATCATCATGATACCATAGCCGGGCAGAGACACAACTAAAACAGAGAATTTTAGACCAATATCCTTGATGAACATTGATGCAAAAATCCTCAATAAAATACTGGCAAACTGAATCCAGCAGCACATCGAAAAGCTTATCCACCATGATCAAGTGGGCTTCATCCCTGGGATGCAAGGCTGGTTCAATATACGCAAATCAATAAATGTAATCCAGCATATAAACAGAACCAAAGACAAAAACCACATGATTATCTCAATAGATGCAGAAAAGGCCTTTGACAAAATTCAACAGCTCTTCATGCTAAAAACTCTCAATAAATTAGGTATTGATGGGACGTATCTCAAAATAATAAGAGATATCTATGACAAACCCACAGCCAATATCATACTGAATGGGCAAAAACTGGAAGCATTCCCTTTGAAAACTGGCACAAGACAGGGATGCCCTCTCTCACCACTCCTATTCAACATAGTGTTGGAAGTTCTGGCCAGGGCAATTAGACAGGAGAAGGAAATAATGGGTATTCAATTAGGAAAAGAAGAAGTCAAATTGTCCCTGTTTGCAGATGACATGATCATATATCTAGAAAACCCCATTGTCTCAGCCCAAAATCTCCTTAAGCTGATAAGCAACTTCAGCAAAGTCTCAGGATACAAAATCAACGTACAAAAATCACAAGCATTCTTATACACCAACAACAGACAAACAGAGAGCCAAATCATGAGTGAACTCCCATTCACAATTGCTTCAAAGAGAATAAAATACCTAGGAATCCAACTTACAAGGGACGTGAAGGACCTCTTCAAGGAGAACTACAAACCACTGCTCAAGGAAATAAAAGAGGATACAAACAAATGGAAGAACATTCCATGCTCATGGGTAGGAAGAATCAATATCTTGAAAATGGCCATACTGCCCAAGGTAATTTACAGATTCAATGCCATCCCCATCAAGCCACCAATGACTTTCTTCACAGAATTGGAAAAAACTACTTTAAAGTTCATATGGAACCAAAAAAGAGCCTGCATCACCAAGTCAATCTTAAGCCAAAAGAACAAAGCTGGAGGCATCACACTACCTGACTTCAAACTATACTACAAGGCTACAGTAACCAAAACAGCATGGTACTGGTACCAAAACAGAGAGATAGATCAATGGAACAGAACAGAGCCCTCAGAAATAATGCCACATATCTGCAACTATCTGATCTTTGACAAACCTGAGAAAAACAAGCAATGGGGAAAGGATTCCCTATTTAATAAATGGTTCTGGGAAAACTGGCTAGCCATATGTAGAAAGCTGAAACTGGATCCCTTCCTTACACCTTATACAAAAATTAATTCAAGATGGATTAAAGACTTAAATGTTAGACCTAAAACCATAAAAACCCTAGAAGAAAACCTAGGCATTACCATTCAGGACATAGGCATGGGCAAGGACTTCATTTCTAAAACACCAAAAGCAATGGCAACAAAAGCCAAAATTGACAAATGGGATCTAATTAAACTAAAGAGCTTCTGCACAGCAAAAGAAACTACCATCAGAGTGAACAGGCCACCTACAAAATGGAAGAAAATTTTCACAACCTACTCATCTGACAAAGGGCTAATATCCAGAATCTACAATGAACTCAAACAAATTTACAAGAAAAAAACAAACAACCCCATCAAAAAGTGGGAGAAGGACATGAACAGACACTTCTCAAAAGAAGACATTTATGCAGCCAAAAAAACACATGAAAAAATGCTCACCATCACTGGCTATCAGAGAAATGCAAATCAAAACCAAAACGAGATACCATCTCACGCCAGTTAGAATGGCAATCATTAAAAAGTCAAGAAACAACAGGTGCTGGAGAGGATGTGGAGAAATAGGAACACTTTTACACTGTTGGTGGGACTGCAAACTAGTTTAACCATTGTGGAAGTCAGTGTGGCGATTCCTCAGGGATCTAGAACTAGAAATACCATTTGACCCAGCCATCTCATTACTGGGTATATACCCAAAGGACTATAAATCATGCTGCTATAAAGACACATGCACACGTATGTTTATTGTGGCATTATTCACAATTGCAAAGACTTGGAACCAAGCCAAATGTCCAACAATGATAGACTGGATTAAGAAAATGTGGCACATATACACCATGGAATACTATGCAGCCACAAAAATGATGAGTTCATGTCCTTTGTAGGGACATGGATGAAATTGGAAATCATCATTCTCAGTAAACTGTTGCAAGAACAAACAACCAAACACCGCATATTCTCACTCATAGTTGGGAACTGAACAATGAGAACACATGGACACAGGAAGGGGAACATCACACTCTAGGGACTGTTGTGGGGTGGGGGGGAGGGGAGAGGGATAGCACTGGGAGATATACCTAATGCTAGATGATGAGTTAGTGGGTGCAGCGCACCAGCATGGCACATGTATACATATGTAACTAACCTGCACATTGTGCACATGTACCCTAAAACTTAAAGTATAATAATAATAAATAAATAAATAAATAAATAAATAAATAAAAAATGCAACAGCCATAGTGGTAGTTGATACCATTATTTATTATTTGATATTATTATTTGTTAAAACCACCCAGACAGTGTTGCCTGAAACACTGGCTTAGAGCTTTGCATCTCAAATGTTCTCTGTACTGCTGTTTGCATCTCTTTATCACCAATAGTGACATGAGTCAATGAAGCTCATAAGGAGTGTGACCGTCTGTAATAATATCTTCCATGGGGTCCAGAGGAAACAAACATGCGCACTTCCAGAGAAGTGACTATAAATATTCATATCACTTTACGTTTAGAGCACTTTGCATTAGTTGTTGATACCATTATGCATTTAACATAGTCATGACAATCAGGTTTCAAACTCTTGGTTAAAGCAAAAGTCCTGCAAGAAAACATAAATGTAGCTACACTACACTTGGGGAGCCTAAAGTTGAGGGAGCCAAAGATTGGAATTATGCAGTTTCAAAGGCCATACCCTGAGCTTCATAATCCTGCCTGAGTCAGCAATTGCAACAATAATGCTGTATAACAAATCATCCCAGCTCAGATGCTTGAAACACTAAGTATTTCTTCTCATGCTCATTGGTTTCTAGGTTTACTGTGGTTCTGTTGAGCTAGACTTGGCTCAGCTGATCAGCTCTGCTGCAGGTTGCATGTCTCCTGAGCATGGTTTTAAGCTATAGATTGGGTTCTCATCCACTCAATGTGTTTTTGTTCTGGGATCCCAGCTTAAGGAGTGACAGCTACCTCAGGCACGTTATAGCCTAAATGCAGAGAAGAGCAAGCACATCTAAGGTCTCTGATTGTATCGTGTCCACAGGCACTCCAGTGGTTAGGTGAAGCCACATGGCCAAGCCCAACCTAAGGAAGTAGGGAAGGAAATTCTGCACAGTAGTATTGGGGAAGAGGGGAATGAGTTTTAGCTGAAAAATAATCCAAACTATTGAGTACCCTGCAAACAACAGCATACTGATAACTAGAATAGCAGCAGCCAACATACCTTCTTTATCAGCAGAATGCTAATTCCCTTTAAGGCATCTCTAACGGTTGACAGCCAGCATCCATTCTGACTGGTCAAGTGCCAGTTTTGCTTGGTAGTGCCCTAAACTTAATAGCTTTAAAATAGCTTGACTATCACCCTGGATTGTCAGTATCTACAATGATACCAGCAAACACCAACTTCCTAGGGCCTGAGATATCAGCACCAATGAACTTCCACTCAGAACCCCCAAAATTCTCCGGACAGGGTCCTAGCACTGCTGAAATTGTGATGTGGATACAGGTTTCAGGGTGAAGGAGCTAGGAGTTTAAATAATATCTCTGATGCTTCCCAAAAGTGTGGCCCTGGGCAACGACATGACCTCCTGAATCTCAGGTCTTTAGTGGGGATGCTTGTGGTGCTACTGTGAACAGTAAACTACTGGATGCATGGAAATCAGCCAACACAGGGCCTATAATTTACAGTGTGTACGCACTAAATGATTACTCTCTTCTTGCTTTACTATTAGCTTGAATCTTATGGAACTGTCAGAAATAATCAAGGGTTGGCAATTCCATACAGTTCAACCTAACAGATAATAAAACCCTTATGGGCAAATATAATATTTTGTTTAACTCGATTCCTTGCAATCCTGGGTCATTCCTCATCTGTGGAAATGAAAGCCAAGGATGGGAAATGCCCAATGAAAATATGGCCAAATGTTGAATGTTGTAGCAGAATGGACACCCCCTGTGTTAGTATCACTCCAGTGATGAAGATGGAATGATGGGGTTGTAAAGAGGTATAGACAGATAGAGTATAGATAAGTGAATCTACTGTTTATCTGCTTTCCTACCACCAAGGTGGGACATGTCAAGTAAGAGTAATGGTATAAGGAAGGGTGGGTGTTCTGCAGAAGTGCAAGGGGCTGGGAGGCCACAGGAGAAAATCTGTGCCCATTTTATGGTGTGCAGAGAAGATCGTGTAATTTGGAATTAAGCAGATATGGGGGTTTTAATGCCAGCTCTTCCAAAAACATGTATAAAATCTTGGGCAAGTCACTAATTTCTCTGAACTTTTCACCTGTGAAAATGACATAGTTCTCACAGGAACGTTGCAGGCCTCATAGCGATGGTCTAGCTATCAATATCTAACAAAGAGCTTGTTTTCTGGCAGGGGGTGGGAGGGCTCAGCCATCTTGGTGACACATCACTATCCCATTTTTTTTTCTCCAGGCTGGTCTTGAAGTTGGGGCTAAATGAATGCCAAGCAACAAAATTCTAGGGTGTCTAGGTCTTCTTAGTGCAGACTTTAAAACTGTACCAAAGGGATTTGCCAAGAAACTCGCCAGCATTTCCAGAGCAAGCTATTTTCATTTCCCCCACTGGTGCTATAGCAGCCAGAAACTTTGCTGCAGTCCTGCCCTCTGGACACCATCTAAAAGCACAAGCAAGCTGTAGACATGGGCAGTGACTTGGTATTCAGGGAAGATAGTCATACATACAATAATGACTGAAACTAATTTGTCTTATCCCATCTAGGCCAAGGGATAAAACAAGAGAAAAGCAGGGGGAAAGAAAAAAAAATAAGGGAAAGGCCCTAAATGAACTTCAGGATCAAAAATAGATCCTCTCTAACATTAGTAGAAGACAGTAGTATTATCTATTGTGTGCACCTTTAGCCAGAATAAAGCATTTAACAAACAACATTTATTGAGTTTCTACTCTGCGCCAGGCACTAAACCAGCCACAGGAACCAACATTGAAACAAGCAAGATGCCTGCATCCCAAAAGCCTCATTCTTTTTGCCCAAACAGAGGGGAAGGAAGATCGATTCTATGGGGGTCTTGTTTCCATCTGTGGAATGAGGGTCAAGGATGGGAAATACCCAGTGGAAATACAACCAAAGCATCCTGCCATCGAGACGTCTGTTAAATGAACGGCGATTAGTAATACCACGTCCTTTATGTTCCTTCTACATGCTCAGCATTATCCTAGAAAACGCAGGGAGTAGGAACAAAATATAAAGTCTCGCTGCTCCTCTCCAGAATTTAAACTCTAGCTCAAGAGACTGGATTACCACAAGTGCAGAAATTGCAAAGAAGACAAGAAAATACTGACTTTATTTATTTTCATTTTAAACAGAGTTCATCTCCTTGGACTTCCTTTTGGGAAACTGTTTAAGGAACTCACATACAATACATTTAAACAGCTAATGGCCACAAATAGAAGTTCAATACATAAACAGGAGAGCATGTAGCATCAGCTAACCACCAGTTTTTTTTACTTACTCTATCTGTGCCCCAATTTGCTCTTGAGCTCCCTGACAGCCAAAGCAAAGGAAAAATTTGGTCAATTGCAAATGTTTGCTTTTATTTTTGTTTTGTTTTTAAGAAAGAGGACACAAAACAAATCCTCTGGGAGATCTAGTTAGCATCATGGATAAAGTCCAAAACACTCGCTTTTAGAATAAATGCATACCTAATTTCATAGGATTGTTTTCCATAATGACTCTCAATAAAACTCAAAGATGTAACAAAACATTACTTCCAAGTAGGTGATTTGTCGAGGGGCTACATAAAATGGTCGAAGTCTATATCTTTCCAGGGATCTAACTCGATAAAAGAACTCAGCATAGCAACTTATATGAGTGGATAAATAACATGTGCCTCCCACAGTCTTATCATTTCTCTAAAGATGGATTTTGTTGGAAAGTAGAAGATCTGAGATTATGCTTTCTTGTGGGCACCTAGATAAATGGTAAGCTGTGTTGCTAACTGATGGAAAACCTACACAGTTTGTAAACCAGACAAGTGCATGATATGTATAAAAGTATATTATAGAAAAATTGACTGGGCAATCAATCCATTAATGAATCCAATGGCTATCCATAGACCACCATCTTAGTCATTCAAATATCTGAGGCATAGTCAGTGGTATTCAGTAGGTGCTCAGTAAATGCTTTTGAATTGAATTCCTAGGAAATGAGAAGCTTAGGTGGCAAAACCCTGAAGGGCTTCACCAGCCCTTGAGGATGTCTGGTGACTATCAACATTTCCAGCATCACCTCTGCTGTTTTTGGCCTTTGTGAGCCACAGCAGGTGGTGGCCCCATGATTTGCCAAGGTTAGCTGACCCCAAAAGATTGTGCAAAAACTCCTACTACAGCCTGTCAAAGAAACAAAAATGATCACGTCCTTGGGAAAATTACTGTCTTTGGAGCATCAGGTTTGATTCTATAATTCATGTATACTTAGCTCAAGCTCTGTCTGACACAAGCTCTTTTGCCAGGCTCACTGCCTATCTCATACCCCTGGGTCTTGCTTTTAACTTTTTTGTGAGTCTGCCCTTGACGACCAGTTCTACTATTATCCCACCTCAAGGGGATGATTCGCCATCTAAGGAACAGTGTACCTCTGTCTTGTTGCCCATCATCCTCCCCCTTTCCTGTTCAGAGATCCACATGGCCTTCCTGGACTATTGAAACACAATCCTTCCTCCATCTTCCAGGGGGCTACTCCAGCCCTGCTGTCAACATTCAAAACCAACCATGGAACACCACTGATGGGCATCCAGTCAACTCCAGGACCAACACTCTTTGTGATCTGCTCCACTGACAACTCCTTGCTTCTCCCTCTGTCTTTCAGCAACTGGTATTTGCTGTATATTGTTATTTTGGAGTTAGAATTCATATATAACAATTCACCTCTCTGAAGAGGCCATTTATTTCTGGCCATTTATCTAAAACAGCAGACCACACTCTGCCCCATTACATACTTTAGTTTTCTCCTCAACAGTTATTCGTACTTGAAATTATGCTATTTGTTTGTTGGCTGTCTTCTTTACTAGGATATGAGCTCACAGAGATCAGGAACTTCACAGTGTCCCCAGAGCCTGGGACCAGGCCTGGCTCACTGTGATCTCCAATGAATGAGTGAAAGAATGAAGGAATGAATGAACACCTCCTCACATAGACTATGCTGTATTTTATCTCTTTACCTTTGTGTTTTGTTGTTGTTGGTTCCTTGCTTTGCATTTGTTCAAATCATTACCCTCTGCCAAAAAAAATAAAAAAGTTTCTCCTTCTATGTGTTCCTTATTTTAAACTTTGGGTTAGATATCAGGTGCTGCCTTATTCAGAAGCTCTCCTAGCCACTTCTGCAGTTGTCTCTTTTCTGAGGGTCCACAGTCCCCTCTGTTTGTTTATTTGTTGGTGCATTTGCTCCTTGGAACTGTAATTGCCCATCTGTGTCACTATTCCCCTTAGGAGACATTTGCTCCTTGAGGTCCTTGACTAGAGCTCACTCATCTCCATGGTCCTTGTGTAGAGAACAGTGCTCACTGTTCTAGCTTATCAAATTTTTCATAGCTTATGTAGTTAATACTCTATCTCGCTCATGTTAATGTATTAGACACCATCTACTCAAACCATCATCATTACCACCATTTCATATGTGCTGAAACTGAGGCTTGGAGGAGGGAATGGCTTGCCCAAAGTCACAGTGCTCTATGCTGGTGGCTGTACTCTGGATCCCAGACCATTGGCCTCCAGTCAAATAGTCACCTTCAAGACATATGACCATCTAGTGGATCCCTAATTTTTTTGGCAATTAAATCTGACCTTCCTATCAGTTCAGTAAGCTTCCTGAGGACAGAGAGTGTCTTCCACCTTCCTTGTATGCATATAGGGAATGGAGCTGCACTTTAAACATAATAAGCAGTTAATAAATATGTGTGGGCTGAACTATTAATTTGATAACAAACTGCTAGAGAGTTTTCTGCTTGGATGCATAAACATAAACATACACAAGGGGATATATTTAGACATTTTCTTGCCGTTTTAATTTTATATGTGTTGCATATGTATTTCTACCGGCTATATTGGCTTTCTCTTAGAAGTAGAAAAGATAAGAATCAGTCTCTCAATTAATCAATCATGTTTTTATCATTTATTGTCCTTTACAGTAGAAAATCTTGCTGAGTTGTTTGTTTTGTTTTTATTTTTACAGTTGAGCAAAATGGATGTTACTTTACCTCTGTTTCACAATTAAGAAAGAGACACCCCTGAAATGTTGCCCCAAAGGCATGGCCAACTGGAGAAGACTGGGGAAGTGCATGAGTAATGGGTCCCCGACATGGATGCGAACAAGTAGTGTTGGATTCTATATTTTGAAGCTGAAACAAGATTCAGAATAATTTTGGCCAGATGTCAACAACTTTTTCCTCTTTTCTTTTTTGTAATGGGGCAGATATTAAGTATTTCAGGCTTTGTGGGCCTTAAAAAGTCTTCATCATAACTACTAAATCTTACTGCTGTAGAGCATCAATAGTCATAGACAATATGTAAATGAATGACCATGCCTGTGTTCCAATAAAACTTAATTTATGGACAATGATATTTGAATTTCATATAGTTTCTGCCATGTGTCATGAAATATTATTCTTCCTTTGCTTTTTTTTAAAAAGTTTATTCTTAGCTCCAGGGCCATACAAAAAGAGGAGATGGCTGGATTTGCCACACGGGCTGTAGTTTGCAGAGCCCTGATCTAAGAGCACCTCCCTTTCACCTTGAAAAGGAAAATGGAAGAGGAAATTCGGATGGTGAAATCATGGCCATGCTCCATCAATAGCCCACACCTTCTGGTCCTCCATGTTTCTGTCCAGCGCATGGGATCTCCTTCAGTTCTCTATCTCCTCATTGTAAATAGCTGGGCGTTTAGTAAATAGAAAACAAATTTCTGGATTAACTGATAACAAAAATACCTTTGCAAGCCAGTGCTGGCAACTGCCAGATTGTTCTTTGAGGCAAGCAAGGCCCCTAGAGGATTCTGGGTACACACCTTCCACATCTCATCAACAGACCAAATGGAAAAGCCTCCTTCCTACGTGGAGGTTGAGACCCCCACACTGGAAGGGTGGCGGAACTCAAGCCAGAGCCCCAAGGATCTGATTGGCAGACGTCTCTGATCCACAAAGTTCTTTTAACTGATGCAGCAAATGACCTTGAGCTCGAGTAGAAAAAGAACAGGCTTCAAGTACATCACAATTTGCTCCTCTGAGTAAAGTCACATGAAAAGGCATATCTAGCAGGTGGGGACTCAGGAGATGTACCCTCCAAAGAAGCAGGATATAAGGGGTGACAAAAGACTCCGTAGCCAAAGTCAATGCATTTTAATACAATATTTAAAAAATCAAAATTAATAATGAACATCTAGACAAACAAAGCATCAAAATTTTAAATAAAGTCAAGATTGAGTACTGTACATGCTTGTCTCCCTGGCTTCATAATAATATTCCCTGTAGTTCCTGCCTTTATTGAAAAATTTTGGTTTTTTTAGCATAGATTTTTTTACAATCATTTTGAATTTTGGAAATGCTGAATTGTTCAGAAAACACTATACAGAATGTAAAGGAGGCAAAAGGAGACTTATATAGTTTTATCTTTAAAGAAGACACCAAAAACACACTTATTTGCCCAAACACAAAGAATCCAATTGTAACCCATGAGCATTCATATCTGTTTTGCTGCCATCCCAAGTTGCTGAGCATCTTTCAGGGAAAAAAAAATCACTGAATGTGTCCACTTGAATGTAATCCCAGGTTAGTTGTCTCTTTAAATTATAAAATGTTTGACTGTTACTATCTATCTCATGAAGACTCAGCACTTACATCTGTCCAGTGCCTCGGAATAATTCATGCTGAGGAAAAGCCAATACTACACTAAGTGGAGTGGTCACAAACCTTATGGTAAGTCTCAATACTCTGTCCGGTAAGGTGCTGAGTCCTCCTTGACACAGGCACTGAGACTAGAATGCAGTAATTGATGATTTTTCACCAACAGCAATGTTTATTACCTATTCTCCAAAAATACAGCTTCTTAAAATATTAGAGAACAAATTTTTCCTTAGAATCTCCAAAATTTACACTCAAAAATAACACTCATGCTTTCCTCCCCTTTCACTAATAGAAATATCATTTATTTCTCAGAGTCCCCCACACAAGCGGCTAGAGTAGAGAAATTCCTAAAGAATTTCATTCTGATCTTGACTCCTAAGTGTCATCAAGCATGAATCCTTGAGGCTACCTACGTCCTTCTCTCTCTGAGTACCCTCTTCACACGTCCTTGGCTAAATATCTCTGCCATTACTGATGCCTTACCCTGAACCAAATAAGACATCTGAAATAACAAGCCAGTCTTCTTTCCATATCAATCGTTGACAGCCATAAGCATCTCTTTGATGTTTGTAGACAGAAGAAGATGGAAGAAGGCATAATTAGTTGGTGTTTTAATGTGTGTGGTATTTTCCACTTTTTCTAATTCCTTTTTTAGCTAAAGTTCAAATTGTACAGTCAAAGAAGGCATTGGCAGAAGGAGTGATTATATGTTTCAGAGGTCAGAAGCCTGACCCTTTGCTGTGAAAGTGCCTGAAGGTGAAATTGAGCCAAGTTCAAAGGGAAGTCTAATTGACTTTCTTGAGAACTGGTGCTCTTGAAATATTGAGTTGCTGCTATAGGCTGTCCAGAGTGGCCCTCAAGAGGTGGTCTTTAAAATGCCGCTGGATAGCATCACCCCCTTGCAATAAGTTGGCTTATAGGGTCCTCCCTAAGCCTAGATCATTTATTCATTCAACAACTAATATATATATTTTATATATATATATATATATTTTTTTTTTTTTGAGATGAAGTCTTGCTCTGCTGCCCAAGCTGGAGTGCAGCGGTGTGATCTTGAATCCCTGCAACCTCCTTCTACCAGGTTCAAGCAATTCTTCTGCGTCAGCCTCCTGAGTAGCTGGGACTACAGGCGTGTGCCACCACAACCGGCTAATTTTTTTTTTTATTTTTAGTAGAGACAGGGTTTCACCGTGTTAGCCAGGATGATCTTGATCTCCTGACCTTGTGATCCACCTGCCTTGGCCTCCCAAAGTGCTAGGATTACAGGCATAAGCCACTCTGCCCAGCTCAAAAACAAATACTTTTTTAAGCATTGTCTGTGTGCCAAGCATACTGTTCTTCCATGGGAGCTGTGTTCAAAACCCTTTATTCAAGAAATCAATGCTGCCTAATGCTAGAAAAGGCCATTTAGTCTTCCTGCCATGGCCATGCCATCCAAAGAATCTGTCTTTGCTGAAACAGTGGCCGATCAGTCATATAATTCATTATCAAAGCCCACCAACTAATGGAATCTCCCCTTTATCCTACTCCATTGAGCTTCACTAAATGCCTCCCCCACCCCTACAAATGCCCCAAAGTTTGTTTCTTCCTTTCTCCTCTCCCTTGCTTGTGTTACTATGGTGAACATTCTGCCCTGCCAGCACCTTCATGAGGGCTAGTCTCAGGTCAGACCAGATTCCCAGGACAGGGTATAGGATGTTTATTTCATCTTCCCTTGGAAAAGTCCTAAAAGCATATCACAGAAAGCCACTAAATGCTAAGACTCACATGTCTCATTGTAATTCCAACGTTTTTCTCTCATGATATAGATGCTCAGAGATCCAGAGAAAAAAAAGTTTAATTAGGTTTTGTCTATATGACTAATAAAGGTGAAGGGGTTGTGGCTACAAGATGGGAAGGGCCTTGTGAGTCTATAGGATTCAGCCCTCTGTCTCAGGTAGATCTACATACAAACTCCACTGAACAGGAAGGGAAGATGGTTAGTAAAACTGACTGTTACTGTTGTTGTTCTTTAAAACACCTCTAAGAAATTGAAAAATCTCTTGGGATATAGGGCCTGTGAACCCTCTGTGAAGGCATTTGTAAGACCTGTTAAAGTCAACTTCCCCCATATGATAGCTAAATGGACAATTAGTGACCAATATATGGAATTATTGTTGCTGCATTTTACCTGTTACTTGCTCCCAGTCACCACATCCAGGCTTGCCTCAACATGGCTGATAAAATTATCCTCCTGAAACACAGGCCAAATCAGTGTCACCCTTTTCCCCAACCTCAGAAGGCTTCAGTAGATTTCCATTGCACATTAAGTGAAGTACACAATAATTACCATGGTATGGGAGACCCTCAGTCATCCATCTGTATGCCTGGACAACAAAGACACATGGGCTTTGGATCCTGGAAGACTGAGGTTCAAATTTTATTTCTGCAATTTGCTAATTATTTTGCTTTAGGACTGAGCCTCAGTTTCCTCATCTCTACATAAAATGGCAATTAGAACCTCTGTCTCCTAGTGCTGTTGTTTGGATTAAATAAAGTGAGACTTTTAAAATACTGTGGACAATGCCTAGCACAAAGCAGGCCCTCAATAAACTTTGTTACCTTAAGTCTAAACTGCACTAAAAATAATTCTCTTTTCTGTCAGCTCTCTGATCTCCAAGCTTATTTCCTATCATAATCTTCCTCTCATTGAGTGCTCCATTTGAGACATTTCTCTCTCCATTCCCAGGACACACTCTGCTAAATCGAATCTTCCCCCCAAAAAACCCTGCTGTGCCTACTCCCAGAAGTTTACCTGTTCCATTCTAACCTTGCTCATTCTCTCAGTATTTGCTCTTTAAGGAAATAATTTTCTTTTTAGGGATATATTTTTTCTTACATCTGGACTTGATTCCCATGATACTTTTTGAGAATCTAAGGTGGCACTTACAGCCTTCAGCCTATTTTTAAACATGTAGTTTACTCTACTAACTTCCAGGTTTGCAGAGGGTAAGAATTGTGTCTTTTATATCTCTCTATCTCCCCAAGGCACTGATAAAGCTGCATCCGTCGTGATAAAGCAGTATGATGAGATCTTTTACCAGGTCATACTGAAGTAACAAACAATCCTCAAATCTCAGGCGCTGACTACAACAAAGGTTTCTTGTTTGCTTGCATATATGTCAATCGTGGGTCAATGGGAGCTCTCCTCCTTGTGTCTCCTTTGTACTGAGATCTGGACTGAAAATGTATAGCTTCTCTCTGGCACTTGACCTTCTTGAGGCAGAAGGAAATGAGTTCATGGCAGAATGATGCAGTGGTCCTTAGATTCTCTTCTGGGGAGTGGTGTGTGTCACATGATGTGGTCAAACTTGGTACCACTGGGATGGGGAGAGCAGATGCTTTCCTGGGATCTTGCACCACACACCCCATAGCAACAGGCAGTGGTGTAGCATCATCCAGAGAAGGGCGGCAGGATATTTAACGCATTATTGCAGTTTACTACCCTTGTACATCAGAGGCTGTCAAGGAATGCTATGAAAATCAAGTCAATTTGCATCATTTTAGATAACCTTCTGAAACCCATAGTAAACGGCAGTCAGAATATTACTAAAAACATTATTTACTTAATTAGAAAATGTGCCCTTTGTGAAGAACTACCAGTGTGATTTCCCTTAGCTCTATGTATCAGAAGTAAGTGTTCTTTTACCCATTACCTATGAAACACCATTCCTTATTTTACTGGCTACTAGGAAGCTCTTGCCTAAATGATGGCTCCCATTGGTGAATTACACAGGAATTTATGGAAACTTTTTCAGAATTGACTTTACGCCTGGCATTATTGTATTTTACTTCTACCCCTATTCACCCAGATGTAATTTTACCACCTGTATTTTTCATAAACTATTAAAAAATACATGGATTATAAACAAATGAGCTTATCTTAGACATAACCTTTGAGACTGTTTGAAGCTTGTCTGCCCACTGGACTTTATTGTATTCTTGCTTAATGCTTTAGCTCTGCCTTTAAGGAATAAATGAAAACACATGTGGAAGACAAATCACTCCTTGTCCTTCCAAATATGACATGAACTGCCTGATCAAAGGGAAATGAGAAAAGCCACTTTTCAAACAGGGCCCCAGGGGTCCCTGAACCAAACCAGTCTCTCTGGGGCCAGGAAGGACAGATCCCCAAATCTCCTCCAGTTCCCCAAGGCGCCTGCTGGACCCAGCACCTTTGCCCTCATCATCAATGAGAGGAAGCATCGATGTAATCCTTTATGCTTGGTGGGACTGTGGGAAATAATATCACGGACAAACACTGGACCCTCAGGAGGGGCCTTCTTCAGATGACAGGAAGGCAGACACAATTGCAAATACCTTGTGCCTGTGTCTTCTAAGACAAAACAGTTGGACTCTTTGGGCACATGGCTGATCTTCTCTCCACACATAGGGTAAGAACGATTCTATTCCTTACCCAATGGCTACCAAAGTGATGGATTCCTAATGCTGGGCTGACTGATTCATGCATCTTTACGAGCACCACGTGGGACTTCTCACTGAGTTTACGATGAAACCTGAATCCCTAAACTCGGATTTTGGGGCCTCCAGGAGCAGCTTCCTCATTCTCCATCTCTTGTGTTTCTAATTCCCTAAATTTTACATGCTCTTCTTGAAGTCCATTCCTTTGCAGTTAACTTTAAAATAATGATGCTAATAGCAAAAATAACAATAATGATACTAATAATACAGTAAGCCCTAGCTGAGCTATAGTCATCCTTTCCACTCAACTGAACACATCTTTAGAGAGTCTCCTCTTTCATCATCAGATGTGTTAGGCAACCTACTTTGTAACCCCAGTTGATGCCTCTATATATTGTAATACTGTGTTTAATCAACTTGTCTGTGATTCCTTGAGGCCAACCAAAGGCCATGTTCAAGCTCTTCTTTCCACCCCTAGCCACTAGCTCAGTATCAGGTGTTTAGGAGATGCAGAATGAATGTTTGCCAAACAAATATGCACATAAGTTAAATAGGACCCCAGTCGGTTATACGGGTTTAGTGAGTCACAAAGAAGAAAGGGGTGTGGGGACGGTTGGAGGAAACAGAACAGGAAGAAGTAATACCTCCTTGAATCAACAGTGTCTACATCACCTCAGGTGAAAGGTGAGAGAGAGAGGCAGGCATTTCCTTCTTTAGAAGGATCAGAGGGAGCAGGAGGCTGAGAATGTGACCATTCGCCCCACTGAATTAGACCTAGGGATGGTGACATGCCTGGCAGAAACTCCTGTGTGGGGCCAAGTCATCTTGGCCACGCAGGCAAAGACATGGTGAAGCAAGAATCTCTGTGGGAACATTTTGTAAAGACGAGACCATCGAGGATGTGGGGTTTTACAAACAACCTTCATCATTATGAGAACCGTTACCACTGTTACTACAGGAAACTGTGCACAGAGTGAAAATGAGATGGCAAGCACAGGCTCTGTCTCAGAAGAAGAAATGGAGTACATTTCCTGATAGTAGAGTAAGAAAGAAAAAAAAAATTCTGAGCCACTATGGCGCTGCCTAGTAAAACATAGTGAGAGACCCATGTGTAATTTTAAATGTTCTGTTAGCCACATTTTAAAAGAACGTGAAATGAAACAGGTGAAATGAAGTTTAATGATGTATTTGACTTAACCCAATTCATTCAAAATATTATTTCAATCAGCAAACCATACAAAATTATCAGTGAGACATTTTACTTTTTTATGGTATGCTGAGTGTGAGAACTTGAGTTTGTTTTCCACCCACAGCGTATCTCAATTCAGGCTGGCCACAGTTCCAGTGCTCCATAGCATAGTGTGTTGGTCACTCTGTCCTGGAGGGCATAGGACGCTGATCACTGTCTTTACATGGTCCCTGTGTCTAGTGTGTAACTGACTTTGAGGAAATATGGACAAGGGCTTTTAATGACAAGAGGCAGACCTTGAGGTGGGCCACATGTCACAGCCAAAAGACTTCTACTTTGGTGGTCCCAAGGCCAGCATAAGAGGTACTGTGCGATCATAGAGGAGCCCCTTCCCTTCTTGATGAATGGTCTGCATCAACACCTACAAAATAATAGTTTGGGCCAGATGATGATAGTCTCTTAAAAGTATCTGCATGCATCATCTCCAACCCGGACCACCACTCCAGAGCTAGAAGTCAGACTCGAAAGTCACACTGGCCCTCATATGTTGGGTAAGACGTTGAAGGTCACATTCACAACAAGCCACGGAGCCAAGGTGGGAGCCTATACCTGTGAGACAATTCACTGGCTTGTGGCAAATAGTTAAGGGCACTTTGCTTGTTATTCTAGGAAAAGATATTGGAACTCTGAATTGTGCCTATGCAGAACAGATTTTATTTGCTGAATTGATATGAATGACTACATCACCAGGTAGATGACCTCTGTTCTGTGGTACCTCCTGCCTTCTCAATGAAAAACTTTGCAGGCTGCCTTTCATCTTACTTAGGTTGAAACAAAAGCACATTTCAAGCATAACTTATTTCTTCCACCTCTTTCTTATACTCAGGGAGGTTTGGGCTCTCGAGCATTCACAGAGACAGCTCCCTGTCATTTTCTTCACATTTTCCAAAAAGAGGAAGTGGGGAAAAATATCAAAACACCAGACAGGTTGTTATTGCAGCATGAGAAATCTCAGTAGGAGCTTTGTTAAGTCACTGTCCTCCACCAGGAAGTAGGAGCACACCTCTAAGGCATTCTGAAGCTACCCAGACATTCAGCCCAGCCTCCCTCTTTCTACTCCACCCCAGGCAGATCGTAAACACTTCTCCTGCCAGCCTTGGCCTGCTGATGTCAAGAAAAGCCCATGGACCAGGTCCTGTCCCAGTGCAAGACTGGGAAGAACAGCTTCAAGCATGGGCTCACCTCCCACCCTTCTCTGGTTAAAGTCCCAGTTTCTCATGTAGCACGTGGCTCTGGGAACATCTCTTATCCTATCTTCCTGTCACGTTCCTCACCATAAAAGTATATTACTAATAATACCTCTTCCCAGGGGCTACTGCCCCTGAAACGGTGCAAGTTAGTGTCTAGCATGTGCTGGCACATGGGGAATGCTCATGAAAGCTCGCTAAAGACCATGGCCATTGTCATAACAACAACAGGGATTCAGTGAGTGCCCTGAGGTAGACCTTGAAACCATATGAAAATACTTATCACATCCTCCCCAGAAGAGCCAACTTATACATTTTTAAAGAAGTGCTTATTTTACTGAAAATGCCATGAGAAGACACAGAAATGTTTTTCATTAAACACTGTATAGCAAAAGGCTATAAAACCTTCCTTTGAACCTGCACTCCTCACCCCATGTTTCCTGTCCTGGTGTTAACTTCTCTTCAGCATTCTTTCCTTTTCCAATGGCCTCTGCAAGCTCCCCATCTGCTCAGGCTGACAGCTTGGTCCCCACTCAGAATCACATAATTCCAGCCAATGTCACCCCACCTTCAGGAAGCTGTGGACACCATCCAGGCCTATGCTAACATGATGCACCAAGCATCTTATTGTGATTATGAATATATAATTCCTGACCTCAAAAAATTGAGTGTCTAGAGGAGAAGACAGACACTTAAAGAGGTGAGTACCTGGGAGACAGGAAAAGGTTTTTGGAAGCATGCATCATAAACCCAAATAAGGCATGGCTTTTGGAGCCCAAAGGTATCAAAGAGAGCTTGATAGAGCTGCCAAACCATCAGCTGAGAGATGTGAAGAAGTATTCCCTGGGTGGAAAGAAATTCAAAGTGAAATTCTAAAGGACATTCTAAATGTAATAGAATATGCCAAGGTATAGGCTTGTGGAATGTTTGGGAAAATGCAAATCATTCCATACTGTTTGTAAGTACCCTGTCCTCCCTGGGAGAAAAGGAGTAGAGATGATGGGGGTGGGAAATGAAACTTAGAGAAAGGCTTAGTTGGGCCTGTTAATGAATTTGAACTTGATCTTGAAGATAATGGGAAGCTACTGAAGGATTTCAGGCTGAGAGATGGTATCAAAATCTCTATTTTAAAAACGTAAACCTGGCCATTATGTTGGGGAAGAAATAGTGAGAAGAAAGAAAGAGACATGGGTTTGTAAGCTATTTTGGTGATGCAGGTGGAGAATAATGAGACACTATTCACGCCCAAAGCCTGGCAAGTAAGATGTGTGAGCTTGGGCAATTGGAAGACAATGCACATATTTCACTTGTAAGCAGGAGAGTGAGACTCAGCCGCAAGAACTTTCTGTCACAGCTATCATAACTGTGAGATACCAAGTATATTAGTAAGGATTATGACAAGATTTTATGCACCAGACATGGGATTTTCTGATGGCTTGCATGTGGTAATCCCAAGTGAATATTTTGGGGGATAACCAAGTGAAATTTCGAGTTCCTTTTAGTCACCAAACTCGTCTTTCTCTCCCACGTTTCCCTGACTCCCAGTTAGGTCTCAGAATGCTCAACACACTCTGCTGATGGTGACAGTCATCCTTTTTCTGAATTTGCTACTACCTTTCTCCTGCTGTGTTTCCTCTCTCCAGTAAGAGGGGACATGCTGGACTTAGCTTCCTTTATGATTAGCACCACTGGGTTCAAATTTATTAGTCCCAGGAGCAGAAGGCTAATGAGTTAAATGCCCTGATTTAATTAAGCCACCTAATGGTTTCAGCTTACATAAATTCTCACCTGATCAGTCCGGCATCTCTTAAATACATTATCACTGGCACTCCGCAGGAAGACAGCAAGCTAGATCCCTGAAACATGAGGCAGGTCCCAGTCCCTAAGCACTCAGCTCACATATAATAAAGAACAAATCTGTCTTCTCTCAATGCCTGAATCTTTGATCACCTCAAATGCAACAGTCCACCAAAGGTAGTCAATGTCCCGAGGAGCTGGCTTCTTTCTGGGACAGATAGAGTTATATTTGGATGATCCCTTACTTTGAGCTCTGCAAACCTGTCTTATTCCCGGAGAGGAAGTTCAGTGCAGTGAATTGGTTCATGGTTTGGGTGTCAGAAGCATGTGATTGAGTCGCTTAGTATCTCTGTGACCTCAGCAAGTTATTTAACCTTCTGGTTCTGGTGCTCTTAACTGTAAAACAAGCACTGCAATGCCAACATTGCTACATCCCTGTGAGGGTTAAAGAATGTAGTGAATATAGCATACATAGCTTCAGTAACACTCCCCTATTATTATCATCATGGTGTGGACAGCAGGAGATGAACTAGGCATCCAAGGCAGGTGCTACCATAGGCAAGGGAGGAATGATCCTGGGTACTCCAATAGAGGCAGCATTGTGGCCACTGGTCCAGGGTTTTGCAAACAGCATAGCTAATCTTTCCAACCATGCTAAAAGATGGATTTGATGAATTTCCCAATTTAAAGTGATCTTCTCAATGAAGATCAGAGATGTGAGATTATGTGCCCAGTCTCATAACTAGTAAGTCTTCCAATAAGGATGCCAGTTCTATTCCATCAGTGTTTTTGACTACACATCTTCCCTACGTGGTTTTCTAAATCTCAAGCCTATGGAAAAAAAAATAGAAAAATAGAAAAAGTATTACGGGTAGACAAGCAGGCAGAAACATGGGTGGTCATAAGGCCTGGTCAGGAAGTGAATAAGGCAGAAAACTATGAAAAACAGATTTTTCACAAAATGCAATCTTGTACCATTTAGTAATTAGGACAAACAGAAGTTCCCATGACATTTTTTTTCTTATAGGATGTGCTGTTTGTTAACTGTGTTAATAAGGCTATCCCTGAATCATAAAGATGAGATCACCTTCAGAAAACTCATTTTTGAAAAACAGAAGACATAGTGGAACGTTCTGAAAAGTTGTTTTTATCAAAAATGATGACATAAAATATTTGGGGCTCCAAGGAAGAAAGCTCTATAGCAAAGTGTCTGGCACATAACACACACTCCAAACAAACAGTGACAACTGGATCCACAAAGAATGTGAGAAAGAATCAGCACATCACAGCCCATCACCCAAGAATTCCAGACAAAGTAATTCTGGGCAATTTTGACTCTAAGAAGGCTCTTTCTTTGTCACTACCATGGGGTTGACCAGAAAGCTGGGTCTCCCTAAACTTGTGCTGATTGATGTATTTGATTTTTGTGAAGTTTCAGGATACAAGAGTGTGCTCTCTCTGCATGATAGGGGTAGGAGAAGAATATAGTCTGGATGTTTCTGTGCCCCCAAAATGTGTATGTTGAAATTCTAATCCCTTAAGAAATGATATTAGGAGGTAGAGCTTTTGGGAGGTAATTATAGGTTGGTGCAAAAGCAATTGTGGTTTTGCCATTACTTTTAATTATTTTTAATGGCAAAAACTGCAATCGCTTTTGCATCAACCTATAGATCACAAGGGTGGAGCCCTCTTGAGTAGTATTAGTGCTCTTATAAAAGAAGACTGAGGGGCTTTGTTTTCTCCACTATGTGAAGACAAAGAGAGAATTTGTCATCTGAGATGAAGTGGGCCCTCAACAGACCCATGCGTCAAATCTGCTCATGCCTTGATTTTGGATTTCCCAGCCTTCATACCTGTGAGAAATACATGATTGTTCTTTATAATCCACCCAGTTCATGATATTTTTGTTATAAAAGAATGAATGTACTAAAACAGAAAGAAAGCACAGCTGAAGAGAATGTTTCTTTACTCAATGAATATCTAAAAAATTTCTGTAGATGATGCTGTATTTGGAAGCATTTTGACTGTGGAACAACAGTGTTTTGGAGCTCTCCCCAGTAAGACTTAGACTGTATCAATAAGGAATGAGGAACTTCAGTTTAAGCAGAAACTCCAGAAAGATTAAATGTCAGTAAATGGGACCTTTCTGAAAGTCTATGGGTGGAAATCAAAGGCAGAGAACTATTCAACAAACACACACGGAGTGCTTAATATGTCCTTGAAATGGTGCTTCTACTTGGAGCACCAGAGGCAAGGTCATAGCAGCCAACATGCTCAGAGATCTGTTCGGAGCCTGGCAAGTAAGCTTGTAATGCACTGAGAGCCTCCAAGAGGTAGACCCAGTACTTCTGTTCATTTAATACTCACAGCACCTCTGCAAGGGTAGAGTGGGTGTTCCTGATCCCAATTTTATAGAATAGGAAACTGAGGCTAAGAGAGGTTACATAACTGGGTTCAAACAGCTAGGAAGCTACTGATAATGATGATAACAATAATGATGAAATAAATTGTGTGTGTGTGTGTAATTATCAATAGGAAAGGGGCTTCCATTCCTTACCTCCCTGAAAACAAATGTCAAAAGTATTATAAGAATTTATATTTGGCGGGGATGGTCCTGTCTCTACTGCTGAGTACTGTGCTATATCTCCTTTTTGAAAATATGACTGTTTTATTCAAATAATTTGACCATATATATATATATTTGGTCCAATAATTTGACCATATATATATATATTTGACCATATATATATATATATTTGACCATATATATATATATTTGACCACATATATATATATATATTTGACCACATACATATATATATATTTGACCATATATATATATATATATGCCCTCAAATTAGAGCCCACTCCCCAAGCCAGATCCAACCCCTCTTCCCACGAGGTCAAGACATGTTTTCCTGTCCAGGTTCCTAGACACCCCACAGGCAAATTCTCTATCAAACTCTGACACTTAAAACCCTGATAGATTTTTTTCCTCCGGATACCATCTGTTCATTAAAGTCAACATTACATCTTCCTGTCCCAGAGAGCCCCAGACAATCCGCAAATTTTGCTGGACTGTAGAAAAAACAGGCACAAATTTAAAGACCACAGAGCATTCGTCTTCCAGAAAGAAAGAAACAAGGAAAGAAAGAAGAAAGGAAAGGAAGGAGGGAAGAAAGAAAAGGCTAAAACAGGAGTTCTCTCAACTTTACTTATGCTGTGAATTCAGGCTCAGGATTGATTTTTCAGAAATTCTACCTTGTGTTCAATATCCTGTGTGTGCCCATCTTGGGGACAGGTGATAAATTTTTGTTCCCTGGCAGAGCAGTCTCAATTATGGATCTGTAAGCAGGGGTTGTGATACAGCTTGGTGTGATTCTTGTCCTTTCTTCTTCTTTCTTTTGTTCTTGGGCGTGAACATTCAGAAGTAAAGCATGGACTTATTTAAGCATCTCAACACGTATTTTTCTTAAAACAGCTTCCTTTAGTTGGAAAAGAGAGTTGTGCATTTGTATCCTTTGTAGAAGAAAACCAGGCTCTGAGGAATCACAGGCAAATGCATATGTTTAGTTACTGCTAAAATCTGTGGACATGATGAAGTCTCTCTCCCTCCCTCCCCACATTGAAATATAGAAGCTACCATCCCGCAACCAAAAACAGAATGGATTAGCAGGTTGATTTTAGGAAATATTTTCCTACTGAGGGGACTCCCATACCTCAGGAACCCAATGTGGAGAACACAGTTATATGAAGAAAAGGAAGATAAGCATGCTGAGGGTATTAATCATTATCAAGTCAAGTTGTCATTCATGTGCCATGGTTATTGTTTTTCACATTCACCAAACACTTTCCTGATAAGAACAACACTTAAATAGCAAGGTAAGAAAATGGCAGGGGCAGATTTTTTTTTTTAATCTAGGTGACATTTTAATAATAAGAGTGTACAATATTCAGGATATTAAAGTCTTATTTCCCAGGCAAATCAGAGCAACGTGACTCATCCACAGAAACCCAAGAAAGGAGCTAATAGAAATGTCATATTCATTCATTCATTTATTCATTGACTCATTCATTTCTATAGGCCAGAGCATATTCACAATTCGGGGAAGATATCCAGGACTCTTCAAGACAGGAGGTAGAAATTCAATGGCCTGCAGCCTTGACAGGTAACATAGATAAAGTCCTGTATCAAGTGGGACCTGGGCAAAGCTATGACCTCATTCCAGGTCAAAAAGAGGTGTTTTAAAGTTCCCACAGCGCTAAAACATTATTATTTCTCCCACCATTTTCTGTATTTTTTGGGAACTATGTGGGTTACAGCCCCTCTGGCCACAGTAACCCAAATGACCTCTCAAAGTGGACCTCTCGTCAAACCCTTGTTAAGATTCACCACCCAGATAAGAAACATGGGGATATTTTCATTTGATACAGTCATCTGCTTTCCTTCCAAACTTCCTCATCTGTGTAGTTATTTTTCCTATCTCTCCAAGAAGATACAGGGCATCTAGAATATCAAGAAAAGCTCCAGGAAGGTACCATGTAGTGTGAGAAAAAAAAGCCTAAATGCCAGGAATGACATTTTCTGTGGAAGGAGTTAAATATTGGTCCAGTTTTCAAAGGGAATGCTTCCAGTTTTTGCCCATTCAGTATGATATTGGCTGTGGGTTTGTCATAGATAGCTCTTATTATTTTGAGATATGTCCCATCAGTACATAATTTATTGAGGGTTTTTAGCATGAAGAGCTGTTGAATTTTGTCAAAGGCCTTTTCTGCATCTATTGAGATAATCATGTGGTTTTTTTCTTTGGTTCTGTTTATATGCTGGATTACATTTATTGATTTGCATATGTTGAACCAGCCTTGCATCCCAGGGGTGAAGCCCACTTGATCGTGGTGGATAAGCTTTTACATATGCTGCTGGATTCGGTTTGCCAGTATTTTATTGAGGATTTTTGCATCAATGTTCATCAGGGACATTGGTCTAAAATTCTCTTTTTTTGTTGTGTCTCTGCCAGGCTTTGGTATCAGGATGATGCTGGCCTCATAAAATGAGTTAGGGAGGAATCCCTCTTTTTCTATTGATTGGAATAGTTTCAGAAGGAATGGTACCAGCTCCTCCTTGTGCCTCTGGTAGAATTCGGCTGTGAATCTGTCTGGTCCTGGACTTTTTTTGGTTGGTAAGCTATTAATTATTGTCTCAATGTCAGAGCCTGCTATTGTTCTATTCAGGGATTCAACTTCTTCCTGGTTTAGTCTTGGGAGGGTGTATGTGAGGAATTTATCCATTTCTTCTAGATTCCCTAGTTTATTTGCGCAGAGGTGTTTATAGTATTCTCTGATGGTAGTTTGTATTTCTGTGGGATCAGTGGTGATATCCCCTTTATCATTTTTTATTGCTTCTATTTGCTTCTTCTCTCTTTTCTTCTTTATTAGTCTTGCTACCAGTCTATCAATTTTGTTGATAGTTTCAAAAAACCAGCTCCTGGATTCATTGATTTTTTGAAGGGTTTTTTGTGTCTCTATCTCCTTCAGTTCTGCTCTGATCTCAGCTATTTCTTGCCTTCTGCTTGCTTTTGAAGACAGGTATGCCCTCTCTCACCACTCCTATTCAACATAGTGTTGGAAGCTCTGGCCAGGGCAATCAGGCAGGAGAAAGAAATAAAGGGTAATCAATTAGGAAAATAGGAAGTCAAATTGTCCCTGTTTGCAGATGTTGCAGATGACATGATTGTATATTTAGAAAACCCCATCGTCTCAGCTCAAAATCTCCTTAAGCTGATAAGTAACTTCAGCAAAGTCTCAGGGTACAAAATCTGTGTACAAAAATCACAAGCATTCTTATACACCAATAACAGACAAACAGAGAGCCAAATCATGAGTGAACTCCCATTCACAATTGCTTCAAAGAGAATAAAATACCTAGGAATCCAACTTACAAGGGATGTGAAGGATCTCTTCAAGGAGAACTACAAACCACTGCTCAATGAAATAAAAGAGGACACGACCAAATGGAAGAACATTCCATGCTCATGGATAGGAAGAATCAATATCATGAAAATGGCCATATTGCCCAAAGTAATTTATAGATTCAATGCCATCCCCATCAAGCTACCAATGACTTTCTTCACAGAATTGGAAAAAACTACTTTAAAGTTCATATGGAATCAAAACAGAGCCCACATTGCCAAGACAATCCTAAGTCAAAAGAACAAAGCTGGAGGCATCACACTACCTGACTTCAAACTATACTACAAGGCTAGAGCAACCAAAACAGCATGGTACTGGTACTAAGACAGAGATATAGACCAATGGAACAGAACAGAGCCCTCAGAAATAATACCACACATCTACAACAATCTGATCTTTGACAAACCTGACAAAAACAAGAAATGGAGAAAGGATTCCCTATTTCATAAATGGTGTTGGGTAAACTGGCTATCCATATATAGAAAGCTGAAACTGGATCCCTTCCTTACACCTTATACAAAAATTAATTCAAGATAGATTAAAGACTTAAATGTTAGACCTAAAACCAAAAAAAAAAAAAAAGCAAACAAACCCTGGAAGAAAATCTAGGCAATACCATTCAGGACATAGGCATGGGCAAGGACTTCATGACTAAAACACCAAAAGCAATGGCAACAAAAGCCAAAATTGACAAATGGGATCTAATTAAACTAAAGAGCTTCTGCACAGCAAAAGAAATTACCATCAGAGTGAATAGGCAACCTACAGAATGGGAGAAAATTTTTGCAATCTACTCATCTGACAAACGGCTAATATCCAGAATCTACAAAGAACTCAAACAAACTTACAAGAAAAAAAAAACAACCCCATCAAAAAGTGGGTGAAGGATATGAACAGACTCTCAAAAGAAGACATTTTGCAGCCAACAGACACATGAAAAAATGCTCATCATCATTGGCCATCAGAGAAATGCAAATCAAACTGCAATGTGATACCATCTCACACCAGTTAGAATGGCCATCACTAAAAAGTCAGGAAAAAACAGGTGCTGGAGAGGATGTGGAGAAATAGGAAAACTTTTACACTGTTGGTGGGACTGTAAACTAGTTCAACCATTGTGGAAGACAGTGTGGCGATTCCTCAAGGATCTAGAACTAGAAATACCATTTGACCCAGCCATCCCATTATTGGGTATATACTCAAAGGATTATAAATCATGCTGCTATAAAGACACATGCACACATATGTTTATTGCAGCATTATTCACAATAGCAAAGACTTGGAACCAATCCAAATGTCCATCAGTGATAGACTGGATTAAGAAAATGTGGCACATATACACCATGGAATACTATGCAGCCATAAATAAAGGATGAGTTCATGTCCTTTGTAGGGACATGGATGAAGTTGGAAACCATCATTCTCAGCAAACTATTGCAAGGACAAAAAATCAAACACCGCATGTTCTCACTCACAGGTGGGAAGTGAACAATGAGAACACATGGACACAGGAAGGGGAACATCACACTCTGGGGACTGTTGTGGGGTGGGGGGAGGGGGAGGGATAGCATTAGGAGATATACCTAATGTAAATGATGAGTTAATGAGTGCAGCACACCAACATGGCACATGTAAACATATGTAACAAACCTGCATGTTGTGCACATGTACCCTACAACTTAAAGTATAAAAAAAATTTTTTTGGAAAGGAGAAAAAAAAAACACAAATATTGGTCCAGTTTTTGTTTGTTTGTTTTTTGAGACAGGGTCTCTTTCTGTCACCCAGGCTGGAGTGCAGTGGCGGAATCTCAGCTCACTGCAACTTCTGCCTCCCGGGTTCAAGCGAATCTCATACCTTGGCCTCCTGAGTAGATGAAATTACAGGCATGCGTCACCATGCCAGGCTAATTTTTTTTGTATTTTTAGTACAGAAGGGGCTTCTCCGTGTTGCCCAGGCTGTTCTTGAACTCCTGAGCTCAGGCAATACACCCATCAGCCTCCCAAAGTGCTAGGAATACCGGCATGAGCCACCATACCTGATCTGGTCCAGTTTTTGTAATGAATGACTGGTCATAACACACATGTACAAATAACACACACTTGCATTGGCAGATGCATACCCCCACACACACTTTCCAATTCATCAGCTTTCAAGGCCTGGATCAGATACCAGTAATACCTCCTTTAGGTTGCCTTCTGGGCTGCGCCAACTAGAAGCTTCCTCTTCCCCAGTTCTGTACCTTTGTCTCCAACACTGATGGATTTCTAACTTGTTCCATAATTCATTAGAAAGTAGCATGGTGCAGTGGCTCATGCCTGTAATCCCAGCATTTTCGGAGGCCGAGGCAGGTGGATCACCTTAGGTCGGGAGTTCGAGACCAGCCTGACCAACATGGGGAAACCCAGTCTCTACCAAAAAAAATAATAATAATACATTAGCCGGGTGGGGTGGCACACTCCTGTAATCCTAGCTACTCGGGAGGCTGAGGGGTGAGAATCGCTTGAACTTAGGAGGCAGAGTTTGAAGTGACCCAAGATTGCACCATTGCACTCCAGCCTGGGCAACAGAGCGAGACTCCATCTCAAAAAATAAATAAATAAATAAAAGAAAAAGAACGTAGTATGGTGTAACTAAGGGGAGAGGTCGGTTAACGTGTACAAAGTTTCAGTTAGACAGAATGAATCAGATCTGGAGACCTACAACATAGTGACCACAGTTACTAATAATGTCTTGTATACTTGAAAATTGTTAAGAGAGTAGATCCTAAATGTTCTCACCACAAAAAGATAAGTAAGTGAGGTGATGGATCTGTTAATTAGCTTCATTTAATCATTCCACAATGTATACATGTGTCAAAACATCATGTGGTACCTTGTCAATACATACAGTTTTTAGTTGTCAAAAAAAAAAAAAGGAAAGTAGTGTGGCATAACTAAAAGACTGCAGATATTGTATCACATTGATCTGGTTTAAATAATGATCTTGTTGCTTAATCTGACCTCAGATACCTAATGAGCTAAAGGACACTTACAGCTGTCATCAGGAAAATGGGCATGATAATATCTAGCTTCTAGAGACCTTGTTAAGATTAAGTGCCTAATGTAGCATAGGCTTCAAAGAAGATTTATGTTTTTACCTGCATATTTACATTGTATATACATTGCATTATTTCTACTAAATTATAGGCTTTTTTGTGCAGTCTATTTCAAATTCATTTCTAATTCCTACACTACCATGTTATGGAAAACAAGAGTAATAGTCCATAAATGTTTGTCGAATGAATGTGTAACTATATTGCTATTCATGTCCAATTTCATGTTCACTACTTTTTGAATCAAATTGAGTTTTCAAGGTTCTATCCATCACCATCCGTGATGTGGATAGTAAAATAAATTGAATGTAAAAATATGGGAAAATTAGGCAGAAGGCCTTATGTTACTTGGAAGTGAAAAGAATCATATCAAATTTTCAAGACTCTATCCATGAATTATCTGTGATGTGGGTAGTAAAATAAATTAAATGTTAAATTATGAGAAAATTAGGAAAAGAGCCTGATGTAACTTAGTAATAAAAGTGGATCCTTTTGTACATGAGTGTATAAATGATGTCTATGTGTGAATCATACATGTTGTTTGCATTTTTAGTAGTGTTATTCTTAACCTGTCTACCAACATTTTACTGGATTCTTGTAAGTCATTCTTTGTGCATTTACACTATTTCAAAACATCTGCTGCTTTGGGGTTCAAGCTGTGCATTAGGGTTCCGAGAATTCACAGAGAAATTTGAAAGCAGGTCTCCCGTCTGAATAACTCGGTGGGAAATGCAGTAGAAGGCTGATCTTTTATTAGAGTGCTTATGGCTGTCCTGAAATATTTGAAACCCAATTCCTTTTCAATTGCCTTGTCTTGCTATTTCTTTCCAAACTACATTTTTTTCTGTTCTTTTTTTTTTTTTTTGCTATATACATCTCTTCAGGGACACTATAGTCCAGCTGAGTCAAGGGACCCAGTGTAGAGAATTCAGGTCTCCTGATTTTAGGCTTAGATGCTTTCTTTCTAGCTCTGAGCCACCTATAGCAGTGGATTAAATTGTCTGAACATCTTTCAAACCACCACATCCATCTCCAACTCACATCTTGTCATGCCTGTAGCTAGGGACCCATGCAGCCTCATGCCCCTGCCCCTGATCCTCTTGTTTCCATCCAATCCACACATCCTCAATGGGCCTGCTTAGGATGCTAGCTTGGCATTTGATCTTTTTCCTCTTCTCAATTACAAGTATCCTGGTAAATCTCAACACCCCTTTAGCTCCCCTCCTTGCCTTCAGTGCAAATCCATTATCAATTTACAGCTGCCTTAGCTGACCTGGAAATCCTCACCCCTTATTCCACCTGGCAAAAACCTTCCAAATTCACCCAGAGCATTCTGACCCTGTCATCTTGGTTCATCTTGAGTTCTGACAGCATGAAACAAAGAGCAATTAATAACTTATTTTAAATAACAATCTTAATGGTGAATAGCATTGCTCGAATTAAAATGAATCTCATTTTAAGACAGTGATTTAGAATAGGTTTATTTAGAATATTTTATGTGGCATTAGTAAGTGCTAAAAATTCGGAGAATTTCCTTCCTTCCATATAAAGGTTCTACTTCTCAGTCTAATATAGACAGTGGGGCAATGCAAGGTGGTTTCAGAGAAAAGCAGAAAATAAACAAATACTGCTGACCAAATGAGGGAGCTTGGCGTTTTTACTATGCAATTCTAACTTTGGGCAGTACCTAATGTTGAAAAGTTCTTGGCCATGGTAGGTGACATTCTGGTTTCTCTTTCCAACCAAATCCCTACTAAGATATAAGAATTTTTAAGTGTGCTACTCCTTAATAATATTTGCATGTCAAAGCAGGTAACTGAATGTCAAGGAAACCTCAAAGACTAAAAATGAATCAATTTTGAAGATGGAATGTCCCAGCATTAGAGCTCTTCTGGGGCTGTTGTGGACAGGAGTGAACTCTCATATGAAATGCAGAAGCTGCCTAGGCCTAGGGTGGTCATGGGCTACTATGGGGCAGCACAAATCCCTCCGCATTTCACTTTTCTGCCTAGTTCATGCCTTTGCACAAAGTATGTGCTTAGTAAAGTCGATTAAATTATTATTGACCACACCTAATTGACATACTCTATGCCTCTACCTAAATTCAGTCAAACAGATAATGGACAAAAGATGAAAAAGGACACACAGAGTGCTCAGTTATATGACCAGAAGCCAATCATTGCTCCCTGGACTAGAGTTTCATCATCTGTTGAGCAAGAGTGGCAGACCAAATGTTCCCGACATCCTGTCTCAGCTAAAATGACTCACTTCAAGGATCAGGTAATGCTACATAGTGTTGATTCTCCAACTCAAACTGAGGTTCACTTTCCCTAGCTAGCAGAAAGCTACACAAGTGCCAATATACATGGAATACATATTTTTTTTTTCTGTCCAGGAAGCATACAAACTTTTTTCTTTTTTTTTTAATTTGTTGAAACAAAGTTTCACTCTTGTTGCCCTGGCTGGAGTGCAACAGCACGATCTGGGCTCACTGCAACCTCTGCCTACCGGGTTCAAGTGATTCTCCCGTCTCAGTCTCCTGAGTAGCTGGGATTACAGGTGCCCACCACCATGCCTGCTAATTTATGTATTTTTAGTAAAGAGAGGGTTTCACCATGTTAGTCAGCTGGTCTCGAACTCCTGACCTCAGGTGATCTGCCTGCCTCGGCCTGCCAAAGTACTGGGATTACAGGCGTGAGCCATCGTGCCCGGACAACTTTTAAGTGTTCTTTTGTATGAACCTCTGGCAGGTGCTGCCTAGTTCTACTTGTGTTCCTCAAAACCAGGAAGCAAAGGCTCTCTATTGAAATGCTAATAGAGGAGCCAACTGTATAATAAGACTGCATCCCCTTTGGGTCTACATATAATTTATACATAAAATAAAATTGCACTTGGCCTTGTTTCATAGTACATTTGTTTAATTATCCATATTTTAGAATGCATTTTCCTTCAATTAATTCTCAATATTTAAAAGAGGAATAAAAATGTCAGTTTATCTGTACACCTGATAATTAAATATAGTGTGGGGAATAATTACATTATCTAATAGGGGAAATTTGTCCAGCTCCAATAACTAACATTTAGCAATGACTTTGCTAATTTTATTCTCTTCTAAGGGTGGCTTTTGATTTTTCCTCTCACTTTCTCTCTAAGAAAAGGACACCAGGTTGAGTGAATCTCAAATGTCATGCCCCCTTTTCCACATTTATGAGCCTGGTCTTACCATGAGAAAGTGATCCAGCAACCTCTGCTTGGGGAACATTCAGGTTTCTAATTTCAGCTTTGATTCACATTTTTTTTTCAAATATTAAGCAGTTGTTTAAGAAACAATTTTTTAAAATAGCAACTCAATGAATTTTTAGCCTTCTGTTTTTAAATTTTCTTTATTCTTCTTTTGCTTTATCTGGGTGAGATATTTCACCATGATTCATGCCTATGTCACTTTTGAGTTAACAACAATAATAATAATAAACAATAGCAACAACAAACAAAAGCAGTGATTATTCTGTGCAAGGTACGGAATTATCTCCTTCTCCCAGGGTCTTGTCATTTAATCATGATTTCAAGCCTGGACTTACCATCACTGTCTTTTACTAAAAGTATTGATCATTCCCTCTTGCTGTTTTCACAGTCAAGATCTAGGGTTAAACCAAAATGTTTATGCACTGGTCCTGGGAATGGAGGGAAAAAAATATTTTTAAGTCAAAATAATCTAAAAGAAGGTTTAAAACTAGAAGAAAAGCCGGGTGTGGTGGCTCACGCCTGTAATCCCAGCACTTTGGGAGGCTGAGGCAGGCAGATCACCTGAGGTCAGGAGTTCGAGACCACTCTGGCCAGCATGGTGAAACACTACCTCTAGTAAAAATACAAAAATTAGCCAGGTGTGGTGGTACGCGCCTGTAGTCTCAGCTACTCAGGAGGCTGAGGCAGGAGAATCACTTGAACTCAGGAGGCAGAGGTTGTAGTGAGCCAAGATCACACCACTGCACTCTAGCCTGGCTGACAGAGCAAGACTCCATTTCAAAAAAAAAAAACCTGGAAGAAGAGAAGAGAAATATTTGCTAAATTTACTACTCTACTTTTTAGATACTGGAGTTTTAAAAATGTTTACATGGATACATGAGTACACACAGACACACACACATGGGCATTCTTCTACTCTCATTTCCTGGGGACTGGTGAGTTAAATCTGTACTGTTGTGAGCCATTCCTTATTATTGTTATATTCTGAAATATTAATAGCCCCTTATATTTAGACAGTGCTTTTGCAGTTCTCTTTTCAATTACACAGACGTCACAGGAAGTGGCCTTCTGGGCAAACACTTATATGCACTAAGTTATTTTTTTAGGAAGCAGGTAGATTTTAAAGTCTTCTTAGAGAGGGCCCCTTCTGAAAGATGGAGAAACTGAGTCACAAAATGTAGATAGATGATAAAAGTTATCCTATGCTTTGTTCTTGTCATAGTAATTGTTATGAACATTTAGATTTATAAGTTAGTTTTATAAATATCTTTTTATATGTAACTATTTTTGTTTTGGCAGAAATTCTATAAAGTAAGAACTGTTCTCCTTATTTTAAAGATTATGAAGTGTATTTAGAAGTCGAGCTAATTTTAAATATTTTCCATTCAAAGATGATGAGAGCCAGGAGCAGAGAGAGCCCCAGCCTAGTGGCCTTGTTGCTATCACTCCACAACATCTCTATTCCAATGTCACCAGATGTGGCACGTCTTCATTTTCCCATTTTGTCTTTTGGGTGAATAATATCAGATAGAGCTTATTACTCTAAATGAGACAAGAAATACCAAGTGCTGAACTGAAATGCTGGCTGTATAAGTTCTGTTGGAATTGGGGGACATTCAGATGATGGTTTAAAGTGTCAAAGGAAAAAAGTGATTCCACCTTGGGAGTCACCTCCAGTCAAACCCATAGACAGGGTCCTGTGGCCTCCAGGCAGGTACTGAGAGGCTCCGCCCACCAACAGGGTGCAGCCCCGCCCCTTGTGTTGTTCTGCAGCCTGGAAACCAGGGATGCTTTGTTCTCTGTGTGTGATGCCCCTAAGGCCCCTCATGCTAAGGATCCCTGTAGTACAACCTCAGTGGGAGAAGAAGAAAGGGGACTAAGGAGAAATGATTGTAAGAGGGAGAGGGCCCGAGCTAACAGAAGGGATTACAACAGGATTTAGTTTTCTCTTTTAACAGGAATTTTCTCATCTAACAAGACATCCGGATGTAGGCAAGTCCAGGGCTTATTCAGCTGCTTATCAAGGTCATTGAGGACTCCAGTGTTCTCTGGTAGGCTGTATGCACCGTGTAGACGTGATGGTCCCTCATGTTCTCAAGGAGGCTGCAGTTGTTCCTTGTATCACATCCTCTTACAATGTGCAAAAGCACCAAGAGACAGGTTCTCTCTCTCTCTCTTTCTCTCTCTCTCTCTAATGCCTCTCTCCTTTTATGTGGAAAGACAATCTCCCTAGGGAGTTCTTCCACTGGACTCTGCTTAGTCATCACTGCCGAGAGGGAGACACATAGCTACCCCCAACTACAAGGAAATATGAGATAACAAGAGTCTGACATTTCCATCTTATTTCATGAGAGGCAGTCTTTGTCAGGATGCCAGAATCAGGAGGGGAATGGACTTGGGACAGGCATTCAGGAGTATCTGCTATGGTGGTCTAATCAGACTACCTCATCTCCAGGTCCCAGTGGACAGCATTTGACCTCAGCCAAGACAATCAGTGCCCTGCCCTGGGGTTTCTTAATTAAAAATGGGCAAAAAAAAAAAAAAATTTAAAATGCCTTATGCTAATAGAGTTGAAAAAGCTGCAAGCCTAAAGCTGCCAGCATCCAAAGTTCCAGACTTTTGGAGAAATCCAGTTTGATAAAATCGAAACTGAAACACAGAGAGAAGTGGCATGAGAGATGGGCAGGGATTTTCCCATCTGACTCTGGGATCCAGGCTGCTGTGGTCTCTGCTCTTTGTGTTTGGTTATGCAAGCCAAGGAATTCCCCTTTTAGCTGAGGAATCATTTATAACAGAAAGATAGGCATTATCACAACCCCCATGTTTTAGTTGAAGAGGAGAAGTATGTGATTTGCCCATGTCTGCAACCCTGGTAAGTAGCAGACCCATGACACAAACATAACCTTCCTACATGTAAAACACCATGCTTTTTGCATGGCATTGCTCAGGAGTGCAGATAAAAGGTAATAATAAATGGGAGAGAAGATTTTAATAGTAGGCAGGAGGTACAAATTCTAGACTGCCTCCCAGCACTCACTGACCATAGAATTCATGCAAATCAACGTTCCCCTCTCCCCACCCACTTTTGGTGTTCTCAGTCTTAAATGGAGGTTAAATGTCTCAACTTGAAATCGCAGAAGTAGAAATGGCAGTCAGGCATGGGGTGACACTCATGTGGTATCCATTTTTTTGTTTGCGCAATTGTTTATCTCATGGCTGTATTTGACACAATCATTATAATCATTCACATTTTCCTTCTCCAACTATGTTAACCCTCCTGTGGTTTATTTTTCAATGGGATGCCAAAACTTCTTATTTATTTATTTAATTCATTTATTCACTTAGAAAGGCCATTTTTGCCAGCTGCCTGGCAGATTCTTCTAAACCCAAACTCAAACTCCACCCCTTTGTATTTTTATGGATTGCTCCTTCTGTGAATACAGGTGGGGAAATTAAACCCTGAACTTAGCATTCAGTATTTGGTTATTTACCGCGTTTGGTAATGGTTTCCCTAGTTAATTAATACAAGCTTATCTTATTAGAGATTTCAACTTTCCTGAAGGAAACTAAGAACTTCTATCATGACCTCAAGCCTCTATAGAAATCGCAGATTTGTTTTAGGCTACACCAAGACAAATCAATACCAAATCAATCGTTCAGAGTCAAATCGCATTTTACTGAATTTACAGAATTTTATAGAATTCAAGTGTTCCTTAAAATTCACCGGAGACAGTCATTGCCATTCTCATTAAAAAAAAAATTTAAGAGATAGGGTCTCACTATATTGCCCAGGATGGAGTACAGTAGCTATTCACTGGTGAGATCATAGCACGTTACAGCCTCAAACTCCTGGGTTCAAGCAATCCTCCCACCTCAGCCTCCCTAGTAGCTGGGACAATGGGCATATACCACCATACTTGGCTCCCTTCCTCATTTTAAGATAATTTAGTTCAGAAATATTAAATGGCTCACCCAAAATTGCATAGTTAGTGGTGGGACTTGTTGGGTAGGTAAATAGGTGATAGAGTCCTGATAGTGAAGACTGGAAAATTAAAAAGAGGTGCAAAAAGCTAACTGGTTTTCTTCCTCCCTCCTTTCCTCCCTCCTTCCCTTCCTCCCTCCTTTCCTCCCTCCTTGCCTGCCTCCCTCCCTCCTTCCTTCCTTCCTTTCTTTCTTTCTTTCTCTCTCTTTATTTCTTTCTTTCCTTTTCTTTCTTCTTTCCTTTCTTTTCTTTCTTTTTCTTTGTCTTTCCTTTCTTCCTTCCTTCCCTCCTTCTTTCTTTCCTTCCCTTCTTTTTCTTCCTTTCTTTCTTTCTTTCTTTCTTTTTCTCTTTCCTTCTTTCTTCTCTTTCTTTCATATGTGACAGGCATTAATTTACGAGTAACACCATAGCATTTCATCAGTTTTCATTTTACAGATGAAAATCTGTAGATCAATAATCTCAGGTACTCAGCAGAGCATGGTTTTAAACACTAGTTTTGCACCCTTGCCTGTCAGACAAAAAAAAAAAAAAAAGCGTATTCTTTTTTTTTTGGTATTTTGTTTTGTTTTGTTTTGTTTTTGCTGGAGACAGAGCCTTCAGACTAGAGTGCAGTGGCTTGATCTCAGCTCAATGAAACCTCCACCTCCCAGGTTCAAGCAATTCTTGTGCCTCCAGCTTCCCAAGTAGCTGGGACTACAGGCATGTGCCACCATGCTCAGCTAATTTTTTGTATTTTAGTAGAGACGGGGTTTCACCATGTTGCCCAGGCTGGTTTCAAACTCCTGAGACCAGGCAATCTGCTTGCCTCGGCCTCCCAAAGTGCTGGGATTACAGGCGTGAGCCACCCTGTGCCCGGCCCATTATGCCCTTTATTTCTAAAGAAAAGATGAATGAATTAATGTATCTATTCACTCACCTATCCATCTTCTCACCATCTCACTGCTACTAGGCTCTGAGCGGACCCTCATGATACACATGTGACCCAGTCAGACTTCCTCTTGCTTCACTGAATTTCATATTCTGCTGGGGAAGATCCCCTTGAGGCAGACCACCTACTGCAGGCAACTCTCCTGTCTGCTGAGAAGCCAGAAGCCAGGGGACAGTGCTAGGCCTCTAAGATCCAGCAATGATTTCACTAAGGATGTGAGCCCTTCCTAGAGAGACTGGTTGGTTGCTCTAGTATTGCTCAATACCATCCTTTATTCAAATTCCATCTTGAGGAAGCATGGCTGTGAGCAAGCTTTGAATTCCCCTACAGTTGTCTAAAGCTAACATTCAAGTCCATATTCCAAGCCATCATCAAGAACTAAAGATAGGAGCTTGCCACTGTCAAGCCATATTACCTTTGAAGATTTGCAATTTTTCTTTGAGCCACAGGCTCTGTTTACAATGGCACACTTTAAAGAGAAAGGTGATGCTTTGGGACTAAGGAATTAAGTGTTTTCTTCCTAGCCCTGGGGGAAGGAGGTCAGGGTGTATCCATCAGAAACTCATGGATGGTGCTTGTCTGGAAACAAAGAGAGGCAGCTGGGACACCCTGTTTGAAGTTGGATGGAGGCCCAGTTTTGAGGGAGAGGCATTTGGAGAAAGTCTTTGGAGAAACCATATTCGTGGCTGTTTTGTTGTGTGACTAATGGGGTTTGCCAATTTCACTCTCCAATGTGTAACTACCTCCACTAGACTGACTTCAACGAATTAAAATTAAAGAGTAAACCCTTAAATACCTACTTCCAGTTGATTTGGCCTTAGCAACGTACCAGTGAAAATTGTATTTTAATTTTTGACTTTTGTTAAGAATAAATAGTCAGAGATGTTTTACCCCTTTAGGCTTCTCCATTAAAAGTCCATCTAAATACAATCAGCTTTATTAACTCACATGAAAATTAAATTTCTTCCCAAGGTGAGTTATCATTGTATAATTCCATGGGTTAGCATTTGCCTTAAATTCAAAGCTTCTCTTGAAAGGTTTAGCTTAGCAATACTATCTCAACAATTCTTAGGCTGGTTCTGAATTCTAAACTTGTCACTGCCACTTCTTTGTTGTAATTTCCCTAATCAAGTGTCTTCTACCATAGGATTTCATGCATTCTTGGTAATTCCTTCATTCATTCACAAATTTGCTTTTCCATTTATTTGTTTTGCAGGCATTTACTTAATCTCTCCTATGTGACCGACTCAGCTGAGACTACAGGTGCACACTACCACACCAGGATACCTTTCTCTTTTATTTTTTTAGATGGGGTCTTGCTATGTTGTGTAGGCTGCTCTTGAACTCCTGCCCTCAAGTAATCCTCCCACCTCAGCTTCCTGTCAAGTTTCACTATTAAAGGTCATTTTTTCCATTAAAACCAGTGCTTCATGAGGTTCCTATGAGATCGCATATCTGTAGAGTAACTGACAAGACCTTCATCTGCAAAAAGATGCCTTGTTTATAGAGGGCCTTTTTCTATTCTTATCACTTCTGAGCTGCAGAAGGTCTTCTAAAGATCAATAGATGAATGTGCAACCAATTAGGACTTTAAGGCATTTTACCTGATCTTAGACAATTGCTTTTTTTTTTTTTTTAAGAATTCAAGAAACTGAGGCCCATAGCAGGAAAGAAAAGTGACTTACCTAAGGTCAGGGCCAGGGCAAGGACCAAAGCCCATGCTCCTAACTCCCAGTCCTCTCCCCACTTTCCCACCTGTCCAAGCTTGCCCAGGCACCTACCAGTCAGTGCTTTTCCTTGTGCAATTCACTGAGCTTCCATTTTCTTCCCTGATTGCTTTTTTAAAATTCACCCAATTCCAAGATGTCTAAAATAGTTGCATCTAGCTTCATCTGGGTTTAGCTCAGAATGTTTATATAATCTTTCTCCTGGTCCTAGAATCCCAATAAGTTATTGTTACACCCAAGAGGGCAAAGGCCAACCAGACATAGAATCCTAAAATTCTTCCCCAATAGGCTTTGTAGGAATATGGGAAAGTAGTTGTGCACATAGCTGGTCCCAGCCTGACTTGATTCAGTTCAGCCACCCCACACTACCCCCTCAATAAAAGAAGAAAGAGAAAGAGATAAAAAGAAGAGAGAGAGGGAGAGAGAAAGAAGAAAGAAAGAAAGAGATAGAAAGAAAGAAAGAAAGAAAGAAAGAAAGAAAGAAAGAAAGAAAAAGAAAGAAAGAAAGAAAGAAAAAGAGAGAGAGAGAAAGAAGGAAGGAAGGAAGGTTGGTTAGAGGGGAAGGGAGGGGAGGAAGGGAGGAAGGAAGGAAGGGAGGGAGGGAGGGAGGGAAGGAAAAGGAAAGGAAAGGGAAAAGGAGGAGAGAATGCGAAAGTCTTCTTGTAGCAGGATCTGGCCACAGGTCACCCAGCCCTACCTTTTTCTCATGAAGCTATGCTTTAATAGGGGCTGTACATTTACAGATGGATGGGCAGCCTGGTCCCTGCGCCTCGCATGCTGATGCTGAGTGTTCTGGGAGTGGCCGGTGCTCCACCTCTGAGAGCAGCTTGACTCCTCCGGATGCCCCACTCAAGCCCAGGAGGAGACATGGAGGGTACTCTGGGCTGTGATCTCTTGGTTTTCAATTGCAGGATTCCTGTTGAGGTCTCAGCACTGGGGCATTTCTCCAAAGCCTTATGTACTTACAAGTCTTTCTTCCCCTCTTAATTTGCCTGGAGCCAAGCTTTCATCTCGACTTTTAGCCAAGAGGCACCTCCTGAAATATTCATCAGCAGAAATTGTGCTATGGGTGCTTTTTCCTATTTGTCCAGTTCTATGTCATTAGAATAAGGGCGAGGTGAATGGAAATGGAGTTTGACACCAGAGAGTAAAATTCACTCAGAACTCCAGGTAAGCAGCAATTAACCCTTTTCTGCACAGGAGGCTAAGTACTTAGAACAGACCTTTGCAGCCATTCATGCACTTGTTCTTGGATCAGCAATTCTTGACATCTATTTATTCTTTCAGTACACTTTATTGAGTGCCTACTGTGTGTGAGACCCAGTGCTGGACCCTGGGCATACCCAGATGCATATAATTGTGTCCCTGCTCACCAAACCTCATAGTCCAAAGAGAGAAAACAGAGAAACATACAGATAACTGTAACATAGGGCAAGTGTAGTTATGAAGTTAGGTATAGGAGAGCATAGAGCACAGCTCAGATTTAGAGAAGGAAAGGGTGATAAACACAATTTTCTGAAAGCAAAGAACCCTAAGCCGATTCTTTAAGGATATATATATTTTTCAATTAGAGAGAAATTGAGTGGCAGGGTGGAATTTTTTAGAGGGTGCCAAGAAGAGGAAATGGACCTCCAGACAGAGTCAAGAGCAATAGCAACGGCAGAGATGCAAAGAGAAATGACATTATGCATGAACTCTGAGCAGTTCTGGGATACTGGAGAAGAAAATGTTATTAAAGGTGTGAGATCTGGCAAGGAAGTGGCCAAAGTCAGATCAGGGGCCTTGTCTGTATGTCAAGGAGCTTGGACTTAGTTTTTTCTTTCTTAGAGGAGCAGAGCATATAGTTAAAGTATTCAAGCTGTAGGAGGGTTAGGATATGTTTTGGACATATTACTCAAGCTTTGGTGGAGTGATAAATTGTTAACAGAAAACAAGTTGGGAGGCTGTTAAAATAGGCAGAAGATAACAAGGGTGTGAGTTAGGGGTAGTGGGAATGGGCTGGAGGGCAGAGATTCAAGAACACTAGACAGGAGTTTCTCATTTTTGTGCAAGAATCATTTACTGAACAACTTTTATTAGTCAGTTTTTACTCTAGATAATAGTGGGAAATACCAAAATCAGTGTCAGAGTCTATTTTCCTTTACACAATTTAAACTCAAATTAAAGGAGTTCTATTAATATTTAACCAAAGGCAAGGGGGAGGTTGGGGAGCAGAGAAGGGGCCCTTGTGAGTTTCATAGAGCAGGCTTCATGTTTCTAAAGCAGGATGCAATCTGCACCCAGCCCTCACATGACATTTGTGGTTTGGATTGGGCTGGTAAGGATTGCACCGGCTTTTCACACCTCCGGTGATGAAGGCTTGACTGAATCAACTCAGACCACAGCAAAGGCTCTGCACATCCCAGGCAGAGCTGGTTGTCTCTTTTCATATTCCTAGCCCCACGGAAGAATGCCAGCTATCAGCCCAGGCAGCAACTTAACAAAGCAAGTCCCTGGTTGCTATCAACTCCACAATGTTGGTATTTATAAAGGAGGATTTTTTTAAAAACTTTTTGTCCCTAACATAGAACGATATAGGGCCCTATTGCCAGTGCGCCCCATAGGCAGTCCCAGTTTTTGTGTGTGTGCCCATGTTGACATAAAAGCGCATCTGAATTTTACTTGGAGTTAAATCACTGTGAGTGCTCCTGGCTGAATACAGTGGAGCCGCGATATTGTACTGTGAAAACAAGAGCTTGAAAATTACTTCTGCAAAATTGAACTCTCTCCCTCTACGTATATGTATATGTGTGTGTATGTATATGCATATATAGGTATATGATAGCTGCATACACAATGATAACTGAGAAGAGAAAGTAAATCATTTGCATTTTGAGGCAGGTTTTGCTTCTATTGCTGTTATTAATTCACAGTGTTCAAATCTCTATGACCCAGTTTCCTCATCTGTAGAATGAGGATAATTATATTTATGAATAAAACACTAGGAGCTCTTTGGATGAAAGGGAATTCATGATTGGAAGGAAGCAATTTTATGACAAACTACAAAAACTGCATTCGCTGGGCACCCAGGCACTTGTTCTTCCTGGAGCCAGACTATTTCACTGGAAGTTGATGGACAAAAAATATTGATATACATGCTAAAGCTCTACTGAAATGCAAATGGAAGTCGCTGTAGAATGATAGATTTTCAGATATGTTGACATGACTGTTTGCTTGTGGAATTCTTACCAGCCCAATCCCAACCAGAAATCTCATAATATACCACGGTTGGTTGAAATGTTGTTCCTGAACTGTGCCACTTTGCTTTCTGACTATCTGGTCATGATTGGTGGTGTGGAACCAGATGTGTGTCCATCCTGCTGCTTCTCCTCAAGGCAGAGGCTACAGTTTTTTAATAAAAAGCTTCTGTGACCAGGGTTCTGGGGCTTCCAGGATTGCCTACAGTCTTCTTACTGTGTCTTCAGTATTCGACCCCTTTGTTGCATGAGTTTTCCCTTGCTGTAATAAATGACCACAAACAGTGGCTTCAAACAACACAAATTTATTATCTCACGGTTTCTGTGGGTCAGGAGTAGGCACAGCTTAGCTGGTTTCTTTGCTCAGAGACTCAGCTGGTGGAAATCAAGGTATCAACCAGCAGGAAAATCTCTCTCTTCAAGTTTATATAACGTAACCCAATCAAAGAAGTGGCTGCTTCATCACATTCACAGGCCTTGTCCACAGCCAAGGGGGGAAGAGATCAGAGGTTCTGTTCACCAGGGGGGTAGGACTCTTGGAATTCTGTCACTCTTGTCATTCCTGGTGTCTCCTGTGTGCACCTGCTGCGTATCCTCTTCTGTCAGGTCCAGGGTCTGGACACATTTTAAAGCAGAGATTATTTTGGCCTGGGTTTTGAAGGAAGAGTAGGAGTTAAAGTTGAAAAGGGAAAGGAGACCATTCAGACACGGCGAGTGAGGTGACTTGGTCGAGATTTGATAATCATAATGCCTGCTGTGCTTGGGTGTATGTCTTCTGCTGGGGACTTGGAAAGTAGTTATTAGACCCTTTATTTTTGATATGTCATGTATGTGGGGCTAGTCACACCTGAAGACCTAAATCTTTCAATGTAGATAGCAAAGGATGATTGAAGGAAAAAAGTGAAACGGCTTTCTTCCACTACTCTGGCACAGTAAGAATAAACATGTATTTAGAGCTGCAATCCTTCCTTCACGCTTTGCCATAGATGCACGTTAACTAATAGGCTTAAAAAAAATGCAGATTCCTGGGTCCCATGTCTAAAAATACTGATTGAACAGGACAAATGTGATAGCCAGGAATCTGCATTGAAGCAAACCTCACGGGTATTTCTAATGCAGATGTCCAAGGGCACCTCTCTCCCAAGGTAGAGGCTACAGGCTTTTAATAAAAAGCTTCTGTGGGCCAGGTGCGGTGGCTCACACCTATAATCCCAGCACTTTGGGAGGCCAAAGCAGGTGAATCACAAGGTCCGGAGATCGAGACCATCCTGGCTAACATGGTGAAACCCTATCTCTACTAAAAATACAGAAAATTAGCCAGGCGTGGTGGTGGGTACCTGTAGTCCCAGCTACTCAGGAGGCTGAGGCAGGAGAATGGCGTGAACCCGGGAGGTGAAGCTTGCAGTGAGCCGAGATCGGGCCACTGCACTCCAGCCTGGGCAACAGAGTGAGACTTCGTCTCAAAAAAAAAAAAAAAAAAAGCTTCTGTGACCAAGTTTCCAGGGCTTTCAGGAATTCCTACAGTCTTCTTACTGTATCTTCAGTATTCATCAGCTCTGTTGTATTAGTTTTCTGTGGTTGTGTAACAAATTACTGCAAACAGTGGCTTAAAACAACCAAATTTATTGTCGCATGGTTTCTGTGGGTGAGAAGTTTGGGCAAAGCTTAGCTGGGTTCTTTGCTTTTTCCAAAGGCAATCCTTTGAAACACACTGGTTTAATGTCTTCCAAGTCCTTCACAGAAATTTCACTTTTCCCCTCAAAGTGACATAATGTTCATTTTACAGATGAATCAACTGAGGCTTAGAAAATGATTTTCCAAAACACTAAATCAATATATGATAAGAGTTGGGGAACAAATTCAGATTTTCTCTTTCAGGCCTCAAGATCTTTTTTGGCTTTCCTGTCTCTGAAGGCATAATTTATAGATGTGAGTATTGATTTGATCTACTTCCAACCGGCATTTCGGCTTTTCTCGTTTGTTTGTTACTTCATCTCCTTAATATTTATGCAACCTGGACCAAAAGGTCTGTCTGCTTTGTTTCAATTCCTGTCCAAAGCCCTGCGGAATTCACATTAGTACTTCCACAAAAGTCATAAAGGCTCTGCAAACTGCTCACAGTTTAAATATGGAAGTCAAAACCCTAATCACGATTTAATATAACTAAATATGTACATACTTTATGGTCAATCATCCAGACCATTTACAGGGTCCCTTGGCTTTGAAATTACTAGATCTCAAATGGTGCCGTAGATGAGCTTTGCTTGACATGACATATATTGAAATAGACTGTGGAGCGATCACTTAGGGATGAAAACCTCACTACAGTCTTAGTGAACCAAAGCTAAGAGGCAAATTATTCAATTACAGTAAATTTACAGTAGCTTAATATTTGATAAAAGTGGTTCTCCCATCATCAGAGCATCTTATTGAAAACCCTTGAGCAGCAAAATAGCGCCGGAAACTCTTAAGATGTTTTAACCACTTATTAAGAAAATTCATCTAGCTTGATCTTTTATGAGCAGTTTGCCTTAAATATACCTTTTTTTTTTTTTTCGGTAATTGTCAGGTACTTTGCACATGCACCGTTGGCCTTGAAATTAACCCACTAATTGTTCTACTGTGAGCAGCGGTGGGCATGGGTGGAGCACACAGCGACACCCACTGAAGTAAAGGCTGCTTGGGGTTGAAAGTGTGGCCTTGGGAAAGGGGGACTTCGTCCATGCTTTGGACTTTCAGGTGAGGCATCAGTCCGGAGTGCTGAGTGCTTGCCCTACTGAGATGTGCCTAGCAAGGGGACAGATGGCTTTATGAAAAGGCAAGTTGCACATCACAGGTCATGTTCAATGAGAAGCCAGTTGTCTGCCCCAGAAAACTACAAAGCAGGACTTCTCATATTTTAATGCAGAGATGAATCAACCAGGGATTTGCTTAAAATGTAGCTTCTAATTAGGCCTAAGTGTCTGCATTTCTAACAAGCTCGAGGGTGATGATGCCTCTGCCGCTGCTCTGCAGAAGCCTCTTAGAGTTGCAAGAAGATAAGGATGCTTCCGGCCCCACCTGGACTGGGCATAGGTGGAGTCTCCGGTGTGGTGCCTGACCTGCAGGACAACAGAATATAGCAGACACAGCCCTGGTGGGGTTTGAATCCAAGCTCTATAGGTTCCTAGCTGTGTACAGTTTTGGATGAGCTGTTTAACCCATCTGAGGAAATTCTATCACATTGGACTTGAGAAAGGACACTGAGTTCCATCCATCCTAACTCTGGCATGCTGGATTGAGGGGCTTGGGGAAGCTCATCTGGCCCGCCAGCCTCCTTGGATAGGTGCATTCAAATACAAATGCCACTCTGCGGCTTGCTTTGGAGCTGCCATCATGTAAATAAACATTCCCTCTGCCCAAACCTCATCCTTGTGAAGCCACTCCGGCTAGAAATGTTGATTTTTCTAACTTCTAGAACCAGAGTTCGACTTCTTAATCTGGGTTTAGTTAAACTTCCCTACTGCTCAGGCACTTGTCTTCAAATATAAAAGAGGCGAAGAGAGGAGGTGGAAATGCTAATTAGGCCCTGTCACAATTCCAGCTACTGTTGTGAGAACTCACAGTATGCAAATCAGATTAAACCGACCCTAAGCTTCTCAGGGCTAGGAGGGCAGGGGTTGGGGACTGGATTGACAATTGCCAGGTGAAAAGGTAAAAGCTGGTCCTCAGCCTCCTCCCAAGATCCCCGTTTTTTTCATTTGCTCTGCGGTGTTTCTGAAGCCCCCAAGCTGAGAGATACCCAGTAGGAAAAGTCGAATCAGATAAGATGTGTGTGTAGTGTGTGTTAAATAAAACACAGTCTGCTCCCCAATGTCGCAGCTGTATTCAGAGTAAAAGTGAGCTAATGGCTTTAAACACACACACACACATACACACACACTCACACAATCACCATTCAGCTCAGTATAAATGTCACAGCATCAAATACCAAATACTGAGAATTATTAACGTAAGTGGCCTTCTATAATAAAGCTCATTATTAATAGGCCTATTAGCTCAGCATTCATTTGAACTGACAGCAACTTCTTTCTACAGCAGCTGTTTGCTCCCTTTTTGAATCCAAGACCCCTTCTGACATCTCAATGTATATTAAGAGGCAGAAAACGGGGTGGGGGATGGCAGGGAGGCGTGATGAAAGGAATGCAGATTATTTTAAAAGGGGGAAGAGAGATGGGGAGTTCCTATTTATCAAGCATGCATTATAAAATAATGGTGAGCATTACTGAGCATATATCACTTGCAAGCATGTTACATGTATTATTTTATCTCGTTCCCAGAAAATACAGGACACCGGTTAAAATTAAGTTACAGATAAATCACATTAGAAAATGTAGGCATTTTCCAAATATTGTTCCAATTATATGTCATTTATCTGAAATTTGAATTTAACTGGGTATCCTGTATCCTTAGTTGCTAAATATAGAGCAAATCATATTATTATCCACATTTTACAAGTAAGAGTACTGAGGCTTAAAGGGATGCAGTCCAAGGTCAGCCTGCACATTGGGTAAGAATTGCTGGCCTTGAACCTTGTTAACTTCAGAACTCATTCCCTCCCCAGGATTCCCAGGAGGCTTCCTACATGTGTGTCAATTACAACACACACAGCTCAATACAAGCTTCCTCTTATTCATTTTCCCAGAGGTTCAGGTAGTTGTCTTTATTGTACCCATTTTGCAGATAGAATTGAGGTTCTGAGCTGTCAACTATCAACAGAGTCATTTTGGTTATTTGCCCAGCATTTGCTGAGCAGCTACTCAGCACCAGGTGCTCTGCTGGACACTTAGGCTATAAAACTCATATAGAGGCTCAGTCTTCAAGTCTTATGCATACAGTAAATGGAGCAAGGCAAGTGCACCAATCAGGTAAGTGAAATGTATGATAAGACAAGGTTAACTATCAGAACTTCCCAAAACACTTAAGCTGCTGTGTCAGTTTCTCTTTTGCAAAAGGTTTCACCTGGTGAAGAGCTTTTGAGGGGCAGATAGTGTAGATTAATTTTTTAAAAATAGTCTTAAAGAAAACCCTAGATTTATATGTGCAAAAACAGTGTTTTATTTTTAGCTTAAAGTATTATAAAACTTCTAGGGGAATGAATCATTAGGTGAAAACTTAAGAAATTTAATAAATGGGAATCTGCAGAGACCAGTTTAATATCACATAGAAAATGACATGAAGAGATGGTCACCCTTCATTCATCCATCTCAGCTCAGAATCAAATGATGGAGAACAGATTATTTGACATTTATTAAATGAATATGTGTTAAACACCTAGTATACGCCAAGCACCATAATGGAAAAGTACACACCTGCTCTCAGGGAATTCACAGTTATTGCATACACTTTCTGATCCTCATTGTACTCATCTGTAAAATGGAAATATGGGTGATGCTTACATCACAGGGCAGTTGTGAATGTAAAATGAGTTAATATACTTAAGCTCCTAAAATAGGGTCTGGCACATACTAAATATTCAGTAAACTACAGCTCTCATTATTTTTTGTTGGGGGCTGATAGAATCACACAGGGCTATACTAACAATATATACTGACATTACAGTGTGATAAGGGGTTATCTGGGGCAGATGCATGGTGATGTGGGGCCAGTAAAGTCAATCTGCAACAAGGCCCTAGAGATAAATGAAGGCTTCATAGACAACAAGGTGAGTCCTTCCCCAAAAGGCAGGAGGAAAGGACATTCCAAGGTTAAAATTAGCTAACATTTATTGATTCATTGGTGTAGGCACTATTTCCACATACAAGTAAGGAAACAGGCTGTAGCTTGCAGATCCGGGATATGGACCAGTTGGTGTGGTTCTTGCTCCTGGTAAGTCTCTCTGGACTACAATGGCAAGTGATCTGGGGCAGCTGGTGACCAGTGAAAGTGGAAGGAACAAGAAGGCTGATTGCGGGGAAGAGGCCAGATCAGGGGCAGCATCAAAACTCGTGGAAGCTGCTGACTTTTTCCTGTGAGTGGTGGAGGACCACTGACTAGTAGACAAGAGGGGGACAGGGGAATGACTTGGTCAGAGTTGAGTTATAAAAAATATGACTCTAGTGGAAATGACAAAAATGATTTGGGGAGAGAGATTAGTACCGCTTTCACTCATCCCCCATCCCTCTACCCCTTGCTCATATGCACACACATGCACACACACACACAAACACACATACACACACAGAGAAAATGTAGGTATAGTTTTCAAGTTGTCTTGTTTGTGTGGCTATGAACTCCAAAGTTTTGGCAAATACATCTAAATTACATATATAATAGCTTTTTTTTTTCACCAAAGAGATCCTTCCTGAAGAAGGCTAAAGTGTTCCTTGTAGCCCAGAATTGATCACTCCTTGTAACTGAAATCTCTCAAGATAGTGTAACATGGCTCTCCACTTGCATGATTCCTTTAATGAGATGTTGAAAGCCATGTAGGAAACAGACTGTGCTTAGTCAGTTCCAGTACTGTGTTTGGATGTAACCAATGATTGGTAATTTAATAAATGAAACAGATGGATGGATGGATAGATGGATGGATGGATGGATGGATGGATGGATGGATGGATGAATTAGTGGATGAATAAAAGAAGAGATGAGTGAGTGGATGGTGGGTGGGTGGATGGATGAATTAGTGGATGGATAGATGAATACATAGATGGATGGATAAGTGGATGGTAGGTGGATGGATAGATGGATGGATGGAAACATGCATAGACAGTAATGTGAATTATTAGGCAGACAGATAAATCAAAAGACTAGTGGATGGGATGCTGGTCAGATGGACAACAATTGATTAATGAGTGAACCTAGGGTTTACAACTTATTACTTCTGGAGGCTTCATCTTCTCAGAGGATCTCTTTGGTGAAAAACAAAGCTATTATATATGTAGTTTAGTGGTAGAAAGTAGCGAACTTCAGCAACTTAATAAAAATACATGGCTTCTAGAACCTCAATCACTTTTAAAAGATAGAGAAATCATTCAGAAATATGTCTTCTTTTGAACAATAAACCCACATATATGTTGTTGAAAAAATGTAGATATATTTGCCAAAACTTTGGAGTTCATAGCTGCACAAACAAGACAACTGTTTATAAGTATTAAATGAGTAAACAAATATAAAAGCCCCTAGGATTATGCCCAGCACTTAGTAGAAACTTACTGATGGCTGAATATCAATAAAATTAGGACTGGAGCTATAATATCTAGGATATTCACCAGGTTAATGAACGCTAGTTGCTGCAGCAGGTAAGTCTTGAAGTCTCAGTGGCTTAACACCATTGTATTAGTCTGTTTTCACACTGCTATAAAGAACTGTCTGAGACTGTGTAACTTATAAATAAAAAAGGTTTAATGTACAGACGGTTCTGCACGGCTGGGAGACCTCAGGAAACTTACAGTCAGTGTGGAAAGGGAAGCAGGCACATCTTACATGGCAGCAGGTAAGAGACAGCAAAGGAGGAACTTCCATATACTTATAAAACCACCAGATCTCTTGAGAACTCACTATCATGAGAACAGCATGGGGAAAATCATCCCCAAGATCTAATCACCTCCTTCCTTTGACACGTGGGAATTACAGGTCCCTACCTTGACATGTAGGGATTACAATTTGAGATGAGATTTGGGTGGGGACACAGAGCCAAACCATATCAACTGCAAAGGTTTTTCTTCTCACTCACATTACAAGTTCAACACCAATTGTGGGAGATCATGGATGCAAGAATTTTTCCACACAGTCACTCAGGTATCGAGGCTAGTAAGTTCCTCACTGTACAATTAATTCATTTGAAACACAGGGTTGTGTGGTCACTGAGGTAATGGAAGATAAGAAGTGGTGAAAGCAGCCCTTAGCCTAACAGGGTCTACATCACCTCCTTTCTAGTCAATTGAGCAGAACTTGGCACATGGTTGGTGTCATGGTCACATTCACCCTAACACTGCTTATCTTGCCACCCTCTGCTCTGCCATGGGAGACAATTCTACCCACATAGAGGGTCAGCAGGGAGTGCCTGAGAGTGAAGACCTCTGATAGCAGCCCTCAGCCAACGATGAAAGGAGAAGCAGCAGATAAACACCCTAGCTTCCTTACTGCTCCATCAGGGTGATTCCGAGGGTCTCTTTATACTGATTTCTAGAGTTCCCAGTGTGGTAAGCTCCAGTTGACTACAGTGGAAGTCAGCTTGATACCACACTGGTTATTGCCCTCACTCTCTTTCCCTCCCCTGCAGCATCACCAGAGATCATCTTTTTAGGACACTACTAGCCTATCAATCCTTGTCCTGGGGTCTCCATCTGGGGAAACCCATACCATAAAACCATCCAACTCAAAGAGAGTTGTGTAGGAACTGAAAAGGAACACTTGGAACATTTGGAATCCACTGGCTCTGCCACACCCAGGCTGTCCAACGAAATGACACCACCCAAACTCGTAGCACAGGGAGAGGTTTCTGCCTGTTCACAATCTATTTCTAAGTCCCCAGAAATGGTGAAAACTCGGAAAACTCGTGGCCATCATGAATTGATTCTTAGTGTTGTATGTCTGAGTCAGCCACATAATGAAGCTTTGCAATAACATCCGCCCTCCTTACACTGATGCTAAGCTTTGATTAATGAAGCGATGCCCATGGTATGAATAGGAAAAAGGACTTAGACCTAGTCACTTCCACTCAATTGCACATAGTTAGTGTGATACTTGATATAACATTCCAACAATTCCCTATTCAGAGTCCAGTCTTTTTTTTTTTTCTTTTTCTTGTCTCTTCATATGACAACTAAGTCTAAAGTTATTCATCTTGGTATTAGGCCCTTAATTCCGGTCTACGCATAAAAGAGCAGGAACAGCTACCCTGCTCAGGGACTTAAGCTGTTACTTAACCTTGAATCTTTTTGGCTCTTGATTTAAAGCCTTTCAAACCCTTTTTAAGAGAAAAAGACATTTCTCATTCTAACATTAATATCTTCACTGTCTTTCCCCACCTGAAGGATGTAATATGAGGCTTAGAGTATGTGTATGGGGCCAGATACACCAAAAAATAACAGTGTACCATTCATTCATCCATTTATTTATTGCTCATACATTCACTGAGCATCTACCGTGGGCTAGAGGTCATGATGGTGGTTCTCTCATCCGTGAGAATTGTGCAGCCTTCTGAAGACAATACAAAATGCACACATATAGCTGATACAAAATAAAGAGGGATAAGTTACTTAAAAATAATACAGTTCAGAGTCTGGAGGAAGGAAAGATGGCAGCTCATTGGGTATGCAATTGTGTATGAAATCCAACAGGTATTTATTTATTCACTAATTCATTTAAAACAATGTTGATCATCTGCCATGTGCTGGGGAAATCTGCTAGCTCTAGGGAAAGTGTGGATGGATAAAAGTGACCCAGTTCTTGCTTACCTGTGATGTCTACAGTTTACTGGAAAGGGAAGGTAGGTACTATTTGAAAATGTTAAAATGGATTAGTTGTTAGAGGTGTGAGGAGATGAGGACTTATTAGACCAAGGGAACAATGGAAGCATAAAGCCACAAAGTGGATGTGGGTAAAAGAGTGAAAACAAAATTCCATTCAGTAGGGTGTAAAGGACAGGGGTTATGCATGAAAGGATATCAGGGCTTTTGGTCAGATCTGGGAGGAACTGGCTGCCCATCCAAAGAGCATCTGAGATCATTTCAGCAAAAGGCATGTGATTACAGGATTGATCCAGCAGAGCAAGACAGACAAGCCATTAATGCAGAGAGGAAGCAGTTCCAACAACAGAAGTGAAAAACACCAAGACCTGAACCAGGGCAGTAGCCGAGTGGCAAGTGACACAGGAAGGACTTGAGAGGTATGATGGTGGCAGGGCCTGTGGGAATCATGACCGCCAGGATACAGCTGTTTAAGTCCACAGAGAAAAGTGGGACAGAGATTGGGTGCTCAATGATACTGGTTCCCCTTCATCCTGGGCACAAAGATAGACTCCTTTTCCAGCATCCCGAGAGATCAGTGTGGCCATATGACTGAGTCCTGGCCAATAGAAGATGAGCAGAAATTTCCTACGACACTTCCTTGCCCAGCCCATAAAAAAGACTTTCACATGTGAGCCATTTGCTGCCCCAACACCCGTCAGGAGAATGGGGAGACCAGGCACAGAGAGGAGAGTGGAACCAGTCAGAAGGGGACAGCATCCCTGGGTGCCTGCCGAGGGCAAGGGTCAGCAGACATTTTCTGTGAAGAACTAGAAAATAAACCTTCTAGGCTTTGAGGCCATGTAGGGTCTCTGTCACAGCTACTCACCTCTACCATGGTAGCACAAAAGCAGCCATAGACAAAGTGTGAATGAATGGCATGTCTGTGTTCCAAATAAAATTTTCTTTGGGAAAACAGGTGACAGGCTGGATGAGGCACGTGGGTTGCAGGGTGGTCAACTCCTGGCCTCCAGCGAAGAGTTGCCTCCCACTGACATCACTGGACTGTGAGAAACCAGGGCATGAGGCCCACTTTGGTTGGTTAAACTTCTGAGCCTTGTGGGTGGTTTGCTGTGATAGTTAACTTTGACTTACATAAGAGGAAAGAAAAAGGGCCGTGAAACCATCCTATGTTCCTCAGTGAAAAAGTGACAACCTATGGGATTTAGAATAAGAAACGCCATCACAAGCGTTAAACAATCCCTTGAAAGTGAGTGTGACTGGGGATGTATGGGGCAGAGCACTAAAATGCCTAGAAAATCCTGGATGACACAGTCTACGAATACCACAAGGTCCCACAGTTTCATTGCTTAAAAGTGCAGTGAATTGATGGTGAAGGGCCCCTTTTTGTGGCACGGTATGACAATTGGAGTTTAGACACATTCGTTTACTGATGGAAAATTTTGCTGTCTGCATTCCAGAATTCAAAAGAAAGAAGGAAGGAAAGAAGCCTTGGATGTGAGCCAGATGGAGGAGAACTGAAGAAGTCTGTCATCAAGCCCTCAGGTAACAATATCATAATTTAAAAATCTTTCTAACAGTGGGGGAGTAAGTAATGATGCAGCTTCCCCTTTTCCTGTTTCCATTTCGGCCAGGCAGAGTTCTCCATGTGTGTGTGTCTCGCACACGCATGCAGGTGCACACGCGGAATCGTCAGGGGCAGGAGAAGCGAGGAGCGTGTAGCAATAAGTTTTAAAAAGTGGATTTATTCATTTGCGAACCATCATTAAACAGGGGCCACATATTTGCCTCTGTTGCGACTTGCAGGTTCCTTTAGGTGGTTTAATCAGTCTACAGACTCTGAGACAAGTTGATAGACCACCCTGAACAATCAGCAGCGGCATTCTTGCAGGATGGATTTAAAAGCCTTTCTGATTTATTTGGGTTTGAAAGGACAGAAGACAAAAGTATCATTCTGCCTGGCAACCACATTGACTCCTCTTAGAGAGACTTTCCCTCATGCCTTAGTGACAGGGAGATTTCAAGTTCCCCCAAATGCCCAGTGGCAAACATTCCATTACAAGGTCACCCAAGACAGCTTTCTTTCACTGAATTCCTCTCTGAGGTGCTCAAAGATCTATAATTCATGCACTTGCTCATTTGTACTGCTGATCTAAAATGATTTTAGAATTGATCTGGCAAATTTGCATGAAGTGCAGTAAGAGCAAGGGACCAATTTTCAGGCCACTTGGGCCAAAACCCAGTTGTACAGCCAGACAGCTGTGTGACCACTGAGCTGTCACTGCCATTTCCTGAGCCTCAGCTTTTTTTCCTGCAGAGGTAGGCATTGAAGATTGGCTCAGATTTCTGTTTTCCAGAATGTGTTCCAAAGGATGTTAGTAACAATACTGTGGAAAAAGGGTTCAATGATTAATTCTCTCAGGAGTTGTGTTCCAGTACCACCAAAAAAAGGCCAGAAGTAACAGTAGGTTAAGTAAGATAGACGTTCCTTTTTTCAAATAAAAGAAGTAGTGGCCAGGATGGTGACTCACTCCTGTAATCCCAACACTTTGAGAGGTCAAGGCAGGAGGATTGCTTGAAGCCAAAGTTTGAGACCAGTCTAGTCAACATAGTGAGACCCCCATCTCTACAACAAAAAAAATGTTAAAACAATTAGCTAACTGTGATCGCATGTGCTTGTAGTCTTAGCTACTCAGGAGGCTGAGGTGGGAGGGTTTCTTGAGCCCAGGAGTTTGAAGCTGCAGTAAGCAATGATAGTGCCACTGCACTCTAGCCTGAGCAACAGGATAAGACCCTGATATGGTTTGGCTCCATGTCACCACCAATACCTCATCTTGTAGCCCCCATAATTCCCACATGTTGTGAGAGGGACCTGGTGGGAGACAATTGAATCATGTGGGTTGGTCTTTCCCATGCTGTTCTCATGATAGTGAATGGTTCTCAAGAGATCTGATCATTTTAAAAAGAGGAATTCCCCTGCAATGTTCTTTTTTTTTTTTTTGCCTGCTGCCATCCATGTAAGACATGACTTGCTCCTTCTTGCCTTCCACTATGATTGTGCATCCTCCCAAGCCACATGGAACTGTAAGTTCAATTAAACCTCTCTCTTTTGTAAATTGCCCAGTCTCAGGTATTTCTTTATCAGCAACATAAACACAGACTAATACAGACCCCACCTCTAAACAAACAGATAAATGAGTAGAGAGGTAAGCAGTCTTTGGCTAGCATACTAATGAACCCAGATCCTCTATCTTCCATCTCCACCATCCTTAGCAATGACTTTCATCTACAAGATACTTTGTACTTCAAGATGGTTGCCAGAGCTCCAGCCATTACATCCACATTCCCAGAAGCAAAAAAAAAAAATGAGGAAGCACAAAGCATGGTAGACAGGAAGAAACTTCTAAATAAAGAGCTCTTTTTAAATAGTCTCTCCTGATGTCCTTTAGGACACTTCTGTTTTAATCTCATGGACCAGAATGTAGTCACATAACCACATCCAGCTGTAAGAAGTGGTGGAAAATTTAACTTAGCCAGGAGTATTGCCAATGTGAACAAAATCAGAGTTCTATTACCAGGAAATTTGAAGAGAATGGTTACTTACTGGTAACTAATAATTCCTAACAAAGTGGCCAAAGAAAACCGTAACATACTGGGTTACAGTTGAGAGATTTCTTTACTGTATTTTTCAGAGCTTTTTAAGTGCAAATGTGCATTGTGACATTTCCAGTATGGCGTATGTGTTTCTTAATTATTCGATTATAAATTCCCATTATTTCAGAGCATCGTGTGAAATTCACAGTGTGAGAAATAATTTTGAGGATAGCTGCATGAGAAGATCTCAAGTTTTCTTTGTTATTGACAAGGTGTTACATTATCTAGATCAGGGTTCCCTCTTCCTCACCAGATCCCCCAAGAGAAATCCAGATTTCCTCTATTCTTTCCCTCCTGACAGCCCTCTGAGTACTCCTGATAATCTCAGGAATTATTTCAAAGCCCCCTGTGGGCATTGCCCTCCCTGGTCTGAAGGGGACATATGAGTACCTCATCTCTGTCATTGTCGTATGTAGTCAGGCATTGATGGATACTCACCAAGATGAGAACATGATCATGTTAGGCAGCAAAGTCTTGATTTTATTCACATCAAGTTAGGATGTAATTGGAAGAGACCAGAATGAAGTGTCGCATTTTAGGAAAAGCCCTTTATGCAGCAAAATGCAGTGACCATGTCATCATGATTTAAAGGGGACAATTGTGAATTAAAAACAAAACAAGTAAAAGAAAAAAAACTATTCTTTCACGTGTTGCCTTCATGCATGGCTCTGTGTTGGTTCCATTAGCAACACGATGATCTATGATGATGTCAACATACAATTCTAAGTTTCAAAGCTTTGCAGGGGCATCACTGACCCATGCATACATGTTTATTGAGTCCTTACAATGTGTGAAGCCCTTTGTGCTTGTCTTTTAAAAACTCATGGGTCAAGCAGTAGAGAAGAATCCTGAATAATTAAGTTAGAAAAGAGTTCCGGAGGTCTTCACAGAGCTGCTGATGGCTGATGGAGAGGGATGCCCAGTAATGAGGAACATGAACTCTAGAATAAGACATGCATGTGAGTGAGCCTTAGCTATGCCATTTTCTAGACCTTGAGTAAGTTATTTAACAGCTCTGCCTTAGTTTGATAATCTGTAAAATGGAATAAAGAAGAGATTTCATTTCATAAGATAGAATTAGCTCTTAAACCAATTACGCGGGCCGGGTGCAATAGCTCACACCTGTAATCCCATCACTTTGGGAGGCCGAGGCTGGTGGATCACCTGAGGTCGGAAGTTCGAGACCAGCCTGAGGAACATGGAGAAACCCCATCTTTACTAAAAATATAAAATTAGCCAGGCATGGTAGCACATGCCTGTAATCCCAGCTACTCAGGAGGCACAGTTGCAGTGAGCCACAGAGCTCATGCCATTGCTCTCCAGCCTGGGCAACAAGAATGAAACTTCTCAAAAAAATAAAAAATAAATAAATAAAAACACGCCTAGCATCTTACCTGACATGTGAATATCCCGCAATGACATTTGTTGTTGTTAATGTTATTCATTCTTATTATTTTCATGGCAATATGGCAGTAGTGATACACAAAGGAAAGAAGGATGGCTCAATCTTGGAAAATGGGGACTGAGCTACCACTTTACATGGTAAAAACTTTAAACGATTTTCAGAAGCAAAAGTGTTCGAGGAGATGATGATATTTCAGTGGTCATCTAGACCTGCCTGTCAAACAAAACATCAAACCTAGTTCATAGTCTGGGCCATGCTGGTTTTCAAGTCTGCTGTTTACAGCAAGTTCCAGCCAGTTCCAACTGGCAGACATATTGCTTTAGCCAGGAGGGTCTACACATTCGAATTTAAGTGATCCTCTCTTAAATTTCTGTGGGACTTTTTTACCTGTGCCCAATTTCTGTGGGACTTTTTTACCTGGCATATTTTTGTGTTTACATGCCTGGCCCTATTCTGGGGGAAGATATTGCTAAGAAGAGAAACAGCAGCCAAACTCTATAGGAGGAGTGAGGCCTGGACCAAAAAATCCACAATAAGGTCAGAAGCCAGGAAGGCGGAGAACAGGACTGAGCATAGGTGAGGTGAGTGGACCAGTCCAAGGTGTGCAGAACCAGCCTCCAGACACACTGTGCTGGCTCCACAGAGCCATTCATAGCTCATCACAACCATTCTTAACCACTGGGCCACTCTGGGCAAGTGACTTCCTCCCTCCAGTGCCTCTAGTTTTCTCATGATGAAAGATGTGGGTAAACGACATCACGACGGTCACTTTCTGAATTCTGATTTCAATTACACAGCTCCCTAGAAGCAAGACAGAAAGATTTTGTCAGAGGAAAGAGTATGTCTTCATCCATCGACCCACATATGCTATCCAGAAGCTTCTGGGGTTTTTGGAATTTCTTGCAAGAAGTCCCGCTATCTGAAGAATAATTCCCAACACCACAGTTTCTTTTAATAAGCAGTTACATCATCTTTCTAGAGACTACCACCCACAGCCTCACCACAGATGGATTGTTCTTAAAAATGAAGTCTTTGGATGTCGAGGTCACCCCGAGCAATGCAGCATAGGAGCACTGGGTCCAGGCCTCCCACCTCTCAGCCCCCTCACTTCTGCCCACAGAGCAAACCAGCAGGACAAGAGAAGCTTTTCGCTTTTCATGGAAAGATGATTCCTTACTCCTCAGCTGCATTTCTGTGTTTACTGCACTAGGTTTAGCAATGCTTCACAAAATGCCTGTTCACAAAGTACAAAGAAAATTAAAGTGAGGTTTTTGTGATAAACATGATAGTTTTCATTTCCATTTTTAAGGCTTCTTGAGGATATTTAACTGATTTGTCCCACGTCCTGCACTTTGTTTTGTTCCAGTTCTATAATGGGAGTATTAATTGGTAACACTTTTCCACGAGGCCTGGAAATGATTACAGGAAAGAGGAGGCATCCAGAGTGAACATAAGCTGTAAAGTCCTCACTTACCAGAGCCACAGAAGATATGGAGTTGCACATTGGAAGGCATTCTTTTCAAGGCAGCCTGTTCAAAGGTCTTGAAAGCAAATGTCATCTGGGTGGCATCTTCATGTGCTGGAGTCACCACAGTGGCTGCAAAAGAGTCCCTGGCATTGGCTAAACTCCTTGCGCCACATTTGATAGTCATACAATTTAGCCAGTTTATCTTAAAGTCTGAATCTGCAATTTGAGGATTGTCATAATTTGTATAAGTTTGCTATGAAGATTAAATGAAATATCAGGCCCCAGTCATCTAATAAGGACCCAAAAATCATTCGTATCTTTCTTCTTTTTCTCCTATTGGCACAAGGATTTCATTTATTAAGGTATTTTTCCAAAATGTAATTCTTTTATTTACTTGAAGCAGTATTTCAAGTATTTTATTTACTTGAAGCAGTATATGGACTGATTTTTCAAAAATTAACAAGCTATATCAAACGTGTTAAATTTATAAAACCGTGCTAAGCACCATGAGAAACAAAGTTGATCCCTTATTCTAAAGGCACTTAGTTGGAATGGCAAAGCAGAAATGTATGCATAATTGAGCAACTGTGAAAATCTGAAGCAGAATATTAGGAGGGGTGCTCTTTTGTCACTTGGGGTGATGGGTCAACAGCAGAATGAGTAGTATGTCTGTGAGCTCCTCAGCACCTTCACTTCTTTCTTTATCTCTGCAGCCCCCATGCTTATAGTCTATGATACACAGTGGGATATCAGTAAATGTGTCTTTGGTGGATGGATGAGTAAGTGGATAGATGAACGAATGAATGAATGAAAGTTCAATTTGTTTTTTTTCATGACCAGCAGTAGACTCACAGATTGTGGGTCAGCAACAGGAACAAGGCGGAGTAGAGATATTCTAATTGTCTCTACCCCAATATGTCTGGGGTCACAGCTGGTACATCTGAGTGAGGGCTGGCTCAATGGCTGGACCTACCTGGAGGCTCATTCATTCACATGTCTGGTGTTTGATATTGCCTGTAGGCTGTCAACAATGGGAACACCTACATGTTCCTCCCAGTGGCCTGAGCTTTCTCACAACATGGAGGTTCTAAGGATGACATCTCAAGGAAGAGAGTCAAGCAAGGGCTGCATGGCCTTTACTCACTCAGAGGTCATGCAGTGTCTCTTCCACCCTGTTGGTCAAGGCAGCAGACACAAATGCTTCCCACGTTCAAGGGGAAGAACACAGAAACTGCCTGTGGATGGGAAGTGACAAAGCCTTGGAAGAGCCCATGGAACTAGAAATATTGTGACCATTTAAGAAAAATCCTCCACAAATATGACAAATTGGAATGAATGCTTCTCAGTTCAGACTCACTCAAGTTGGTGCAGAGGTGGGGTGACTGGAACACATTTTTCAGGTGATTTGGAGTTTGGAGCAGGGAAGCCTGGGGAATAGAGTTGGATGAGGATGTTGAAAATTTACTAGCATTCAAAAATCAGGCGTGAAGGGCTCCTTGGTTACTTATGATATAAAGGAAGGTCTTCAGGGAGCACAGGGCCAAAGAAGCATCATTGGTTTGACTGGAGAACTGGAATCCTGTGAGAGACATATGGAGAAAGACAAGCCTGGGGGAAGCCTCATAGCTGGTGGCCATGGGCCTTGGGTGTTCAGTCCAAAGCTCACCCTCCCCACTTCCCACTTCCCACCTCCATGCCTTGGAAATGGTGGGGAGACACATGGACCCTGTTTCAGGCCAACATGCAGTGACTCAGCAAAATGCACCTGACAGGATGGTAGAAAAGGAATGAGGGTTGATTCTTATGATTCGCGGGGCTGAGGGAGAACCTACGGGAAAGAAAATTACTCCACTGCTTTTATTTGAAACAGTACTGAAACCTCGTCTTTCCTGAAGGAAATAGAAAAGGAAAAAAAAATAATATATCAATTTTCTTGAACGTTGAAGGCCAGCTCAGAGACGGAAAGCACTCTCTGAGACGAACATGTGAGGTCACTGTGTCTCCCCAGTTCTATTCCCCAAGCAGGGTGACATGGGAGGAACTTTTTATTTTTTCCCTCCGATGTTAATTGAATGTGCAGATAGAGAGGTACTAAAGAGATGACATTAAAATGAAATGTGTCCCCTGGGCACCTACTTCATCTGCGCTCTCACCCACTGCCCTCCACGTCGGCAGAACAACTTCTTTTCTGGCCAAGAAAGCCATCTTCAGTTATTATTTCTCTTTGTCTCTTCTCATATCTCTTAATGGAAACGTTCCAGTAGCTGCTGGCTAGAAAATTAGCCATATGAACTCTGATTCTCCCTCTCTCTCATGTTCTTTCTTTCCATGTCTCTCTTCTCCTCAGATTAGTGAGAAAATTCAGCATTGAATCTCTTTCAAACTCTTCTCTCTGCGCAGCCTGTTAACACATGGAAAGGGCTAAGATTAAACCTTAATTTAACTCTGTCTCTCACCCAAACGTCACCAGACTCCTGGCCCAGTTTAACTTTCAATCATTTTCAAAAAAGCCTGGAGAAGTGTGGCTCCACACTGCCTGTGTCTCCTCCATGACCTTCGTCGCCTGGTCAGACGCCTCGTGATGAAATCCAAGATGGCATTAGGGAGGAGAAGGAGGGTGAGAAGAGATGAATATTTATTGAGTTCTGGCATATGCCAGGCACTTTAAATGCATTATCTCCTTTGATGGAACAGCCCCAAGGAATAAATATGTGTTTCTCTATTTTTTTTTTCAAGGAGAGAAACTGAGGCTCATAGAGTGTAACTCTCTTGTCCAAGTTCACACCAAGAGTAAGGGTAGGGTCATAATTTTCTAGCACTGACACCAATGCTGCAACTGTCTATGAGGCTGCATTGGCTACAAAAGTGTTCAGTGACCGATGCAAACCTAAGGATCAGAAGCCCTCACAGAGACTCTTCCAGTATGTGTTGCCATCTTCCATTTCCAGATAGAAAACTGAAGCTCAGAGAGGCTTAATCACTTTCTCATCCTTCACACATTCAGAATGTAGAAGAGTTGAGACTGGAACTAGGCTCTGCTGTAGTTCAAAGCTCATGCTGTTCGAACTGGAATTACAATTTTGAATATTTGCACTACAGCTAACCCACCTAAAACCAAATTATTTCACTTTATGCCTCCTGGAATACCTAATATTTTTTCCACTCAAAATCAAATTAATGGGAAGATGAGAGCCAAAATGCCTTCTAAAAAAGCAGTATGATAGAATAGTCTGTTGTGTTTTGTTTTTGTTGTTGTTGTTTTGAACAATTATGAATAGTAATATTAACTCTAACAGGATCAGGCAAGTAGACATGACCAGGAGCTTAGACCAGCAATGACCCTGGAATGATGGATCCAGTTCTTATGAGAAAGGATATGGTACCCAAGAGGTGGGGAGGCAGGTAGCAGGCCAAGAAAGAGGCTGCAATCCTCCATTGATGAACTCCAGAGAATCCAAGGGCTAAAACTCAGGGTGGAGCTTATGACATTCACAAATGCAGGAGAGAAGGTAAGAATTCAACATTAGTTAAGTTTGTCATGTCAGCAAGCCAATAGATACTCTCCAAGTTATATGAATAAAGGTGTGTTTATCACAGCGTTGTTCAATCATAACAGCCATATATATATGTGTGTGTATATATATATATATATATATACACACATATACATATGATTTGTTTATGTATGGATGTTAAGAATCTTCCATTCAAGAATCATTGAATGAATAGATACACTCCTCCCCCAAATAACTATTACACAGACATTACAAAATGTTGCAAAAATTTGCTGAGAAAGAAAAATGACTTTCACCTCCACTCCCCTTACCCCCTAATATGAGAGGGGGCAAAATTGTCCTCTCTCTGGATAAATTTACCCATATAAAAACATGTAGAAAGAACCAGGAGGAAATAGTGCCAAAATATTCATAGCACATGGCTCTACACACACACACAAAATGAGGGTTTGTTTCTTGTTATTTATTCTTTGTTTTTATTTTTTTCATAATGTGTCTATTTTGTATAAAATGAGAATATATTGCAAGGTGAGAGACTAAGGCCAAGAGTCTGGAGCAGAGCTGGCTATGAGCCGAGGTCAGGGTCCCCAGCTATGTGCTGTTGGTAGATTTCAACCCACAGGGGCTATCCAGTATGAGAGTCAGGAGGGAGAAACTAACATGGATGGATGCCCTCTCTGTTCCAGGCCCACGACTTATTATCTCACTCCATCTTCTCAATGTCTTGCTTAAGTATATATACTTATCTCCATTGTTTAGATGTGAACTTGGAAGTTAATAAAGATTAAATAACACATCCAGATTCAGCCAGCTTGAATAATAACAATAGTTAATTATTGAACATGCTTGCACCATAACAAATGCTAAGGTCTTTCCATACATATTTCAGTTTAGTCCTTGCTACAGACCCATCTGTCAGGTGCCATGCTTTCCTCAGTGCTGCAGATGGGGAGCATGAGGTGCACTTGACTCAACATCTCATAGGTCATAACAGTGGAGTCAGTAATGGGCAGTGAACCCCAGAGAGCACCATAAATGACTTCAGGACACAACCAGCAAAGTCTGCACCCAGCAAGATCAGCATTCAAACTCAGAGTGAATCCAAAAGATGGTCCTCTTTCCAATATAGTTCCTCTGATTACACAAACGTCAAAAAATGAAACAGCAACCAAACCAATGAACGATCCTGATATTTCATTACAGCTCAATCACCAATACATTATGTACCCTAGTTCATCCTGTCTGGGAGTCAATTTAATTTTTTACATGATGGAGAAAGGATGTGATTTGAAAAGCTTTGAAGTCCCTTCAAAGTCCAACCTTACTAGGAAACACATCTCTGCTTTGGAGTCTTTGCTGGCTCACTTTCACCTTCATATCTTAGAGTCCTTAATAAAAAAGTGTGTGTGTGTGTGTGTGCGCTTGCATCTATATATACACACACATAAATATACATATATAAAAATACTTATACTTATCCCCATTGTATAGATGTATATATTTACATATATTTATGTATGTATAGATGTATATATTTACATATATTTATGTATGTATAGATGCATATATTTACATATATATGTATGTTACATATGTATGTATGTTAAGAATCTTCCATTCAAGAATCATTGAATGAATAGATACACTCCTCCCCCAAAAAACTATTATGCAGCCATTATAAAATGTTACAACAATTTGTTGAGAAAGAAAAATGACTTTCAGTCTGCCATGTGTCACCACCTCATTGCAATGGCTTGCTCAGTGTATGTATATATTTACATATATAATATACATATATAAATAGATGTATATTATAAATACATATATATGAATATACATATATAAATATATATAGGCATATTTGAAACTACTTTTATTTTAAAATAATTTTAAAGTCACAGGAAATTGAAAGAAATTCATGTGGAGAGTTCTGGTGTACTCTTTACCCAGCTTCCCCCAAAGATAGCCAGGAAATTGACATTGGTACTATTAACTAAGTACTACCATTATACCATTAACCAAGCCACAGAGCTTATTTGAACTTTCCTCATTTGCTTGCAATCATCTATCTAGCTTCCTTTGTCCTCACAAGAGGCCTTGCACAAGGAGGAGCCCACTAAGTTGTCCATCCCGTCACCAACTCACTCCTTACCCTTTGCTTCCCAGGAACTTGATCTACCTATGAATCCCCAAGATATCATATTGTTTGATTGTGTTCTGCTCTTGATCCCAAATATCCTTTCTCAACATCACTGCTAGCAAATGTCTCAGATCCCAAGCTCCTGTCTTGGTGTTGCCTCTCCTGCCTCACTTCCCATGTGCCTGCTGCCTGCCATGTGTCACCGCCTCGTTGCAATGGCTTGCTCAAAGTCCAGCCCCCTTTGGAAATATGTCTACCTTGGGCTGGGATTCATCTTTACTTCCTGGAGATTTCTATGCCAGCACCATGCCTAAGACACATGCTCACAGGAGGAACGAACAAGTGCAACCCGTAAGCTTCAGAGCTATTCTCTTCGTATTCTGAAGTGTCTCCTAAATGAGAAAGTCCTTTACCTTAAAAAGCTTCCTACAGAAAGATAATTAATTTAGAAATAAAAAGTATATATAGAATGTGGTACAAAAAAGAAAGAAATATATATATACATACATACATATACTCAAACTATCATCGCGCTTAAGGCACTATAGAACTCTTTTATCATTTAAGAGAAAAGCAAAACCACTGTGCATATAATTGAATTTAAATAGTGAAAATAATATTCAATCCACTATGCATTAGAGATACTATTTTAAAATTATTTCTAATATAAACACATTCTCTCCAGTCCTCATTTGTTCTCCTTTTTGCTCCTGCTCTCAGGCACAAATTACTGTTAAGTTGAGCTGAATAATGAATGAAAACAGTCACTGTCGTTAATGACAAAGTATAATATTGAGCTGATGAGACCTCTTGTTTGCAAAGCTTTCTCTCTCTTCCTCTTTTTTTCCCCCAAACATTCCTTAGCAAGAATCACTGGCAAAATAATTTATATTCAACTGAGTATCTAATTGAAAGATTATGAACCCGTGGAAATGTAGACTAGCAGGACCGATATCCTAAGGAAAAAATAAATAAATAAAACAATCCTCTCTTTGGATAAACACACTTACTGGTGTATGGCAGTCTCTTATTCAGAAGAGGAGCTTCCGTTTTAGAGCTTATGCAAGTCCCACAGAGATAAGCTCTCAGCTTATGAATCTCCATCATTGCGTTTGGGAAGGGTTTACTTGAGCAGAGGTTAATTTCGCCCTATTACAGTTGCTGAAGTGCAGTGTGCCTTGACATCAATTTCCTGTCAGACACATGTTCTTTGAGATGTGAGGTTCATATATATGAACATCGTCTTGGAGAAGGCCATCTGTTTTCTCAGGCCGAGGTGATCTTCAGGGAGTAGGTCAGGTGGGGCAGGTGCAGGGTCTGAATCACATCGGTAGCACTTCCTAGCATTATTTCACTATCTACTCAGGTAAACAGCATTACTCCCTGCCACCTTGGACTTTTATAGATAATACTGAAATATCTCTAAAGTATTTCAAAGTATGTCAATTAACAAGGTCCCAATTAGAAAATTGTAGAATCTCAATAATTAAAGGATAACTATGCTATTTTTTTCTTTTTTCAGTTATTTATTTATTTAACAAAGCCTAAATTAAATGCCAGTGGACTAAACAATTAACATGAGGCAGATAAGAGGTTGGGTCCCAGAGATAGAGAGCTCAATATACCACAAGGTCCTAGTTCTTCAGGAACTTAAAAGTCATTCATAAGAGAGAAGCAGGTACACTATCTCCTCCCATGTGAGAAGTCATCACATGGGCTGCAAGAAGAAAAACCTGCAGATGAAATAAGCAAACAACATAGATGAGTGGCTCCTGATCACAGAGGAGGGCCAACTTCCTGGTAGAAATATCGCTTGAACTTTAAAATTTGCAACATAGTCTTCAGACATGTCCAAACCAACATTTAACCCTGGTATTCAGAAAGTGCTTGTACACATGTGCATGTGGTGTAGGGTGGTGGCTCAGTGGGTCGGTGCACTGACTGGAGTGTGTCCTGGCATGTGAGCATAGGTGCTGAGCCCCAGATGCTGGTGCACAGTCTTAGCATGCATTCAGAGGAAGGCAATGGGGTTGTCTGAGTGATTATTTGCTTACACAGCATGGAGATGATTCCTGATTTACCAAATACTAGAAGAGGTGGGGTATAAAGGTAAAGGTACAATTCTTGTCCAAGAGGATGGATAATTCCATACATACGTGAGCAGCCATACTGCTCGAAGGCAACAAAAAACAGGCATCTAGGAGGGACACAAGTATCATCACATGTCAGGGCTCAAATACATTTTGCACTGGTTCCTAAATCCCCAAGTATGGCATGGATGGTTTTATAGCTGCTTTGGCTGAAAGAACAAACTGGCTTTTTCTCATCTTTATCTTTTTCTTTCCAAGTTTAACATACTTCAAATATGTACCTTAGTCTATCATACATTTTGCAGTAAATAATAGCCCAGCCTGCTGGAATCTCCCAAGGTAGTGGGGAAACAACCAGAACCCAAAGAGATGGCATTTTGAGCAGATGTTGTGGGGCACTGATGAGAGCACAAATGCCTAAGTTTGAGGTAGTCAGAGAGGGCTCCCTGGAGGTGGTGGCAATGTTTGTGTAGGCTTTAGAGAAGTAAACATAACTTCTCTTGATCAGTTTATTCAACCAATCTTTACTGAGTCTTCAGTGCAGAGATAGAAGTGAACATTCTAGACAAGTGGATCAATAAATGCACGAGTACCAAGATCATCAAAAATTACTGTAACACTAACCAGAAAAATAACTAAAACAGCAACACCTAGAATAAAATAACCAACATTAACTGAGTGTCACTATATTCCAGGCAAAAAATATGCAGATACAGTGAGCACATCTCTATTATCACTGGAGTCTTGGATACTGGGGGTGAGATGGAGAAAGAAGAGCAAGTCAGAGAATGATGGTGCAGTGCCGATGTGATCATAACTTGATGGCATGTGCTGGATTCTAAGTCCCTTTGTACAGTATCTTAAAAATTATGTAAAGAAGTTTGAGCTTTATCCAGGTGGCCTGGTTGTACAGAGTAAACAAATGCATGGTATGGGGAGAAAGAGTTGATTTGTTGATTTCCTAGAGAGACAACCAGACAGATATAGCAGATATCTTGTGATTCTCTCCCAGGTAAATGGAGCTGCTGGCTATAGAAGTATTGGAGAGTAGTTCTTGTGGGGACAGGAGCACAAATGGGATACAGTTTCATGTTCCCAATGTTTGTGTAGGCTTTGAGGTCCCTTTGAGTCTCTGTCCACCTGATGTCACCAGCCCAAAGGCCAACAGGCAGTCCTTCCCACATCCAGGAGACCCAAGCTCCAGTGTCCTCACATCCACTTCTGTTCCTTCTGTCGCCCTGGTCCTAGCCACCCCCATCCTCACCTGGACAACTTCACCACCTGCAGACTGGCCTTTGGGCTTTTCCTCTTGTCTTCTTGCAAGACACTCTCTGCTCAGCAGCCGGAAGGGTCTTGAGGAAGTGCAAAGTGTTTACATCCTTCTTCTGCTTAGACTCCTCCCATGGGAATTCCATCATACTTTGAATTCAGTTCAAACCCCTTGACCTGCTTACCAGGTCTTTCAGAAGCCAACCCTTGGGGATTCTCTCTTGCTCTCTTTTTGCATCCATTACCTCACCCTGTTGCTAAACAGGCTCCAGCCACACTGACTTTCTCCTTGATTCCTGAGCCCTCTAAGTTCACACCCACTATAGTGCATTAGCCCTGTGGATGCTTCCACCAAAGTGCCTTTCTCTGCCCTTGTTATAATGGGTTCCAATTGCATTGCCGTCTCCACCCAAGTGCCATGTCCTCAGAGAGGTCACCCAAGCTGTCTACCTGCAGCAGCCATCAGTTGCTGTCCACAGCACCTCCCATTTTAATTATCTGCATAGAACTATTCACGGTTGTCTTTCTATTTATTTTTCATCTTTTTATTGTGTTTCCCCAGCAAGCTCCTTGAGATCAGAGGCCTTAACCTAACCTTAAGGGTCACCTCCTGAAACAGTGCTAGGCACATCATGGGGTGCTCAGAAAACATATGCAGAGGGAATGAATCTTCCATATTCATTCTATAGATGGGAAGACATCTGATATGGTGTGGATTTGTTCCCTGGCCATAATCTCATGTTGAGTTGTAATCCCTAATGTTGCAGAAGGGTCCTGGTAGGAGGTGACTGGATCATGGGGGTGGATTTCCTCCTTGATGTTCTCATAATACTGAATGAGTTCTCATGAGATCTGGTTGTTTAAAAGCATGTAACACCTCACCCTTCACCCTCTTCCTCCTGTGCTGGCCATGTAAGACATGCCTGCTTCCTCTTCACCTTCCGCCATGATTCTAAGTTTCCTGAGGCCTCCCTAGCCATGCTTCCTGTACAGCCTGCAGAACTATGAGCCAATTTAACCTCTTTTCTTTATAAATTACACAGTCTCGTGTAATTCTTTATAGCAATTCAAGAATAGACTAATATGACATCTACCATGGGTTAGTATGACCAAAGATCATATGAAGAACTTTTAGGTGTCTGCATAACAATGATAATAAAAATTTGAATGAACTAGGTGACATATATTGAAATTCTGTATCACACTGTGCTAAACCCTTGAGAAGCTCCAATTCCATTAAACACATCACAAACTACTCAATGAAGTACATACTATGCAAATTCCTAATTTTGGGATGAGGAAACAAAGGCTTGGAGACATTAAGTATTTTGGCTTAGCGCAGAGTGATATCTCAAAACTGGCAGATTTGGGACTTGAATTCAGTCCAACCTGACTTGCATCCATTATACTGGAGTACACCCATTACTTGTTCACTGTTCCTTTTATGAGTTGTGACACTGAAATATTTCCAAGAAACGTTCCTGTGACCTAATAAATGCATATGTCCTCCCATTACAGAATGAGTTCCTGCTGCTGTTGTTGAAATAATAAATAAATGTATCTCAACATCTTTATTTGCTGCTGGAGTCTCAGGGCTCAATTCATTGCTCAATCACAAGCATTTTATCAGCTTAAAAATAAATATGCTCTTGTATCCTTCTAAATTGATTTTAAATTTCTGGTTCTGATTTCATTGACTTATAGTTTATTTTATTGTAAGCCTCTCTGGATCATTTTTAGGTGACTTGAACAATTAGAATTTTCAAGTCAATTAATCATCTACTACTTTAAGACAAGATCATGGATTGTCATCCTGATTTTATTGATCGGGAAACAAAGATACTTGCCAAAAATAAATAAGCAGGTAAATTTTGGAACAAAGGCACTCTTTTTATTTTATTTTCTTCTAAAAAAAAGCAGGATACATGTGCAGAACGTGCAGGTTTGTTACATAGGTATACGTGTGCCGTGGTGGTTTGCGGTACCTATTGACCCATCCTCTAAGTTCCCTCTCCTCACCCCACCCGTCCCCAACCAGCCCTTGTGTGTGTTGTTCCTCTCTTCGTGTCCATGTGTTCTCATTGCTCAACTCCCACTTGAAACCAAGACCCTTTCTAATTCTTCCTATTTTGTGTCTAGAGATTGTACCATTATATCATGCTGCCTTTTGCATATGGGGAATATATATAATTTTTAAAATTTGAATTTTCAGAATGATGGCCATAATAAAAAGCAGATGTTTATTGAGTGTGCTATATGCCATGTTCGTTACCAAAGGTTTTATTTAGACTATTTTAATATTTTGTCCCTTGAAATTTAACATATTTGTATTAGTTTTCTATTGTTGTGTGTGATTGTTAGTTTATGTATAAACTTGGCTAAGTTTTAGTACTGAGTTGTTTACTCAAACACTAATCTAGGTGTTTGTGCTAGTCTGTTCTTGCACTGCTACGAAGAAATACCTGAGACTGGGTAATTTATATTAAAGAAAAAAGAGGTTCAGTTGGCTCATGGTTCTGCTGGCTATACAGAAAGCATAGTGGCTTCTGCTTCTGGGAGGCCTCAAGAAATTTGCAATTGTGGCAGAGTAGGAAAGTGGGAATTGGACTTTCAAGGTTGAATAGGAGTTTTCCAGAAGTGGCCAGAAAAAAGGTATTTAAGAGACATGAGCAGCCCAGTACAAAGCCTAATACAATAGCATGAAAAGGCTTTGTTCACTAAAGAAGAGAGACGTATTTCCATTGCCATTCCAAGGACTTGTGGCTGTGAGTGGCTGGTCATATAGAAGAGCTTCAGAATGTAAGAAACCTTCTAACGTTTTACTCCCCATTTTGAGGTTGACGATGTTGAAAGTATAGAGTATAGGAAAGCATGTATTCTATCATGTATTCTATAGTACATGAAGGTATGTTTCTATACTCAAGATAGGGTAGAAAGGAGTTTAAATAGTTGAGAAGGATTTGGGAAGATGATATTCCAATTATTTCACATTATTCTTTAATTTTAAAAAGTAAATATTTTTATAAAAGTAAAAAATGGCTTTTTTGTAGAAAATTCAGGACATATTTAAAAATATAAACACACAAAGTAAAAATCATATCTGGTTGAACCTATACAGATACACTATAACAATTACTGTAGAAACTTCTGCATAAGTAATATATAAAAAATATAAACACAAATATATAAATTTACTCTATGTAAATATTGTCTTTATATATTTTATACAAAAATTAATGATATATTATTTATATATTACATATATAAGTAATATATTACTTATATTAATATATCATATTAATTATACATACTAATATAAGCTATCAATATTTAAATATATTATATTGTATATATTAATATATAAATCTATAATTTATATATAAATTATATTTATAATTTATATATAATTATATATAAATTATATATATTTGTATATATAATTATATTTATAGATAAATTATATATATTGGTATATATAATTATATTTATATATAAATTATATATAATTTATATTTGTAATATGTAGTTGATGTATAATACGTATATTACATATTACATATGTACATATAATACATACATTATATGTCTATACATATATAATATGCACCATACATATATATTATGTGTATGATACATATAATAGATATATGTATCATACATATAATATACTTATAATACATATAATATACAATAAATATAAAAATAAACATTTGTATATTGAAAATTTAACACATTCATAAACTTTAAAAAAATCTAATATGAACATGTTCCCATATTACTAAATATTATTTTACAGCATTATTTTTAATAGCTGCAGAGTTATTCATTGTGTAAGTGTATCTGAATTTATTTAGCCAATGTCCTCCTATTTACCATCACATTTGCCTTCTATTCAATATTATTCATATAACTGGCATGCTTCAAAAGTTTGTGAATACAAAAATGGGGTCATAGTTCATCAATTTCCAAATCATGGTATCTGCTGGCCCCTACCCGTTGATGCAAGAACCTTCTCTCCTTATAGTGCTTGTTGGTTGTTCTCTTTTCGGAGATTCTCCAGGGCCCTGTGCAAGGTATCTGCAGGGGCATAGACTATATCTACGTATTTTAGCATCTTTAGAAGGATCGTGTTTGCTGCTGAGACCCTCAAAGATAGGTGACCCTCTGGGTTCAGTGTCATCTACCACCAGTGTGGCTTGGGGAAGGGTCACCAATTCTAAGTGATCATCTCACAACTCTATACCTAGTCTTTTATACTCCTCTGTATGATGTTGGAACTCAGACCTTCAAACTGCATTTCTCCTTTGCCAGTCTGCTCCCTACTAGATTTTGCTGAGAATATATGCTAGAGGGAGCCTGGAAGGAAGAAACGAGACAAAGAACTACTCCTTTTAACTGTCTTTTTTGTCACTGGCAGTGCTGTCTCAGCAAGAGCTCAGACCCCTGGCAGCCAAAGGTGGTTCCAATACCCAGACTTGCCTTCCTTGTGGTCCTTCCAGAGATCCAGTGCATCAAACCTCCTCGGAGATACCAGCACCTGCCAGGCAGCTCTTTTGCCCATAGTATGGGTCTCTGGCTTCTCCTCTGGGCTCCAGAAATACCTGCACCAGTCTGGAGGCTTCCTTGCCTCAATGGGCTGAATCCCAGTTCTTCAAGGCTCTCCTCCAAGTTCCCACCTTTTAGTAATCCAACTTATTTTGTTTTCCTTGAACTCTGATCCTGCAATTACTATCCCTATGTCTCCTTAGTGTTTCTTTTCTTTTCAGTTATTCAATACCTGTTTAGCTTATTATTATATACTCTCTTCTTCAAAATAAGCTATATAAACAGATATACCTAAATACTCATGTTCAAGTATGCAATAGTTCTCATTTCTAATTTTATATATGTAGTGGAGAAAATGTTTTCTTCTTTGGTAAAACTTTACAGAAATTTTGTAGATAAAAGAAAGGACATGTAAAAGAATGCCTAACTCATGTCCATTTTTAAAACTGAAAGAGCTCGGCAGTCCTCACCTACCTGCAATTCTCCTCATCTGCTCCTCTACATGTCTTGCAAGAACAGGCTCATGTAGCAGTAGAAGCTCACACCCTGCTTCATGATGTCCTCTGATTTGTGACATCTGGTAAAATGTATGAAAATAATAGCCTAAAAGATAAGAGGAGAGAAATGGAAATATACTATTTTAAAATTCTTATAGAAGGGTTATGTTATTAATGTATGTAGACTTTGATAATATATAGATGCCTTAAGCAATAAATGAGGAATAACTAAAAGCTAATATAGTAGATTTGTAAAACTTAAAAATAAATAATAAATACACAGTCCAGAATTTAAAACGAATAAAGAAATAAAGAATTGATGGGTCAAAAGTAATGCAAATGGTAAAATTGAAATGGCAATATCAATAAATAAATGCAAGTGAACTATACATTCCAATTAAAAGGCAGGAATTTTCAGATGAGTATATAAGCAACAACCAACCCTACGTTACCTACAAGAAATCCACTTTAAAAGCAAAGACAGATATAGATTTAAAAGGAATGGACAAAAAAACATAATCCGTGAAAACACTAACCGTAAGAAAGCCAAACAAGACACCAAGACAAAGTACAATGCCAGAGATAAAGACGGACATTTAATAATGCTAATATAATCATCATTTATTAATGATAAACAGGTCAACATTTTAAGACCATATAACAATACTAAATGTATATATACAAAATAAAGTTTCAAAATACCTGAAAAAAACTGACAAAGTAAAAGGAGAAAGAGACAAATTCACAATCATATTTGGAGACTGCACCCTCTGCTTTTTAATATTTGATAGAATAAGTAGATTTAGAACAATTCAGTAGGGAAAAAGGAAAGTTGAGCAACATTATGAACCAAAAACCAACTTATAAAACTTAATGAATATTTATGGTACAAAGCCCACATAATTTTCACCAAGATAGACTATATTCTGGGCCATAAACCAAGCCTCAATAATTTTGAAAACTGAATTAAGTGACAAAAGAATAACAAAAAAGATACCTGTAAAGTTTTCACATTCACCAATATATTTTTATATGACCCATGGATCAAAACAGAAATCATAAGAGATAAAAGAAAATATTTTGAATAGAACTAAAATAAAAACCTTATTTACAAAACTTTCAGGATGTAGCTAAAACTACACGCATAGGGAAATTTAGAGCTCCAAATAACTATATTAAGAGGGAAATAGGATTTAAATTACTGACATAAGTTTTCACCTTAAGAAGCTAGAGAAAGAAGAACAAATTATATCTAATGCATAATAGCAAAAATAGTAAAAAAAAAATTTCAAAAATGACAAAAAGTAGGAAAAAAATGAGCAAATCAATGAAACCGAATGATGGTTCTTTAAAATGGTGAGTAATAAAATCTCTACCTTTGGTTAAATTGATCAAGAAAAGAAGATAGAAAGCAATATCAGACATAAAGGAGGGGACAGCTTGAAGACTCATACGAAGAATGAAACAGGAGTTATCCTAAGCAAATTAAAAGGACCAAAGAATATAAAAACAATGGCAAATCTTAGGTTAAATAGACAATTTCTTTAGATACACAAGTTAGAAAAACTGACATAAAAAGAAATAGAAATTTTGAATAGCCTCTATCTATGTTTTTAAAAATTAAATGTATATTTAAAAGTCTTTCCACAGAGAAAATTCTAAGCTCAGGTAGCATTGCCTGGTGAAGTCTATCAAAAATTTAAGGAATAAGTAATAAAATCAAATGTAAATTCTTTGGGAAAAATATAGGAGGAGGCAAAACTTTCTAACTCTCTATTGACATTAGAATCATAGCAGAAAAGGACATTACAAAAAATGTTAGAAAAATGTTAGCAAATCAAATCCAACAATACATAAAAAAGATAATGCTTTATAACAAAGTGGTTTGTCTTAGAAATGCAAAGTTGATTTAACATTAAAAGAAAATTAAAAATAAAGGAAAATCATTTATCATTTAAAAGATGACAAAATATTTAATAAAACTTAGTACTTATGATAAAAACTCTCAATAAATTAGAGAAAAAACAAAACCACTCCAAACAAATAAAGGGAATCTATGAAAAAGCTGCAGCTAACATCATGCTGTATGCTGAAATATTTAATTTCTCCTTTAAGACTGGGAGCAAGCCTAGGATGTGCACTCTTACTACTTTTATTCAACATTGTACTAGAGTTTCTAGTTCAAGCAATAAGCAAACAAACGATCCAAAAATGCACAAAAAATAGGAAAAGAAGAGGCAAAATTGTTTTTACTTGCAAATGATAAAATTAATTACATACATTTTCCAAAGAATTCAACAAAAAGAAAATATTAACAATGAAAGGTGATTTTTAACAAAATTACAGAATATAAATTCAATATACAAGAATGAATTTTATATACTATGAGTGAATGATGTACAATGAAATTATAAAAATATGATTTGCAATAGCATAAAACACATAAAATATTTTGGAATAAATTAAATCAAATAGACACAAAACCTGTACACTGAAATCTACAAAATATTGAGGAAACAAATAAGACATAAATATAAAGGGAGATATACCAAGCTCATGTATTGAAACAATTAATATTTGTAAGATTGACTAGAAAGTAGTATGAGACAACTATCTGTGGTGATGGATATTGAAGGGATCATGAGTTACATGGGTGTACACGTTAGTCAAAATTCAGTGACACACACAAGGTTTATGCATTTCACCACATGTAAATTATGGGCACTGTTTTGTTCCCACATCATCCCATATACCTTAATATCTGGAGACTGGGTGGATGTCCTCTTTACTTCCCAATGCTCTTTCCAAATCATCTCCTTTCCTTCCTTCCACAAGATAAATCTTCAAAATACATATGATTAGATTTTACTATTATTTTTCTTGTTGCTGTCATCTATTAATGACCTATGGCTCCTTATTATTCATTAATTATTTTCGTTAAGTGGCTCCAGTTGTCATTCATAATAACATTAACACCGTGTTGCTAACTCATCTAATGCTAAGGCCTCTTATTCCTTGTGCATCCATACCTTTAATAAGGCAGACATCCTCAGTATTATGTACAAATTTATTAAAAATGTAAATCTTCAGACACTGAATCAGAAACTCTAGGTCAGTGAGGTTCAGCAATCTGTGTTTTCACAAGTCCTTCCTGTGATTCTGATACACACTGAAGTCTGAGAATGACTGTTGTAAGGAACTTACCCTTCACTCTATTTTAGGTATCTATGTACATGTTCCTGTCTTTAAGTTGTCATCTCCAACAGCTTCACCACCTCTGAATTAACTTCAAGCCATTCAACACTCTCTGGCTACATCTCTAAGCTTCCAGTTCACTCCAGTCTTCCCAGTCCAGAAATTCTGCAGCGTCTTTGAGTACTCCAGTCCATTTTTCCTACCACTTTTTTTATATCTGTTACTGATGGTAATCATTAAAATTATTTCACCAATTTCAGACTACTCTCCTTTCCAAAACACAGTAGAACTGCTCCCTGACAACCTCTTAAAATTAGATGGAGCCTTGTGATTTGAAATTTGAAACGTAAGCAGAAGTGACATGTGACATTTTAACTGCCAATGCAAGTCACTTACCCTTTTCCCCTCCTGTTGCAGTGGTTGTGGAAGCCATTGTCAAAATGGAGCCTTAGCCCAAGTCCCTGAGTGACCACAATGGTCAGAGAGCACTTCAACCTCCTTAATAAATTAACTTTTGTTTTGATAAGCCATTGAGATTTGGGGCTTGTTCCTTATCACGGCATAACCTAGCCTGTTCTGGTTGGTACAGCCTCTCACTATATACAACTTCTCTCACCAAGACCTTAAGGATCCCTTGAAAGCATATTGCTTTCTCTTGCCCATTCTCTATTCATCAGATTTCCTTAGTAACCCTACCTCTCTTCCAAACCTTGTTCATTAGTCAGGGGTCTCCAGAGAGACAGAAACAATAGTATGTACATATATACAGATTTATTTTAAGGAACTCGCTCACAGAATTGTGGATGTTGGCAAGTCCAAAATCTGCAGAGTAGGCCAGCAGGCCAGGGAGATCAGCTTTTCCTATTAAGGCCTTCAACTGATGAGGCCGACTCACACACTATGGACGGCAATCTGCTTTTCTCAGTCTATCAATTTAAATGTTAACCTCATCTAAAAAATTCCTTCACTGCAAACATTTAGAGTAATGTTCGATCAAGTATGTGGGTGAATGGCCCAGACAAATGGACACATAAAATTAACCATAATACCTAGTTATGCCCAACTGCTTACCTTCTTTGCATCTGCTCCCCAAAAGCTGCTTGTGGCTGGAAAATGTTACAAAACGGTGTTGAGTGGACACATCAATAAATGATCACACATCTGAAACACATTTAATCCAACCAGATGATTCTTCTACATTGTCTAAGTAAATTTTTCTTCCCAACTCTAGACATGATGATTTCACAGCTTCTGTTTCCTCAGGCACACTGTCTACGGTCTGCTGACGACCTCACCTTACATCAAAGACAGATTTAGTTGGAGAGTTTATATCCGATTGCATTTATCTTTGATGCATTCAGATATGAAATCCCCAACTGAATTTTCCCAGTGATCCTGGCTGTTGTCCTTATGTGCAAACCCTGACTTCCACCCTGTTGATGGAGTAACCACCGCAACTCATCCCAAAGACAAACTCCCCTATTTACAATCTCTATCCCATATATTCTTGCTTTCTCAAGAACTGTATGCCTCCAGTTTTTCTCATTTTATTCAATATCACCAATTTTTCCTTCTCTGCTGGATCATTCTTATAAGCTTACAAATTTGCTACAAAATTATCCAACCAAAATAAAATTCCCCATGCCCTGACGTCCTCTTCAACTACCATGCCATTTTTCAGGTTCATAGCAACACTTCCCCCTCTGTAACCAAGAATTTTCCACAATTTGAGTGCAACTGCCCCTGCCCCCTACTTTTTCCTTAATGGACCATTCACTTGTCATTTCTTTGGAGAGGTCCTCAGATCCCGTCTAAACTAAAGCAACTCCCTTCCATTGCTATCACGCTCCTTTATTTTTGTTCTTCACAGAAGTTAGTAGTAGTAGCAGTACGTTTGTATCTACTTAGTTTTTTATTTGTGCACATGTTTTTATCTGTCCCAGCCCAGTGGATTGAGAGCAAGTCCTCAAGCTGCATACACAACCCCTCACTGCCTGCCACCAACCTATATATTGCAGGGCTTATGGCCACTATTTCTAAGCAAATTGCAACCAGCATGAATTCTTACCAAGAAGAGAAACAGTGCTATCGGAGCATCCAAGTCTGCTAACAGCACTTAACAATTTACCTAACAAAGCAGGACATTCAACTTCTGAGTCTAACACACCTGCATTCTTAGATTTGCCCATGAATACTGAGGAGGGTGTTTGCTTAATATTCTTCCCTGTGTAGAGATTGCTTCCAAGCCACAAAGCAACCTCCACCAAGGGCCGACTCCAGCCTCCACCTCTTGGGAAAGGGGAGATGCCTATAGTTTTGAAATAGTTTTCTGTTTGTTTTTTGTTTTTTGTTTTCTCTCTCTCTTATTGTCCTCATTTTGGTTTTGTTTTTTTCTGCTACCCCACTCATGAAGATAACCAAAAAAAATTTTTTTTGCATCCTGATTCCAGGCATGGCACCCTAAAGCTAAATTTTCCACATTTTTATATTGTTTCCTTGGAATAATTTTCCAGATGCAGGTCTGCAGGGTCCAAGGGTGTGCATTTTTTTAAAGGTTTTGAAACACAATGCCAAACTGCCCTCCAGAAAAGCAGAAACTGTTTATGCTCTCCCAAGCTGGAGATGTGGGGGCCTAGCACCCCATGGCCTTGCCTGTGCTATGCATTATTTTTCTCAGGCTTTCAATTTTAACATCAGGGTATCTCTTCCTCTTGCAGTGGAAGGGCAAAGTTGGCTGGTGCCAGCTCTCCTCTTTCCACAGGTGTTGAGCCCCTTCCTGACACCTCAATCATGCCACCCACGCGTATTTGGTGAAAGGCAACCCAAAGCACCTTTAAGCCTCCCTTTCCAGGGCTCTGAGTAGCTTGTAAAACTTGGGCTTTCCAATTCAGACTCCCCCTCTCTCAGAATGTGTGAGGTTGGGAGGCACACTCTCCACCCCAGGATCCCTGATCCTCCACTCTCTCCACTTCTAATACCATATCCTCCCAGCAGCTTCCACAATAATGGACACATTTTCAGCTTTCTCAGGTCGGGCAACTTATCAAAGAGAACTCGGTGGGCTCACGTCGAGCTGCAAGTGAATCTTAGCAGCTTCCTGCACAAGTACATCATGCAGGGACTTGTGCTCCATTTTCATGGATTATGGGCTCTGCCAGTCCCTGGGAAATGAAGTTACTATCCAATACATGCAGCTCTGCTGAGCTGTGGAAACTTTCTAAGGCAAACAGATTTTCTTCTTTTATTTCTCTCCAAATTTTATTATCATTTTGGGGAGGATGGAGATGGAATGCACAATTCATTGCCACCAGAATGTATAGAGCTAAGTAAATCTGCAACGTTGTCATTAGCTGTAAGATAAAAAAAGAAAAAGTGATGGAGCCACATGCATCTAATTTAACCTACCTTGTTCCCATCAGGTGGTTAATCTCCGCACTGTTCTCACGAGCACGTTATTAATAATAATAGTAACAGCATGCCCCGATGGAGCACAGTATGTGCCAGGACACACAGGGAGGGCTTTTATAAGCATTGTTTGGTATAATCGTCATGGTATTATTAAACACTAGCCATCTGCATTTTGCCCACGAAGAAACTGAGGCTTGCAAAACATGAATCATAGGTTTTAAGTTTTCATGATTCAATGTGGAATTCCAAAGATCACTAGCCTGAGTGTCACTTACTACAGGGTCTGTGACAAATGTAGTCTCAGGCTCACCCCAAACCTGGAAAATCAGAACCTGCATTTTAAAAAGATGCTGGGATGATTCATGAGCACATTACAGTGTGCAAAACAGTAATTGAAATTGCACGGCTAATCAGGAGAGCACCTGGGATTTGAACCCCTGTCTCATGGATGCCCAGCTTTCTTTCTATCATACGGTGCCATCTCTCATATAGTAGCAAAATGGGAGAGAGAAATTCTCTAACATCTATAAAGGAGCTATTACTGTGTGACTATGCTACCATTATCTTGCTGGTGTGTGTGTGCATGTGTGATTGTTTATTCTCTGTCTATCAGTGTGGGAATATAGCCACTGATGTAGTAATATCTCTGCTGTAATGGGGTAGGAAAATAAAGGTGTTTTCATGAATAGAGAATGCCTGTCTGTCACATGTTCATCTGTGACACTAAAGGATTATTTACCTATCATTAAGATACAAATGCTTTATCTGGTACTATTTTGCCTGTAGCAGAAATCATATTAAACGTGCAGACTATTATGCTGTCCATCCATTGAGGTGCGTTCCAACCCTATGTAATATAATATAAATGATGAAAAATAAATCCAAGGCAATTTGTCAAGCAACCTCCCCATTCTCACTCCCCTGCCCTTACCTGACTTTGATGGAAGGAACAAAATCCAGCACGCCTTGCACAATATGGATCTTCTTTAACGTCTCTGCTCGGCTCAGTGTGGAATTTGTAGGGCAAAGTTAGAGCAAGCATTTAGGAAGTTTTTATTATTTATTTAAAAAATCATATTCTTCATAATGAGCCCCTCACTGACATCCCTGACAGTCTAGCTCATGCATCTCCCAGCATCACTGCTTCTCTGCCTCCTAAACAACTCCCCACCTCCCCCTGTCTCCCACATGGTCACTCTGGTGTGGCAAGGTTTAACAGAGGTATTTGTACTGTGAATTCTGCCTAGCCTTTTGTCTGCCTGTTTTATTTATTTTCAACTTTCAGTACATTAGTGTTCACTTACAGAAACACCAGGAAAAAATCTCTTTTTTAATAATAAATATACTCAGCGAGGAAAGGTTGGTGCCTTATTTTCCATATTGTCTAACAACAACAACAAAAAAGTCAGACAACATATTTCCTTTCATGGAACACTTATTAGCATCTTGGAAACTGTATATAAAGTAACTGGACCCACAGACAGCACTCTGATATTGGTGTTAGGAAACCCCTTTTACAGTTAAGAAAATTGATATTTACATTTCACTGATAAAACAAAAGTTAGAATCTTTGAATACGATTTTTTGTTTTTATATCAACAGTCCTAAGGAAATTTGTATTCTTCTTCCCATGCAAAGCAGAAATGTTCCTTGTTGAACCCAAACTATTTATGTACCAATATATTTATTTATTTATGTATTTATGTCAGTCTTACTACTTTGGGTGTTTTATTTATTTATTTATTTATTTTTGAGACAGGGTCTCACTCTGTTGCCCAGCCTGGAGTGCAGCAGCTCATGCCTGTAGTCCCAGCTACTCAGGAGGCTGAGGCATGAGAATCACTTGAACCCTGGAGGCAGAAGTTGCAGTAAGCTGAGATTGTGCCACTGTACTGCAGTACTGCAGCCTGGATGACAAAGCGGACTGTCTCTCTCTCTCTCTCTCTCTCCAAACACACAACATACACACACACATACACACACACACACACACACACACACACATATAGTGTTGTTGGCTATTAGAGAATTTTGAGCAAGCAGGAATGACAAAAAGCACTTGAAAATACAAACTCTAGCCGCAAGTAGGTGGACAGCAGAGTTTATATGCTGGACTCTTGGGATATGAAGCAACAGGGCTTTATCCGGCATCAGGAGAAAAGTCCGTGGGAGACTGACAACAAGGGGGTGGGTTCTGGCTCTTCTGCACTGCTCCCACCATGAAGAGGGGATACGCTTTGTGGATCAGAATTCCTGAGAATCCTGGTGTGATGCTTAATACTGAGTGTTGGCTTGACTGGATTGAAGGATACAAAGTATTGATCCTCAGGCTGTCTGTGAAGGTGTGGCTAAAAGAGATTAACATTTGAGTCAGTGGGCTGGGAAATGCAGATCCACCCTTAATCTGCTGGGCACAATCAAATCAGCTGCCAGTGAATATAAAGCAGGCAGAAAAATGTGAAAAGGAGAGACCAGCCTAGCCCCCCAGCCTACATCTTTCTCCCATGCTTGATGCTTCCTGACCTTGAACAGGGGACTCCAAGTTCTTCAGTTCTTTTAGCTTGCAAACAACCTATTGTGGGACTTTGTGATCGCGTAAGTTGATACTTAACAAACTCCCCTTTACTATATATATATATCTATATATATATATATATATATATACAGATATATATATATATCTGTATATATATGTGTATATATGTATATATATATATATATGTATCTCCTATTATTTCTGCCCCACTAAGAGAACCCTGACTAATACACCTAGCTTTAGCAATGTTAGAGACAGTGGTGTTCTAAGAAAGAGAGACAAAAACCAAACAGTCTTGATTGTAGCCTTGACTAATTTCTATGGTGTAAAAGCTTCTACCATGCCTGATTTCAAGCTACCAATGGGACATCACTCAACACGGATCCGTAAAGAGATGTCTGCAGTGGCTCCTGGGAGTGGGTGTGCCCTGGGCAGCCCCTGGCTCCCCACCAGGTTGAAGCATTTTTAGTCTACTCTCATGGGTAGCATCTTGTGTTAGAGTTCTCCAGAAAGCAGATACAAAAACTACATCTGAACCGTAGGAGATTTATCAAGAGGAATGCCAGGAAGGATAAAGGGTAGACGGAGAAGAAGTAGGAGGGAGATTTGTGGGTCTGATACCTGTGAGAGGAGAGAGAAAAAGGAGGAGGGTAGATTAGGAAGTGCCGCAGGCTGCAGAGCAGTTCTGAGAAAGGCATGGATTCCCTTTTAGGGACATTCTGTTAGAGGCCGAAAAAGGCCTGGCTCTATCCCCTCAGTCAAATCTAGTTATTAGCTAGGAGCAGCTCAGGGAGTGATGGCTTTGTTGTGAGCCCTGTGGAAGATTCTGGATATTGAGGGCATGGCCGCTGGAGGCTGTTGGCTACTTACATCCCTCACAGAAGGTTCTATGTTGGAAGAAGATCTGAGGAGCCCAGATCTGAAGCTGTGCTACTTCAGCTGGTAACATATCTGAAACCAGAAAGGATCAAATACAAAGGCAGTCTGGCGTGGAAGGCCACAGACTGCCTGTACCAGAATCTAAACACTTATAGCACTATATAAACATATAGACTTCTAGGATCTTTTGACCTGTGGAATCAGACATTTTGGAAAAGCTACAATTTTGAATAAACTTCCTAGGTAATTTTTTTTTTTTCATAAAAGCACAGTAGAACAAATCCTGGCTTTGCAGTCAGATCTTGCTGTGTCATATTGGAAGAAAAAAAGGTACTTCAATTCCCTAACTGCAATTTCTTTATCTACAAAGTGGACATAATAATAAAGTGATGATTGGGATTTTAGTTTTTATTTTAATCTTTTTATTTCTGATAAGAACTAGATGATAGGAATAATTATCTGTTAGTCATTGTCTGTGACAACAAATCTCACTGTAGTCTTCTATCTGCAGTTGCATTCAGATCATCCAGAATTGTACAAGTCACTAGGAGGCAGGTTCTTAAGTGTTTCTCCTGATGGCTATTGGCCTGAGAAAACCAGACCTGCACTAAAAATTATACGGATGCAAGTTTTAGAAGGATTGTCCTGTGAGGTAACACAGTTGCAGTGGAAAGGACACATTCGTTGGAGCCAAAAACAACCAATTTTTTAAACTTTCTAAGTCTGACTTTTCCCCTCTGTTACATTGTTACGCCACCTCTGAATTGTCTCTTCCCCTTTGAGGAATGAGAAGAAATCATGATACATTAACACAGGTGCATTCTTTTTATGTGCTAATCCCATCGCTCAGATTCTGTGTTGAGGAAATAATGGAGAATGCTGATTTGCCTTCTACCAAGATGTTCATTACAGGACTGTAAACATTATTGAAAACAAAAAAAAACTCAGGCAAAATTCAATTGTCTAATAATAAAATAATAATGATTAACTTATTCATAATACTGAGAACTGTCTTCCATCCCAGAGACTGAGTGATTTAGTCTTGGGGGAGGAGGTTCCCAGGCATTGAAGTTTTACAAAAATTCCCCCCACCCCATTCCAATGTGCAGCATCCCAAATGTGACTGAATGTTTTGAAACCGTGAAAAACATGTTATCGAGCATTTATTATTGCGTGTAAGTACTTATATTATTAAGAAAAATAACAAAAAATACCCACGATGTCAAAATATATGCACAGGTAAAAGAACAGAAGGAAATAGAATACAAGGTGATCTATTGTTGTTTCTAAGCGATGATATTTTTTCTTCTTACTTTTCTGCATTTTGAAAACTTTCTTCCATGGGCACGTAAAACCTTACTTAAGATTGTAATAACATTTCCACAACCTCGCCAACATCAGTTGTTTCTTGATTTTTTAGCAATCACCATTCTGACCGGCGTGAGATGGTACTTCATTGTGGTTTTTGGGAGACAGTGTGGCGACTCCTCAAAGATCTAGAATCAGAAATACCATTTGATCCAGCAATCCCATTACTGAGTATATGCCCAAAGGAATATACATCATACTATTACAAAGATACATGCATGCATAGGTTTATTGGAACACTATTCACAATAGCAAAGACATGGAATCAACCCAAATGCCCATTAATGATAGACTGGATAAAGAAAATGTGGTACATATACACCATGGAATACTATGCAGCCATAAAAAAAAACCAAGATCTTGTCCTTTGCAGGGACATGGAACATGGGTGGAGCTGGAAGCCATTATCCTCAGCATAGTAATGCAGGGACAGAAAACCAAACACCGCATGTTCTCACTTATAAGTGGGAGCTGAACAATAAGAATGCACGGACACAGGGAGGGGAAAAACACACACGGGGGCCTGTTGTGAGGTGTGGCAAGAGGGAGAGCATTAGGAAAAAGGGCTAATGTATGCTGGGCTTCATACCTAGGTGATGGGTTGATAGGTGCAGCAAACCATCATGGCGCACATTTACCTATGTAACAAATCTGCACATCCTGCAAATGTACCCCAGAATTTAAAAATAAAAATTAAAGCAAACAAACAAGTGTGCATAGAGTATATAATCAGCCATAGGCAGATAATCTCACTCTCTACTAAAAAGTCCAAGTTAGCTCCTCCTCTTCAGTCCTCTACCTTCCCGGTTAGTAGTCATTCTCCCAAGTTCGACAGCTTCTCCCTAATAGAAACCACGACTTTTTAAAGCTATATCTCCAGCTACTGGTACAGAATTTGGCATAGAGGTGGCACTTAATGACTATTTGTTAAATGAATAAGTAGGTGATACCTGGCCTTTAAATGGTATTTAAATCACAAGCTTCATCATTTCATAACTGAGACGTAATAAACACTACAGATCCTTTCTCAGGATGTGCATTCATAGTGGCAGGTTCCTGATAGAATGAGGCTGCTTATCCATTCTATTGGTTGGAGTGTGATTTTTAATGTGTCTATAAAGAGTGGTTTTCAAATTTAATTGCAGTGCCGTCCCTACACACTCTCCCTTATCTTTGACCACACTTTCCTCTTGGTGCTCAGCCTGGATTTTATGGCCCTTCCACACATAATAAAGCATCCAAACAACTTTTTCATGTCATCTTCAATGAATTCAGAAAGTACAACAGTTTGCACTCTCCTCTGTGCACAGTTTATGGCTTCTGCTTTCATTCTACAAGGCTAAAGTGAATCATGTGATAAATATCTGTCCTATGACCGTGAGTGTGATAAACTGTTTCCTTCCAAGTTCTCCTTGCCCATTGTAACTTATGAAGCCAGAGAAAAGAGCATTCCAAGACATCTTTCATTTTCCTTCTTAATTCTACCAAATTTTCCAACATCAAGATTTCTGCTGTCACCCCATCCCAACCTTCATGCAATTAAACTTCCAATAAGAAACATAGAATAATTGTAGAATATGGCCATATACCATGATTAGCATTAGTTTGAAGGAAGGCAAGTGAGTTAAAACAGGTAAAACTGAATATATAATTAAAACAGAAAGAAAAGATATCTACCCTGAAATAGCGCCACTTCAAATGTGTGACCACTATGAAAACTCAGAGCCCCTCCCAACGTCAGTTTTCCGTTCTCTAGCATAAGCAGAGAGAAGTTTCTAGAAGTTTTCACCTTCAGTTTTTAAGTCATTCTTAAGATCATGAATGTCATGTGGTAGTCCACTTCATTTATTCCTTTATTTAGCCAAGGTTTATTGGACACCCCTCAGGCAGGACCATAGTCAACACTAGGACAGTGTCACCCTTAAATTGAGGTACTGTGGGTCTCAGAATTAGGCCTTCCATTCTCAAGGGTCCTCCTGGGCTCTCCTTCAACCTCAACCCTCCCATCTAGGTGAGGACTTCCTGGGGCTGAAGGGACCTGCTCATCCAGAGCCCACTCCTCTTTCTCCATCACATTTCCCCTACCCAAGACCCCAGAATCCCTTGCTTAAAGCTGCAAGCTGACTTCTACTGCCTGTGCCTATGTGGGCCTCTTCCTGTTTGTATTCTGCAGGGAGGATGGTGTCACCAGTGGGACAGGAGCAGCTGTCTCTACGTGCCATAAAGTCTGTAGACTTGCAGTTGGTCCTTGCTGCAGGATGGGCTCAAAGGTGGGAGGGAACTGTGGAGAGGGCCTGGTTCTCCTTTCATTCTCTTACTCCTACATCACAAACATTGGGATTTCCCTGACTGAGAAGACCATGTAATTAAACCATTAGAGCAATGGCTGCCCTCCTGAGCATCCATTCAGTTAGGAAAAGGATGGAGCTATTAAATAAATAGATTCAAATGTAGAATACGCCAGATGTGGTGGCTCATGCCTGTAATACCAGCACTTTGGGAGGCCAAGGTGGGTGGATCACCTGAGGTCAGGAGTTAGAGACCAGCCTGGCTAACATGGTGAAACCCCATTTCTGCTAAAAATACAAAAATTAGCTGGATATGGTGGTGGGTGCCTGTAATCCCAGATACTTGGGAAGCTGAAGTAGGAGAATAGCTTGAGCCTGGGGTGTGGAGGTTGCAGTGAGCCGAGATCCCACCACTGCACTCCAGCCTGGGCGACAGAGTGATACTCCATCTCAAACAACAACAACAACAACGACAACAAAAAGCAAATAGTGAATACAATGCTGCCTAGTGATAGATGTAAATTATTTAATTTCGGTAAAATAAAGTAGTTGGAATGACTCTGCCTTCATTCATTTTTTTCTTTACAGGCATACACACATACATATCTCTTATTTTACAGCTTTTCATGCCAGGAACAAGAAAAGCATATTTATTATTGCAAACACCACAGATCTATACAGAATAAAATCAAACTAAGATTTAATTCCATCATTCATATATATTCACTGTTGGTATGATATTGATTATACCCTCTTCTAAATTTTACAATTTACAAAGTCTTTTAACACATGTGACCACATTTGATACAACACCTGATGAGGTTTGGCTCTGTATCCCCACCCAAATCTCAACTTGAATTGTAGCTCCCATAATTCCCATGTGTTGTGGGAGGGGCCCAGTGGCAGATAATTGAATCATGAGGGCAGTTTCTCCCATACTGTTCTCGTGGTAGTGAATAACTCTCACGAGATCTAATGGCTTTATTAGGGGTTTCTGCTTTCGCTTGGCTCTCATTCTCTCGTCTGCTGCCATGTAAGACACGTGTTTTTCCTTCTGCCATGATTGTGAGGCCTCCCCAACCACATGGTGGAACTGTGAGTCCATTAAACCTCTTTTTCTTTATACATTACCCAGTTTCAGGTATGTCTTCATCAGCAGCATGAAGACGGACTAATACAACACCCCTGCTAGGTAGGGATTGTTAGACTCACTTTGCAGAAGGGGGCAGGGAGGGCTCCCTGAAGATAGGGAGGGATCTTAAATTCACACTCTAGAGTCTAAGGACACAGTGGCGGGGAAAAGGGTTATTTAGGCAGGGACCTTGTCTTCATTATGGTGCCCTGAGTTTGTGAGACTGGATGGGAACCTCTGCCCCACCTCGGGCTCCCTCTTGGGTCAGGCTCTGCTCCTGTAATTTTCCCATGGGTGGCCTCATTGCCATCCTTTGCTTTGCTGACCTTCCTATTTTAGAATGCTGGTTCTCATCCTTATCTACGGGGGCTTCAAAAGCCTCAGGAAATTGCCATCAATGGCCTTGTCCAAGTGTCTTATTCTTTGCATAGAAAAAGGGAGAGAGTTGGATAAAATTTAGAACAAGGAGAATGTATAGTGTAAAACAAGATCAGCCTGCAGAGCTGGAGAAAGGAGAGCTGTGTGTTGGACGCTGTGTTGTGGCTGCAGTAGGTATGAAACATAACATTTTAGTTGTGTCCGTGAAGTAAGAAGGGAGTTTCTAAGCGTGAACACAGTGAAGAATGTTTCCTTCAGGGCCTCAGTGTCCCAGCTCTGGCAGCTTTATTGTAAGTAAGCGTCAGTGTTAACCTGCTATATTATTAACGTGTTCCATTAGCCCTAATACCCAATCTAGCATTCATTTTGCAGATTACTTCCTTGAAAGAGAATAGCACCTTTCCACATGCCTCCAATATTTTACAGAATGAAATTAAGTCACTAAGTACTGGCTGCAAACCAGCATTTACAATTCTCAATGCTGTGAATAGCCACCTGCCTGGAAGGTGGCTCAAACGAGAAAGACAATTGAATAAAATCCTGATCAATGTGTATTTATATCTTTACTTATATAACATTTTAATAGATCAGAAATCAACTGTAGTGTTTCAAAAAGCACTCAAATTAAGGATTTATTTTGTAAATGCTGTTACAGACAGGGAAGAACAACTTTCTACACCACCTTCTACCCTCCTAGGGGTGGGTTCCCTGCAGACAGGGAGGGATCTTTAATTCACACTCCAGAGTTCAAGAACAAGGCAGGCAATCATTTTAAATATATATTTTAAATATATATATATGTGTGTGTGTCTGTGTGTGTGTTTCTACATATTGAAACATATGTATATGTATCTATATTTTTATATTTATATTTTTATAGAAGAAGGAGATTGTATCTGTAACACAAAGCTGTGTAATTTTGGGGAAGGTAAAAGCTATCTGCTTCTCTTCTGTCCAGTGTGGCTTGAGAACCAAAAGCATCCACCTGCACACACAGCTGGATCAAATCACCAAGGACTGAAACTCTCTGTCCTCACTCAATCTACTCCCCACATTAACACAACTTTACTCTTCCACTGCATTGGTTAGCACGACCTTACTAGGCCAAAGATTCTGGCCCCAGGCGAATGGCTTGATGACTTCATTGTTCATTACAGGGACTTCCCAAAACAACCGTCAACTCTTCTTCAATGTAAAAAATAATCGACACTTTGCACCTAAACATTCTTTCAATCCCTTGTTCACTTTGCTAATCCTATTCAGTCTGGACTATTGTATTAGGGTTCTTACCTAATCCCAGTCAAGTCGTCCATTGGAAGACCTGCTTTAAACTGAATTTCCAATCTGGAATAATTTCCAGCCTTCCCCCGCCCCACCTTACAGACACAGCCTCAGCTCTTTTGAGGTTAACCATTACTTTAGTGGGCAGTAAACAGCTTTTACTATCCACAGGTTGTGCTGGTGATATTTGGAAAGCCAGCATTCAACAGAATCCCAAATGGTAAGGTTGATACAGAAGTGGAAGGTGACAGTGGATGGGCAAAGACTTTGCAAGCCTTAAACACACAAAAGTGTCCTCATGGTACTTCTGAACATATGATGAAAAAGGGATACAGGGCTGCTTCTGCATTTATTGCTTTTTTATTGAAATGCTGATGCAAGATATATACTTCTAGATATAAGATTAATATTCATCTAAAAAACAAGTAAGTTAACACTAATGGTTCACATTTTTTCTTATTTTAATGAAATTACTTTGTTGCAAAATAAAAACGAATATGTGCCCATTCCTAAAGACATTTCAGTATAGAAATTTGCTTCTTCCAGCCCTAGGTTCTTTAACTTTTGTGTATAATAAATTCTTAATTTTAGAATTTGGTTTTACAAATTTTATAAGTTATAGAGCTTTATGCTGTATCGTTTGGTAAGAATCTTTAAAAAATAAAAATAAAAAGCCATGGATTAAAAAATAAAGAACTGATGTTCTTTAGTGGTAATGATCATTTAAAAATAGTAAAATCATAGCTTTAAAACATGATCATTTATTTACTCATATATTCATTCAAATATTATGTTTTAAGCCTCTGCTGTATTTTAAATGCTTTTCTTAGAGCCTGGGAAGATGATTGTAAGCTAGACGTAGACCCTGCTCTCAAGTAGTGGATAAGAAACATGAACAAATGTGTATAAATCAGCCATCAATAAGGCAACAGGTGTGAAGCTTCCAGAGAGTTGTAGTTTAAAAGCCAAGGTGGTCAAAGTTGGAGGACATCATTCTTAAGTCCTTTAAGGGGGAAGAAGATGAGGAGACAAAAGGGAAGCACTGGATTGAGGAAGACTTCCTGAAGGTGGCCTTTCATTTCATTTTTGAGGTCTGGGTGGGATTCAGTCATGAAGATGTGGATGTAGGAGGATGTCCCAGGGGGCTGAGACCCTGCAAGAGCAAAGGCCACACCACAAGGTATCTGTGGGGACCAGGTAAGGCTGGAAAAATGGTGCATGGTGTCCCTTCAGAGAGCTATGACTCTCTAGTGGATAGAAACTCACCATCCCATTTGTTCACTTTAGCAATATGTTTTTGTCACCTGCCAAGTCTCTTCTAAGTGTAAGGGTGGAAGTGGTAAAAGAGATAAAGATAGTCCTTACTCTCCCAGAGCTTACAGTCTGCTTGCAGGGAATCACCATTAAACAAATAAGAGTGCAAATAATTGGTTAGGGTTTTAAAGGAAATGGACGCAGTGACAGGGAATAGCAGAGGTTCGGGGGGATATAGAATCCTGAGCAGCACTGTCTAATGGGATGCTCTGTAAGGGTAGAAATGCTTTCTCTCTGCACCGGGTGATACAACAGTCACATCCACATGTAGCTACTGAGCACCTGAAATGTGGTCAGTGAGAATAAGGATTTGTATTTTTAGTTTTATTTTATTTCAACTAATTTGAATTTCAGTAACTGCTTGTAGTTGGTGACTACTGTATTTTCCTCCAGTTACACTTGAGGAGGGTAAATTTCAAGCCCATGGATAACAGAGATTGTTTTCAGTACTGCAATACTTCTGTAGCCAGGTCTCCATTATGTACTAGACACAAATTTGAATGCCAAAAGCAAATGCCCTTGACAAGTGCAATGAGAAGGGCTAAAAGAAACTACTGTACTGTTTGGGGAATCCACAGACTACCGTTGAGCACCTAAGGCGTGTACAATACATGTCTGTGGAAGGAATGAGCAGAGGAAAGGAGACATTGAAGACACACCTTGTGGGATTCACAGACTTTCACTGGGTGGAGTTAGCAGGTTAGGCATTTCAGGTGGGTACTGTGTGAGCAGAGATAAGAGGGTGCCTGAGGATGGTGAGCTGTGAGAGTGGGTGACAGTACAAGAAGAGCTGTCCACAGGTTTATACACTGTAGCCACTTCTCATTTGTGGACTTTTACAACAGAGAGGGTAGCTTCAGCAGACATCTGCCAACCTTTCCAGGATCCTCATTTTTGAACTTGGCCTTGAAAATCCAGATAACAAAAATGGGTCTTAACACTCTTGAGTCTCATTAACAGGTTGCTGCCCCCTCATTTCCTTGCCATCCACAGTGGAACTTGTCATAGCTCTGGAAGGAGAGCAGGGGCTCTGGTAAAGAGTGCCAGTGACTAGAGACCTATTGAGAGTCAAGAGCTTTGTGCACTGTATCACTTCCACCCTACCAATGACAACAAGAGGTAGGGGTTGATGTCAGAAGGTCTCAAACAGTTTATGAGGCTTGTCTGTAAGTCCCCAGCTGGTTAACTGGGGCCTAGCTTGCACACCTGACACTGTTCAACCCAGACCTGTCCATGTGCCCCCAAGACACACTCATATTTATGTAGATACCTGTTATGTTCCAGGTATGTGCTGAGCCTTGAAACATGAGCCATCTGTGCAATTACTTAGCTTTTGTAATTTAGGTGTTAAAATGACCACCATTTACAGATGAGGAAACAGACTTCAGGAGGGGCCTGGCCCTGAACTAGGTGACGGAGTTGAGACTCCAATCTGGCTTTGTCTGACACCAGAGTGTCTTTTACCTTTTACCTTTTACCTTTCAGTCAGCTTCCTACAGTAGTAGGGGATTTGGAAGCATACTTTTATTGAAGTCCCTGATTTTACAGAGGCAAATCTTGCTTGGGGTTGAGCACACATGTTCTAGACTTCGGGAAACCAGGGTGGGAGTCTCAGCTTTAGGGCAAACCCAGCACATGATGACCATTGTAATAAGAGTAGTAATAACAAGATAACACAATACTATTATAGCATCTATATCACAAATATGATTATACACTCTATTAGAATAGATTATATTATATACATCATGTTTCCACACTTGTAGTAATTTATAATTACAATTTATAATAATAACATAATGTAGGTATAGTATATTAGTATGCATAATATGGCATAATGAATGACAAATAATGTATTGATATAATACAAATTTAATATGTATAATATGACATAGTTATATTATATATAGTTATATAAAACTCTAACATATTAATACGTTAGCATATATGTACATGTGTTATAATATGATATAGTGTTATATTGTATTAATATGTGCTATTTTCTATCTTACCATATAGTAACATATATAATATAATAAGGATGATCTTCATTCACGCTGGTAGATAAGCTTCCTAAAGCCCAGGAAGGCTGTCTCGCTCACACAGGTCTGAAGAGTCAGGGTTTGTGTCTGAACCAGACCCTTGGCTCTCAGTTCTCAGCCCTTCCAGCCAGCTGTGGCCTCAGCCTGTCCCTCCCCAGCCATAGGGCCCTGCGTCACTAAATGCAGATGCTCCATCCAGCTCCCAGTGTTGCCTGTGCCCAGCACATTGCTGACCCTCACTCATGTCTTCAGGGGATGTCACCCTGCAGCATCGTGGCTGCCGGAGGGGAGGTCCCTCAGGCTCAGGCTGCCTGTGAGGACAAGGGGCTTTTACCTGTCAAGAGGCCTCACCATTCCCCTTCCAGGGCTGGGAGGGCCTGGAAGTCACCGAGGAAACACACAAGAGTTCAGAAAACAAAAATAGACTAAATCACAGTGAAGGACCTGAGGGTTGGGATCAAGTTTCTGCACAAAAGATGATTAACCAAATACCGCCACTGGAATGTGGGCTTGGCTAGAGGTGAAAGGCACATGAATGGAGCTGTCTGCATACTTGGGAAGTGCTTTTAACTCTCATTTTCATTTAAGAAAATATTGACTAACTTGCCAACTCTGCTTGCTTCCCTTCCCCCTTCTTCCTGGTAGACAGTGAGATGTATGAAAAGAACAGGCTCTTTGGGGTCAGACCCTCGCTTAGTGCCATGTGAACTTGCAAAAGTAACTTTAACTACCTGAACTTAGGTTTCTGATTCACAAGGTCTGGGAGGAGCCATGAGACCTTTGCATATTTAATAAATTCCAAGGTGAGGCTGGTGCTGTTGATCAGGGCCACACTTTGATTGCTGCTGGAATTGGAGACAGAGGTGGTTTTACTCAAAGTTTTGCAGCAGATTAGGATCAGGAAAGCCCAGGAGAGGTAGATAAAAGTGTTTGCAATTCTTCATACTCTAGTTGTATTTGAATTATATATTCATGCCTTTGGCCACGTGACTTTTAAGACCACTCACAGATGTGATATTCTTCTGCCCCAATAATATCAGTGTTGGGGATATGACTTGCTTGGGCCAATGGAATTAGTTAGAAGGACAGTGAGCCAGTTTTGAACCAAGGCCCCCTGAGGCATTGCCTGTTTTTGTTGACTCTTGGATTCCTGCCATTCACCAAGAGCAGAGCATGCTTCTAATGGCTCCAGTCCAAAGAGAAGGAAGAAACACACAGCATGTTATTGAACACAATCCTCAGTCTAGAGGCAAGTCTGGCTGCTCATGATCCTGCTTTAGAGCCACTCAGGAAAGACCCCAGCCTAGCTCAGTCAAATGGCAGATGACTCATAAACATGAACATGTTTGTTGTTGTAAGCCACTGATTTGGGGGGTAGTTTGTTATACAGCATTAACACAGCAATTGCTGACAAATACACACTAGTGTATTAGCATTATGCTAGGACCATCTTTCTGTCCAGAAAGACAAGATATCTTGTCATTTATTGCCTACCATGTGCCAGGATAGTGCTTGTCACCTTGTGTCTTGGAATGCAATGTTTCAATCATTTTAATACATGTCTCTCTAAACTCAGCAACCTTTAAAAAGTGGTTCCTGGCAATTACAGCTTTTATTTGTATGAGCTTCACTCTTTACCTATAGCCCCCAATCCAAATCCTAACATGTCTTGATTGGCCCCCTCCAGTCTCTCTGGTGGGTGTCTCTGATGTTTAATTACTCAGGTTTCAGAGGTCAACACAGGCTGCACTTACAGTCCTGCTATCACTGTGTCATTGCCTCACCCAACACATTCTTGGAGAAAAAAGAGAAAAAACCAAATATAAAATCTGAACTTTAGAACATGGGATGAAGGCAACTTGTTCTGTGGTTCTCATTTGCAGAGAAAGAAAAAGGGGCCTATTTCCTTCTTATGAATAGGCAGGATTGACATAAAAAAGTACTTCAAGAGCTGAACTCACTCACTGAACACAAATGCAGAGAAATTCTGTATATCTTTAAATGTTTCATATGTCCCAGTCATATATAATTTATTATGTTGTGAAGCTGAGTCCTTCTTTGAATGAAAATTTTACTGTCAGAGCCTGGGGTACTTTAGTTTGATGATTTAAAACTCCCAATGCACTTGTAGCAAATAGCACAATTTTATGACAGTGTGTTTGTCCAAGAGGTCAGCTTTTAGCACAGTAGGAAATGTCCCTAGAAAAACGATTTCAAAGAGAAATATGTCTCCCAACCTAATTCTTCTCACAGAAAATGCAGGTGCAATTCCAGATAGCACTGGTGTCCGTCTTTCAAGAAGGCACAGGGCAGCAGAGCTGCTCATTCATCTTGCGATTTTGGACTAGGGTTGCAGACATACAATTTGAATCCTGTCTTTGCCCTCAATTGGCTGTGCCTCATGGCTTTCAGCTATATCATGAGGTTAATAATACCAATTTTGAGATATTTATTTGTAAGAATTAAATGAGACAGTCATTGAAGTTCCTGATTCATAGTTACTGCCATTTCATATTATTCTGCAGATGCTACTTTGAATAGAAATTAGCCCAACAATGGGATGTGACAACATCCAAAATAAATAAAGTGACCAGTGTGCTTCTAGGCAAAGATCTAAGAATATCTATTCAATGCTGCAAAGATTCAGCAGCTAGTGGCAGGGGCACTAAAGGGAACAAGTAAAGACATTTTAGTTATAAAGGTTTGATGAAGAGAACATGGTACATTAGGGAAGAATACTCTGGTGCCTCAACCTCCACCTCTTCCTATCCTGTGTACTTCTGGGAGCTCTAAACTAGGAAAGGCAATAGGCTTTTAGACAACTACGCATCTAATCATCCATCCATTAATCTATCCATCCATCCTTCCATCCATCTATCCATCCATTCATCTATCCATTCATGCACCCATCCACTTACCCATCCATTTATTCATCTATCCATCCATTCATCCACCGATTCATCCAACTATCCATTCATCCACCCATCTACCCATCCAGCCAGCCACTTGTCCATCCATCCATCTAGTCTTTGTTTACTTATCAATTCATTTCATCCATCCATCAGTCAATCTACTCTACAAGCAGTGATGACATTTGAGTCCCTGACATATACTAAGGTGGGTTAGTGGGTTCTACAAACACCAAGATGTAAGTCTGAGTTTAGGGCCTCAAGGTATTTAAAGCTTAGTTGAGGGTCAAATCAGGCAATGCCACATTTTCAAAATAATGGGTTCAACATTACAAGAGAAGGGGCATGAGGTGTTAAGTAAGCACTAAGCAAGGATACCCTTTCAATCTAGAAAAATCCAGGGTGCCTTTCAGGAACTTGACCTGAGGATCATTTGATCCTCAAGGGGGCGATCGATCAAATGATCCTCAGAAAAGGCATTCCAAACAAAAGAAGCAACTGGCATACGGCCTGAACCATAGGGATTACTCTGCGAATATAAACTTAGCTCAGGCTGCCATAACATAATACCACCAGCTGGGTGGCTTGAACAACAGATATTTATTTTCTCATAGTTCTGAAGGCTGGTTCAAGAGCAGAGTGCTAACGGGGTTTGCTTCTGGCAAGGGCTCTTTCCTGGCTTGCAGAGAGCTGTGCTTTCTCAGTGTGTCTTTGCATGGCCTTTCCTCTGTATACATGAAGAGAGAGAGGGGTCTGGTGTCTCTTCCTTTTCTTATAAGAACACCAATCCTATTGGTCTAGAGTCCCACCCTTATGAGCTCATTTAACCTTCATTATTTCCTTTATGGCCCCATTTCCAAATATAGTCATATAGGGAGATAGGGCTTCGACATACGAATTTGGGAGACACAAGTTAATCTATAACAATGGCAAGTAGCTTCATAATTCTGGCAGAAGTGAGGAGAGGAAAGGCCGGAATGGTAAGCAGGGGTGCATTCAAGTTGGGCTCTGGGTCTCCCAGGATCAGGGGTGCACTCAAGGTGGGCTCTGGGTTTCCCAGGATCATGAATAAGCCTAACTCAACAGATCAGCATGAGAAGGTGCTTGCCTTCGGCAGAAAGAAATTGAAACCATGAGACTTTAGCCATTTTGGGGTCTGCATTCCATTCAGACATCCCTCCTTCCCCTAAAACACAGTTGCAGGCCTCAAAGCCAAAGCCACCTTTATTAAGGTTTCAAAATTTTGCTTCCCACTGCTTTCTCTTGGGCTGGAGGCTTCCAACCTCAGAAGCCTGCAGATGTGATTGGGGAGCATCTCTCTTGAAATCCAGGTGTACACTGATGGGTTTTGATTTAGGATTTCTTTCCCTTCGAGGTGATCCTAAGTGGAAGCTGTCTCCACAGGAGGCTAAATTCATTTCTGAGATCTGTGGAGACAGATTAAAACCATGTGCCTGATGCCTTGAAATTTGCAAAAGGAGGGGCCTCCAGTTAGAAGAGAAGCCACATTCTCCAGGCACTGTGATCAACATCTGGCTCCCAAGGAAGCAGGGTGGACGCACTTCTGCCATAGGTCCCAGCCTCCATCCCCGGCTCTTATTCTCTGCTGAACTTATTAAGTCGGTACCAAGTCAACGCGTCCCTTCCTGATAGTACACAAATTCTCCAAGTGCTGCAGACTTCTGCATCTCTCCTCTTACCTGTCACTTCAGCCGCCTTTCAGTGATGTTAAAAGAAATCTTTACTGTCACTCCCATCACCCATTCACTTTGTTCCTTGGCTGTGACACTCTTGTTGTGTTTCTCCCACCGCCGCAACCGACTCCTGTGAATTAGCATTTGCCAAATTTATACATGCTCATTAGTGTGAATAAATTTAAAAGCTGCTGCTCCTGAGTTTTAAAAATGTAACCAGGCTTTTCCTTGGATATAATTGAGGCATCTTTAGAAAAGTAAATTACAGTCTGACTCCCAAGTAGGCATTTTATGAGTTTAGAGTCAACGGGTCTCTTTGCAGCATTATTTGAGCTATAAATATCTGGGGGTGGGGGGATAAAATAATAAAATCCCCCAATCAATTATTCCTTCTCCTGTTTACTTTGCCCCCCTCCTCACCCTCCTGTCTCACGCATGCGTAGAATATCAGCTACGTACGGCTACTAAGGAAACTCCAATCAAATTCACTCTAGCTATTTCAATGGAGAGCAGCAGATGAAAGCGTGGGTTTTCTCAAACTCAGGTCCATGGGCCAAACACATCAAAACCACGTAGGAGAGCATCGAAAAATGTGATTCCCTGGACCCCTGGAATCAGAAACCTTACTGTTCGGCCCTGAGAATCTCTATCTATTAAAGAGCCACATCAGATTCTGACTTTCAATAAATCTGAAACTTTCTCTAGCAATGGGCTAAAGACTGACTTTGGAGCCAGTTTGGCCCAGGAGATAATCCAGACTTTGCTATTTTTTCACATGATGATGCTGAGCAAGATATTCGTCCCCTCTGAAGGGGACAATACTTTATAGTGCTTCTGATACTACAACAACAAAAAAAGATATTCTAGTATATGTGGTTGTAGGTAATTGACATGCAATCGAGGGTAACTGCTATAACAATAATTCAGTCAGGTCAGTATCCTATCGATAAGGGTTAATCAGGTTGTTAGTTCCCAAAATCATCGGAATTGCCCGGCTTACTTTGGCAAGAATACTTGCCTGAAGGATTTTCATTCAAGGAATATTATTTTAGAACTGCCGCTGTAGGTGATGAGGATATGGGAGTGAATGCCTTCTTATACATTTCTAGTAATAAATCAAATAAGCTAATATAAATAAAATATGAAAAGTGCAATATATAGCATTTTTGATGGAAATAGTCCTGTGAAGGAAAATAAAGCAAGTTAGGCAGATAGGAAATGCCAGGATAGGAGATCGAAGGGTGCATTTCAAACAGGTGGTCAGGGAGACTCCTCAGAGTGGCAACATTTAAAAGCAAAGACCAGAGAGGGGAGAGGGCACCAGCCAGACATACGGGAAAACAGCACATCATGCAATGGCAGATAGGGCAGGAAAGGCTGAAGGGCAGGTCAGGGAGCGGCTTCTTTAGCAGTAAGACCCAGATGGGCAGAGTCCAGGAAACACGTGCCCCAGAAGGCATGTGCGTTGGCAAACCCATCTGCCTAAGTCCCCGATGTCCTCAAATGAGCTCATTGGGCAGAAGCTGTTGAGGATTTATCCTCTTTCTCTTGAAGCAGAAGTTACAGCTCTGCCTCTAGCTGTGTGGCTTTGTGCACACCACTTAACTGTTCCTGAGCTTCCATTTCCTCATCTTTCAAACAAATAAATGACACCTGTCTGCCATGGGCTGTGACTTCTAACAGGTGCTCATTTAATGAGGGATCAGGGAGGTTCCTAACTGCGGAGCTGATGTCAAAGCTGGGAATGACTTTAGAAGGACTTGGGAATTAGGAAAGTGACCAAGCCAGGACCTCAGCTCAGCCAGAATGCAGAAGCCCTGTTTGCAGAATCAGCAGCAGCTCCACAGCACTGGCTGTTTATCAGGTCAGGGAAGGGCCAGCAGCAAGAGCATTTATGTCAAAAGACCCAAAGAATGTTTGGATGCTCCAAGAGGAGAGAAAGTCCATTTGAGATAAAGAGCAAACAAAGCAATAAAAAAAATCATTAAGTAGACATTTTTATAGTAATAATAACCATTAATTAGCAAACATTTATTACGATGTGGAAATAACCAGGTACTTTGGTATTAGATATGGTCCTAAACTTTGTGAATTAAGCACTTTACAAAGCAGGAAGCCTGGCTCAGAGATGCAAAGAGGAGCATGAGGCTGCACAAGTAAGAAGACTAGCCCCAGATTTCTGCTTCCATCTGTCCCCTCCAGAGCTGCCCCACTCCCAGGCCCCTGAGTATCACCATGTACCCCTGAGCCCAGACCGTATTTACAAAATGAATATTTCTAAATGTCAGAGGACAGCAAAATATTAATACACGTGCCTGAGAAAAAAACTAACAAAAAGAAGAAAGAGACCAAAGCGACTTTTTCTTCTGTGACAGAGGCAGGCACAATTTAATGCTGATGTGTTTGTTCATCCAAGCATCAGTTTGGGCCAAGGCTCTGTGGTCATTCACGCCCATGCCCCAACACAGTCGAGACCCTTCAAACGCTCATGAATGCAGCCAGGCAGCCCAGACCCCTTAAGGTGCTTGCCCATGGATGGTCCTGCAGTAGGGCCTGGTGGTCAAGAGCACTGGAGCTTTCAGCTTCATGCCTGGAATTAAATCTGGATGGGCCACTCTGGGACCTTGAGCGAGCTGTTCAACTCCCTGTGCCTCCCTTTTCTCATCTGCCAAAGGGAGATATGAATATTAGAGTATCAGCCTCATGAGGAGGTTCTAATGGTGATGTGAGATTAGCTATGTATCAGGCTCAACACAGGCCTGGCATGTTGTAAAAAGTCACAAACTCTTAACTACTCCCTAATTCATTTACTACTCCATTCATTGTTTATTTAAACAAATACATCAATAATTCTAATTATTATTCAAGTGCAGGAAGACTCAGACTTTTTCATCTCACTACACATAAAACATATCTTTAAGGTTTTCAGCTCTCACTCTACCATCCCCAAAGCACACACATGCATGCACACACACACTCACATACACACAGCATACATATACACACAAGCCACACATGCATAACTACACATACCACATACACACACCACAAATTCACACATACAACACATATACAAACACCCTACACATATAAATGTACACTCATTCAAACACATGCCATACAAAATGCCCACATATGCATAAATACATACACACACACACCACACACACCCATCTCATTCCTTCTCTGCTGCCCACAGGGACACGTTGGCACATGCTCTTTCTCCACTCCATGTCTCACCTGCTCTTCATGGCAAGGGTGACTCTCTCCATTTAGAAAGTTAAATGCCCCTTCACACTTCTCTACTGACCTGTGTTTCTTCACCAGGCAGTGTTTCCTAAACCTCTTAAAATTTCTTGCTACTCCTGCATCTCCTTGCCTAGACTGTTCCACAGTCTTCTTGGGCTGCTAAAGCAAAATACTGTCAACTGGATGATGCACAAACAACCAAAGCTTATTTCTCACAGTTCTGAAGGCTAGAAAATCCAGTATCAAGGTGCCATGAGATCCAGTGTCTGCTGAGGGTTTCCTTCTTGGTTTATAATCAGCTGTCTTCTCTCTGTGTCCTCACATGGCACAAGGGGCAAGGGAGCTCTCTGATGTCTCTTTTGTGAAGATGATAATCTAATTACCCATCTAATCACCTACTGAAAGCCCCCTTCCTAAAATCATCACACTAAAAATTAAGATTTCAACATATGAATTTTGGGACAACACAAACATTCTGTCTTTAGTAACTCTGAACTCCTTGAGACTCTTATTAAAATGTGCTCTTCAGGGCTGAGGACAGCACTTTGAATATTACCCTCTCTTGCAAAATATCTATTGGATAAAATAATTAGTTCGAGAATTGGGCATAATTCGAAATACGCTTGTTTCAATTGAACCAAGGACCTAATACAACTTTGTCATGCCAAACAATAGAATTGCAGAATGGAAAGGGCCTGGATTAATAGTCACTGCACTCACAATTACCACTGCCATCACCATCAGCTTTGTCATCTGCACATCATCACCACTGTCCTCATCCTCCCGACAATCAGGACCACCATCGTTGCCATTGTTATTATCATCACTCTGTCGGCACTACCATTGTCATCTTCACATCACTGCCACCCTCACAGTCTTTAGGTTCCTAGGATCTTCTAGCACTTTGCAAATGTTTGAAGAGCATTTCAAAGTTCCATCTGGACCAAGCCTCGCAAAGCCATTTAGGTTTTATTTATTCAGGGTGAATCATTAATTTTGTTCCTTCCACTTCGACTCTGTGGTGAATTCGATCATCTCTCTCCACTGATTCAATTTGATAGCATAAAGGATGCTGCAGGCTGGCTTTGAGTTTTATGTTTTAGGTATTTCTCCTGCACAAGACTTTAAGGGAGCTCTAACTACTAAGTCTGCAGGTGCTGGATATCCTTCCAGAATCCACCACCCTTCCTGTGATCCTTCACCATTTCAGGTTTGATGATCACTAAATTCTGGGCAGACAGAGCAGGTCAAGTGCTGCCAGACTGGAACTCAAGCCTTTTTTGTGTGCTTCAGTCCTATATGATGAGCAGCTGTCTTCTTAAATAGCCTTAAAGATACCTTTAAAAAATCATTTTTTGGCCAGGCGTGGTGGCTCACATCTGTAATCCCAGCACTTTGGGAGGCCAAGGCGAGCGGATCATGAGGTCAGGAAATGGAGACCATCCTGGCTAACATGGTGAAACCCCGTCTCTACTAAAAATACAAAAAATTAGCCGTGCGTGGTGGCGGGCGCCTGTAGTCCCAGCTACTCAGGAGGCTGAGGCAGAAGAATGGCGTGAACCCAGGAGGCGGATTGTAGTGAGCAGAGATCGCGCCACTGCACTCCAGCCTGGGTGACAGAGCGAGACTCCATCTCGAAAAAAAAAAAATCGTTTTTTTTGTCTTGAAGAACATATTCTGCTCACACACTATCAGAAAAGACCTGTTACTGGCAATTCACTTTGAAATGAATGAATAAAAAGCATGTATCTTGTAAATACATACTTACTTATATATGGATTGTTAAAAAATGTTCAAAAGTGTGTTTTTAAGGCACGATAAATATGCATCTTTAAAACCTTCTTATTAAAATATCATTCTTGATTGAAAAAGCCCAACCTTGTTCTAATCTATCAGATTAATGAAAGCCAGAGGAAACTTGATATGATGGGATGTATTATTAGGAGGATGCTAAATTGATTGCTGTTTGTCATTACTTTTAATGGAAAAACAGCATTTACTTTTGCACCAACCTAATGTTTCCTTTGGCTTCTGCGACAAAGCAAAATTAGCTTTGCTGGGTCACTAAAAACTACAGAAGTTCATTCTCTCATAGTTCTAGAGGTTAAAATCCAAAATCAAACCTGAAGTTTCTAGAAAAGAATCCTTTCTTTTCTCTTCCAGCTTCTAGTAGCTCCAGATGTTCCATGGCTTGTGACCATATCATTTTACTTTCTGCCTCCTCTCCTGTCTCAAAACTCCCTCTGCTTCTCTGTGATAAGGACACATGAGACTGCATTGATGGGCCACCCAGATAATCCAGAAGAAACTCCTTCTGTAAAAGTACTTAACCTAATCACAGCTCTTGCCATATACGGTAATATTTGCAGACAAGTTTTAGGGATTAGGACATGAGCATATCTTTTTTGAGGGCCACCATTCAGCCCAGGACATGGAGGAAGCAGGTACTTGGGTTCAAATCATAACAACACCTACCAGCTGTACAGATACAGGCATGTTACCCTGTTTTCCCGAGCCTGTTTTCTTTTCTGCCAAATGGAGTAACTTCTATTACATGAATTTATATGAATTTTCTTAGGGTGATTCAATGAGATGATTAGTCAGTATAACAACTACTTTTAAGTGTAAATGTAGAGCCCATGTACAGGGATTTGTTTTTTTTGAGATGGGATCTTGCTATGCTGCCCAGACTGCAGTGCAGTAGCTATTCATAGGTGCAATCATAGTGCACTGCAACCTCGAACTCCTGGGCTCAGGTGATCCTCCCACCTCACCCTCCCAAGCAGCAGGATCTACTACAGGCATGCACCACCCCGCTTGGCTAGGATATTTTTAAATATGTGTTACAGTTGACAGTGAATTCATATCCAGGGTATTTTTCTTCCCTTTTTCCTGAATGTCAGTTTCAGACTCAGCTCCAGCTATGTATGGCCCATGGACTATGACTTCCTCACACTTACCCCGACAAACCTTGCTTCCTTATCTGCTCTTCTGTGGTCAGGGATGGTGAGTGGGTTAGCTCTGGGCTACTGGGCTCGTCCGCATGTGTAAACCAATTTCCCAGGAGCTGCCCCGTGCTGCTGACTTGAATTAGACTGAAATTAAAAGCCTGCGAAGAAAGCAGAGCAGACATAGTCGTGAGAGTCTTGAGATTACTCCCTCCTGGAAAGTAACCGCACTGCCCTGTAAAATCCTGGCTCTGAATGAGGGGTTTGCCCAGCACTTTGCAGGGTGAAGTTCTTCATAGCTCAGGAGTGCACTGCCTGTATTCTAGTCCCAACTCTGCCACTTGCTTGTGAGCTTGGTCGCATCCTGTAATCTTCTAGATGTCTCTGTGTCTCATGTTAATGTGGTGATAACAATAGTATTTACCTTGCAGAGACATGAAGATAACATCATATAAAGCATATGAAATGCTTAGCACTGTGTTTAACACACAGTACCCATCTATCCCTCCGTCTATCCCTCCATCTGTCTATCCATCCCTCCATCCATCCAATGTTTACTTGTTGAACTAGGCAATGTTTGAAAGAATGCAGTCAATTTGGAAAACAAACAAATTAAAAGCAGGTAATTTCAGAAAATGGCAAGTGTTAAGATTAAACCTAAATAAGCCCAGTCATAGGATAATGGGCAATTGAATCTTAACGCCCTGAAAAAAAGATAAGGAGAATTTAATGCAGGAGCCATAAGTAACATTTGCTTATGAATGAAGAGTAAGAAAGTTTTCTGTTTAAGTTAAATATGAAGGAATCACCTCAAACTCATTCTCTGTACCCTTGGACAACACATTTTGCCTCCCTGGTTACAGTTTTTTCAACTATGGAAGAGATGGACTGGACTGCTCACAAAGTGTAATGACAGAATCACCACTCACCCAAAACCTCTCTCTGCAGTGGGTTCCAGGTGAACCCTGTCTCTAGACGCGGCTCCAAATGTGTATCTGGGATCATGTGGTCCCTACAATGTGTGACCAGCAGAATAATGACCCCCCAAAGATGTCCACATTATTATACCTGAAAATTGTACCCATGCTACTTCATGTGGGAAAAGAGTCTTTGCAGATATGATTGAGTTCAGGATCTTGAGTTGGGGAGATGACCCTGGATTACCTGCATGGGCCCAGTGTTATTACAAGGGGGATGGTAGCAGGATCAGAGTTGGAGAAGGAGATGTGAAGATGAAAACAGAAAAAGATTTGATGATGTCACTACTGGCTTCCAATATGGAGAAACAGATCATGTGTCAAGAAATGTGGGCAGGCCCTGGTAGCTGGAAAGGGCAAGGAAACAGATTTTCTCTCCCCTGGAGCTTCCAGAAGGAATGCAGCCCCACCAGCACTCTGCTTTCAGCTCAGACCCATTTTGGACTTTTGACCTTCACAATTTTAAAATAAAAAAACTGTTTTGTCTTAAACATCTAAGCTTGTGGTAATTTGTTACAGTGGCAATAGGGAACTGATATATAGGAAGTTTCAAAAGAATTAATCTGTGTTCATAGAATGATAGCCTACTGTGTGACAAACACGATGCATATTATGTTATTTACTTCTTAAAATGCCTCCATAAGTATCGTCCTCCTCATTTTAGAGATGAGAAATCTGATGCTCAGAGAGGTTAAGTGCTTAGTGAAGGTCACACAGCACGTATATGAAAGAGAGATTTTGCAGTTCTGGAGGGATGCACTCTTAACCCACTGATCTCCAAGCCCACCATGCTGCCTGTCCACTCAATTCAGTGTCCTGGCTGCCCAGCAGTCAGCCCTTCTCTGACCTTGCACCTCACCCTTTCCCTGCACCCAGGTGCCCAGGTTTTTTGCTTTGTTCATTTCTTCGTGAAGTAGCTTTGAGTATTTGTATGACAGCTCAGGAAATGGAATTCTGTGCTTGGGCTTCCGGTCAGCCCTAATAAACAGCTTCCAGGTTTTTCAAACACAACCCCATCTCTAGATTCTCTGACTCCACATGGTGCCTGTTGCTGAGTCTTGGTCTCCCCAGCTCAAATCTAGTAGGAAAAAAGAGGGCTTTTCCAAAGGCTAGAGGGTCATATTAATGGAGGATAAGCAGATCCCTTGGGAGGCCAATGAAGAGGTTCTTGTGAGAAGTGTTTACTATCGGAAATGAGGGAGAACCCGATGTATGCTGTGGTCACTCAGGTCATTACACAGACCCTCACACTGGCACTCAGTGTCCCCAGGACCAAATAGAAAGACTGCTACAAAATAATGAATTTCAAGGGGAAGAGCAATACATGATTTTTTCTTAATAAGATAAAAATGTAGAGTGCAATCTCAAGGGGTAAAACAAATGAGAAGGCATTTCTCCCTGGAAAGTTAGAAAAAGGAAGTGATCAGTATTCATTTTCTCCATAGAGGAAGCAAAAGGGAGAAAGAAGAATTCCAGACTGGTGAGGTTGTCCTTCCTGGCTCTCCCACTTGGTAGCTGTGATAATTTTATATGTCAACTTGACTGGACCACAGGGTGCCCAGATTCAACATTATTATGAGATTAGCATTTGAATCAACAGACTCAGTCAAGCAGATTGCCCTTAGCAGTGTGGGTGGGCATAGTTCAATCTGTTGGAGGCCCAAATAGAACGAAAAGGCAAAAGAAGGGGGAACTAGCTCTCTCTGCCTGACTGCTTGAGCTGGAACATCAACTTGCTCCTGTCCTTGACTGGGACTTTTATCATCAACTCTCTGGTTCTCAGCGCAACATCACCAGCTTTCTTTGGTCTACATCTTTCAGACAGCAGACTGTGGGACTTCTCAGCCTCCATATTCACATGAGCCAATTCTTTACAATAAAGACATTTATTATTCCTGTGGTATTGGCAAACCGGAAAGCCTCACGTCACCTGTTTTCTCCTCTCTACAATGTGCAGAACCCAACAAATCCAGGAAGAGCTGTTGTGCATAGAAAACAAACTGAAGAAAAACTTTTTGCAAAGTTTCTAAGGTTATCAAAATTGCATCTGCTGCTATTATTTTGTTGTTGTTGTCGTTGTCATTACCTGGTATACTAGAAGAACTAGAAGGAGATTCTCCCTCCAAAAAGAAAACTAAAATATTGCGTGATGTGGACATTTGACCTGCTAGAGTCTTACATGTGCTCTGAAAACAAAATCTGAGTAATGTAGACCATTTCTACATAAGGCAATCATGTACCTAGGGTGCTCAATTTTTTTAATTAATTAATTAATTTATAAAATGGTTGCAATGCAAAATAATGCAATAGTACAATGCAATATACATAGAACTAGAATGTTAAGACTAAAGGAGAAATATAAATAATGTAATAGTCATATCTGACTAATTTGACCTTCCAATATGTTGCAGAGCTTGCTGGTGTCCCAGGTGAAGTGAAGACATGATCAGTCATAAAATATTCATTGCTGGAAAAAAGTGATCAGGTCACTCTCTTGGGGTAAATTAATTCATTTTCTAGCTATATTTCTAAAGTACTTTTATGAAGAGTTCATATAATTTTATATTTTAAAAATTGAGATATTTCACAGCATATTCTCAAATGTATAGAATATTATGCCAAACCTCTTTCTATCCCAGCTTCATCAACAGCTATTTTTTAATATTTTTTCATCACCAACTAGTTGTGTAACAAATAAATACTATGCACTTTTACTCTGAGAAATGCAGTTTCTTCGCCATGTTGAGAGGACTACAGATGCTATTTGTTAAATGTTTAGCATGGTCTCTGAGACTTTGTCAATTCTCAGTATACAGTTGCTGTTATTATTACTATTTTTATTTTCATTACATGGAAGTCCAGGGGACACTAAATGATAGAGATGAAAATATTTCTCTAAACATAACTCCAGCAAGTGGGTTTCTGTAGCACAGCAGGCAAGGAGACCAGAAAGATGTCTCGGCTAAGATACACCAGATCTTGAGATGATTAGAATATTACAATACAAACATAGTTTTAATGCTTTTATGGGATTGATAGAATATAATGGGAATCTCTAAGACATAAAAACAAAGAAACAAGCATGACTGAGCTGAGACTGGAACAAGGAAGTTGAGCAATGAGCAAGTCTACGTTAAGGAAGCCAAGCCCAAGAGCCTGGTAAGATGGAGGAGCTTGACCTCAGACCTCCATGTAACATCAGCAACCTTACAAAGAGCCAAAAATAGTACCAGGTCTGCAGGGTTCTCTGGCCCTCAGCAAAAGCAAATGAAATTCCTTTCTCAGATCATATGGCACATCTAGTCCCTATGCATAAGTGTATGTTGACACACACGGAGTTATAGATTTGATATAAAATAAGTAATGTGAAATATCTCAAGAAATAAAAGATGAAATCAAATCATTAGAAACAGTTTATCAAACATGGCACAGCAGATTAGAGAAGAGAGCTACATAGTCTTTCTAGAAATAAAATTATTGAAATTTAAAACCTAGTAAATACATAAACATTAACTGAGAAATGAACTGAAAATTAGTGATTAAGGAGGCAAATCAGAAGAAATGCTCAGCATATTTGAAAAAAAGGGAAGCAAACAGAAAATATAAAAAGGTGATAAAATGTAGAAATACAGAACGTAGAAAAATATAGAAATTGCAACGGACATCAAGCAGTATTAAAGAAAGCAAACAAGGAACTTCACACTTCAATGCACTGTTGTAAAACTAAAGAACTTCAAATAAGATTTTAAAAGCAGCCAGAGTGAAAAAATTACCAAGCTAACACTAGACTTCTCAAAAGAAATAATGGAAAAAGAAGATGGTGGAGCAACGTTTTCTAAGTTTTGAGAGATGATAAATTTCAAGCAAGAACTGGATACTCAGTAGAACTATCATTAAAAAGAAATATATAAAAATATTTTCTTTTTTTTTCCAACATTTATTTTAAGTTCAGGGGGTACACGTGCAGGTTTGTTACGTGGGTAAATTGTGTGTCACTCGGCTTTGGTGTACAAATGATTTTGTCACCCAGGTAGTAACCACAGTACCCAATAGGTAGTTTTTCTATCCTCCCTCCTCCCACCCTCCACCCTCAAGTAGGCTCCAGTGTCTATTGTTTCCCTCTTTGTGTCCATGTACACTCAATATTTAGCTCCTACTTATAAGTATGAATATACAGTATTTGGTTTTCTGTTCCTGCATAAATTTGCTTAGAATAATGGCCTCCAGCTGCCTCCATGTTGCTGCAAAGCATGTGATTTTGTTATTTTTTATGATTGTACAGTATTCCATGGTGTGTATATGAGTACCACATTTTCTTTATCCAGTCCAGCACTGATGTGCATCTAGGTTGATTCTATGTCTTTGCTATTAAGAAAAGTGCTGCAATAAGCCTGCATGTGAATGTGTCTTTATGGTAGAATGCTTTATATTCCTTTGGGTATATACTCAGTAATGGGACTGCTGGGTCAAATAGTAGTTATGTTTTAAGTTATTTGAGAAATCTCTAAACTGCTTTCCACAGTGGCTGAGCTAATTTACATTCCAACCAGCAGTGTATAAGCATTCCTTTTTCTCCTCAACCTCACCAACATCTGTTACTTTTTTTGTTTTTTTTTAAATAATACCCATTCTGACTTATGTGAGATGGTATCTCCTTGTGGTTTTGATTTACATTTCTATAATGATTAGTGATGTTGAGCATTTTTTCTTATACTTGTTGACACGGTGTATATGTCTTGTTTTGAGAAGTGTCTGTTCATGTCCTTTGCCCATATTGAATGGGGTTGTTTTGTTTTTTTGCTTGTTGATTTAAGTTCCTGATGGATTCTGGATACTAGACTTTGTCAGATGCATAGTTTGCATATGTTTCTTCCCATTCTTTAGGTTGTCTTTTTATTCTGTTGATAGTTTATTTTTCTGTGCAAAAGTTCTTTCGTTTTATTAGGTCCTACTTGTGAATTTTTGTTTTTGTTGCAATTGCTTTTGGAATCTTTGTTGTGAAATCTTTGCAAGGCCTATGTCCAGAATGGCATTTCCTAGATTTTCATTAAGAGTTTTTATATGCAGATGACATGATAGTATATCTAGAAAACCCCATTGTCTCAGCCCAAAATCTCCTTAAGCTGATAAGCAACTTCAGCAAAGTCTCAGGATACAAAATCAATGTGCAAAAATCACAAGCATTCTTATACATCAATAACAGACAAACAGAGAGCCAAATCATGAATGAACTCCCACTCACAATTGCTTCAAAGAGAATAAAATACCTAGGAATCCAACTTACAAGGGATGTGAAAGACCTCTTCAAGGAGAACTACAAACCACTGCTCAAGGAAATAAAAGAGGATACAAACAAATGGAAGAACATTCCATGCTCATGGGTAGGAAGAATCAATATCATGAAAATGGCCATCCTTCCCAAGGTAATTTATAGATTCAATGCCATCCCCATCAAGCTACCAATGACTTTCTTCACAGAATTGGAAAAAACTACTCTAAAGTTCATATGGAACCAAAAAAGAGCCCGCATCGCCAAGTCAATCCTAAGCCAAAAGAACAAAGCTGGAGGCATCACACTACCTGACTTCAAACTATACTACAAGGCTACAGTAACTAAAACAGCATGGTACTGGTACCAAAACAGAGATATAGATCAATGGAACAGAACAGAGCCGTCAGAAATAATGCCACATATCTACAAGTATCTGATCTTTGACAAACCTGACAAAAACAAGAAATGGGGAAAGGATTCCCTATTTAATAAATGGTGCTGGGAAAACTGGCTAGCCATATGTAGAAAGCTGAAACTGGATCCCTTCCTTACACCTTATACAAAAATCAATTCAAGATGGATTAAAGACTTAAATGTTAGACCTAAAACCATAAAAACCCTAGAAGAAAACCTAGGCATTACCATTCAGGACATAGGCATGGGCAAGGACTTCATGTCTAAAACACCAAAAGCAATGGCAACAAAAGCCAAAATTGACAAATGGGATCTAATTAAACTCAAGAGCTTCTGCACAGCAAAAGAAACTACCATCAGAGTGAACAGGCAACCTACAAAATGGGAGAAAATTTTTGCAACCTACTCATCTGACAAAGGGCTAATATCCAGAATCTACAATGAACTCCAACAAATTTACAAGAAAAAAACAAACAACCCCATCAAAAAGTGGGCGAAGGACATGAACAGACACTTCTCAAAAGAAGACATTTATGCAGCCAAAAAACACATGAAAAAATGCTCACCATCACTGGCCATCAGAGAAATGCAAATCAAAACCACAATGAGATACCATCTCACACCAGTTAGAATGGCAATCATTAAAAAGTCAGGAAACAACAGGTGCTGGAGAGGATGTGGAGAAATAGGAACACTTTTACACTGTTGGTGGGACTGTAAACTAGTTCAACCCTTGTGGAAGTCAGTGTGGCGATTCCTCAGGGATCTAGAACTAGAAATTCCATTTGACCCAGCCATCCCATTACTGGGTATATACCCAAAGGACTATAAATCATGCTGCTATAAAGACACATGCACACGTATGTTTATTGCAGCATTATTCGCAATAGCAAAGACTTGGAACCAACCCAAATGTCCAACAATGATAGACTGGATTAAGAAAATGTGGCACATATACACCATGGAATACTATGCAGCCATAAAAAATGATGAGTTCACGTCTTTTGTAGGGACATGGATGAAATTGGAAATCATCATTCTCAGTAAACTATCGCAAGAACAAAAAACCAAACACCGCATATTCTCACTCATAGGTGGGAATTGAACAATGAGAACACATGGACACAGGAAGGGGAACATCACACTCTGGGGACTGTTGTGGGGTGGGGGGAGGGGGGAGGGATAGCATTGGGAGATATACCTAATGCGAGATGACGAGTTGGTGGGTGCAGCGCACCAGCATGGCACATGTATACATATGTAACTTACCTGCACATTGCGCACATGTACCATAGAGCCTAAAGTATAATAATAATAATAATAATAATAATAAAAGAAAAAAAAAGAGTTTTTATAGTTTTATCTTTTACATTTAATTCTTTAATCCATCTTGAGTTGATTTTTTATATGGTTTAAGGAAGTGGTTCAGTTTAAATCTTCTGCATATGGCCAGCCAGTTATAGCAGTACCACTTATCAAACAGGAGTTCTTTCCCCCTTGCTTGTTACTGTCAACTCTGTGGAAGATCAGATGGTTTTAGGTGTGTGGTTTTATTTCTGGGTTCTCTAACCTGTTCCATAGTGCCACATTGTTTTGGTTACTGTGGCTGTGTAGTATGGTTTGAAGTCAGGTAGCATGATTCCTCTGGCTTTGTTCTTTTTCCTTAGAATTACTGTGGCTATTTGGGCTCTTTTTTGTTTGCATATGAATTTCAGAATGGAATTTTCTAATTATGTGAAAAATAATGTTGGTATTTTGATAAGGATAGCATTGAACCTGTAAACTGCTTTGAGCAAAAGATATTTTCTAATAGCTCAAAACTGAGAAAATTATGACCAACAGAATGTACTAAAGACATTTTTAAAAGGTATTTTCAGGCAGATAGAAAAATATTTGGGAAAGAAAATTTGAGAAAATGTGAACATCTGCATTATCCCAGCAGTTTCCCTCACACGATTTCACTGTTTTCACAGCAGATGCATAACATAGGTGCGATTCTTCTCACTTGAAGTCAAGGATTGGAGTGAATTGACCAGTGTAAGACAGATCAAAAGTAGCAATAGCGCTTTTCCAACACACCTCACCACGTGCCGCTGGCATCTGCATTTGGCCATGTCTTAGCCCTAGTAAACAGTTTGCAGCTCTCATTCGTGCCCTGTTTTGGAAAGGGTTCTAATTCTAATTTCCCACTCGTGTAGGGGACTGGGAGGGTTTGCATCATGTAACCTTGAAAAACACACACACAAAGCCTGGAGAGCTCCAAAGTCATTTTCCCTTTGTGACAATGACAGGTGCTTTGAAATATTTGTTTTACTTCAGAAGTTAGGTGTTGAGAAAAAGGGCTTTCCATGTTCCACGGAATTAGTGCTGATCAAGAAAATGGATTTGTAAGACGAGGCATTGAAAAGCAGGTAGATTAAAAATAAACAAACAATAAAAATAATAAGCTAGAGTAAAGTAAGTACCTTGTAAAGCCAGTTTCTCAACGTTGACTTTGACAAGAATCATTCTGTCACTGCTATGAAAATAAATTTCTGCCCCTGATCTGTCACTTTCTACCTTGCCACTTAAAGACCCAAATGTTATCAGATATGGACATTTCTCCATAGCTTCATTTTAACTGCCTCAGAATTTTTAGTTTGATTAACACATTGATAAGACATATATTTTAGTTAATACAAGGGTGCCTGTGGGATTTTGGGGGAAAAAATTCCAAAAATGAGGCCACGCTGGAAATATTAAATACAGATATAGTAGTAAAACATTCAGCTAAAATAGCAATAAAATGGACCTCCAATGAGCCCCTTGAGGAATTAAAAAGAACAGCTTCATTCCGTGGGTGTGTTCAGACAGAAATAAATCAACTCGGCCCTGCCAAGGAGAAATAGGACCCCGGTATATCTTTATTTAAGATATGTAGGTTGCCAAGCCAGGAGAGTGTGGAGGAGAAATACATATTGTCTTTGAAACTGAAACATGAATATGGTTGTAATTTTAATGTTTCTTGCTGCAAAAAGGTCATCTTTGGCGAGGTCGGGGCTTTCTTAAGGTCATTTCCCATTGAGATATCTGCCTTCCCTTGACATTTCATCTAACGGAGGCCCAACTCTTCTGACATACGAAATGGGTTCTTTGCACACCCCATGGCTATTTCTATCAACATTTGTGATTCTTACACAGAGAGGAATATGCACTGATCATAGACAAAGCTCCCGTCCCTCGGAGGCTGTAGATGAAGTTCAGGGAACAAGAGAAAGTTTTTTTTTGTTATTATTATTTAAAGGGATAGAGACCATATGTATAAAATAAGAGTCTAGTATTAAATCCCTGGGTGGGGAAGGGGATACAAAGAGATTGTGAATATAAGAAGTATTTGGTTTGTTGTTAACCCTTCACCACAAAAACCCTTCACCACAAAAAGTATACTTTAAAGAGAGAGATATTTAATTCATTCCAAAATACTAGCAGGTCACCTCTACTCTCAGGAAAAGCAGAGCAGATTTATAATTTTATAATAATTTTAAAATTAGATTACCTGAAGCTGCACTCTAGTAAAATACATTATGAACACCTACCTCAATCAAACTTCCCTTGGGTAGATGTTTTAAATAGCATGAAACCTGGATCTGAAAGAAGACCTTGTAAACCTGCCTCTGTCACTTTTCATCTGTGTGACCATGGTCTAGCCGTTTGTCCTCTCTGAGCATTGTTGGAATGTAGTGATGGTAATATATAATTCTAGAACATTGATCACACTTGTCTGAGAGACATTTGCAGAATAGTCTAAATTGGAAGAACCATTATTATTGTCTTTCATCACTGATGACTGTGATGTTTATTTTAACAGCTATGTACAACAGAGCTAGATTTCCTAAGTCATTGAGGGGCTATTAATCTATATGGAACTTCGTCTAAAAATTGCAAGAAATCATTTTTTCTTGAGATAAATGTCTATTTATATTATCCAGTTGCTTTTTATTAATTTACTTGATATAATCTTTTTTTTTTAATTATACTTTAGGTTCTGGGATATATGTGCAGAATGTGCAGGTTTGTTACCTAGGTATACTTGTGCCAGGTTGGTTTGCTGCACCCATCAACCCGTCATCTACATTAGGTATTTCTCCTAATGCTATCCTTCCCCTTGCCCTCCACCCCCACCGACAGGCCCCAGTGTGTGATGTTCCCCTCCCTGTGCCAATATGTTTTCATTGTTCAGCTCCCACTTATGAGTGAGAACACGTGGTGTTTGGTTTTCTGTTCCTGTGTTAGTTTGCTGGGAATTATGGTTTCTAGCTCTATCCGTGTCCCTGCAAAGGGCATGAACTCATTCTTTTTGTATGGTTGCATAGTATTCCATGGTGTATATGTGCCACATTTTCTTTTTCCAGTCTATCATGGATGTGCATTTGGGTTGGTTCCAAGTCTTTGCTATTGTGAATAGTGCTGCTATAAACATATATGTGTGTGTGTCTTTATAGTAGAATAATCTGTAAACCTTTGCGTATATACTCGTAATAGGGTTGCTGGGGCCAAATGGTATTTCTAGTTCTAGATCCTTAAGGAATCACCACACTGTCTTCCAGAATGGTTAAACTAATTTACACTCCCACCAACAGTGTAAAAGTGTTCCTATTTCTCACATCCTCTCCAGAATCTGTTCACAATTGCTACAAAGAGAATAGAATACCTAGGAATACTACTTACAGGGGATGTGGAGGACCTCTTCAAGGAGAACTACAAACCACTGCTTGAGGAAATAAGAGAGGACACAAACAAATGGAAAAACATTCCATGCTCAAGGATAGGAAGAATCAATATCGTGAAAATGACCATACTGCCCCAAGTAATTTATAGATTCAATGATATTCCCGTCAAGCTGCCATTGACTTTTTTCACAGAATTAGAAAAAAAAAAAAAAAAAAAAAAAAAAAACTACTCTAAGTTTCATATGGAACAAACAGAGCCTGTATAGCCAAGACAGTCCCATGCAAAAAGAACACAGCTGGAGGCATCAGACTACCTGACTTCAAACAATACTACAAGGCTACAGTAACCAAAACAGCATGATACTTGTACCAAAACAGATATATAGACCAATGGAACAGAACAGAGTCCTCAGAAATAACACCACACATTTACAACCATCTGATCTTTGACAAACCGAAAAAAACAAGCAATGGGGAAAGGATTCCCTATTTAATAAATGGTGTTCGGAAAACTGGCTAGCCACATTCAGAAAACAGAAACTGGACCCCTTCCTTACACCTTATATAAAAATTAACTCAAGATGGATTAAAACTTTAAATGTAAGACCTAAAACCATAAAAACCCTAGAAGAAAACCTAGGCAATACCATTCAGCACATAGGCATGGGCAAGGACTTCATGACTAAAACACCAAAAGCAATTGCAGCAAAAACCAAAATTAACAAATGGGATCTAATTAAACTAAAGATCTTCTGCCCAGCAAAAGAAACTATCATCAGAGTGAACAGGCAACTTAGAATGGGAGAAAAGTTTTGCAATCTATCCATCTGACAAAGGGCTAATATCCAGAATCTACAAGGAACTTAAACAAATTTATAAGAAAAAAACAACCCCATCAAAAAGTGGGTGAAGGATATGAACAGACACTTTTTTTTTTTTTTTTTGAGACAGTGTCTCACTCTGTCACCCAGGCTGGAGTGCAGTGGCACGATCTCACTCACTGCAAGCTCCACCTCCCGGGTTCATGCCATTCTCCTGCCTCAGCCTCCCAAGTAGCTGGGACTACAGGCGCCCGCCACCAAGCCTGGCTAATTTTTTGTATTTTTAGTAGAGACGGGATTTCACCCTGTTAGCTGTGATGGTCTTGATCTCCTGACCTAGTGATCCACCCGTCTCGGCCTCCCAAAGTGCTAGGATTACAGGCGTGAGCCACTGCAAACGGCCAAACAGACGCTTTTCAAAAAAAGACATTTATGCGGCCAACAAACGTATGAAAAAAAAAACCAAAACTCATCATCACTGGTCATTAGAGAAATACAAATCAAAACCACAATGAGATACCATTTCACTCCAGTTAGAATGGTGATCATTAATAAGTCAGGAAATCTATTCTTTAGAACAGAGCTGCCCAGATAAATATAATGCAAGCCACATATATAATTTTACATTTTCTAGTAGGCACATTACAAAAAATAAAAACAAATAGGTGAAATTAATTTGAGACAGAAATTTGATGTATCGCAATATATCAAAAATATTATAATTTGAATATGAAATAAAGATAAAAATAAATAATCATTATTATCATTATAATTATTTGGAGACAGGGTTTTGCTCTCTCACCCAGACTGGAGTGCAGTGATGTGATCATGGCTCACCACAGTCTTAATCTCCTAGGCTCAAGCAATCCTCTTGCCTCAGCCTCCTGAGTAGCTAGGACTACAGGTGTGCACCACCACGCTGGGCTAATAAAAATTATTTATGAGATATTTTACATTATTTTTCATACTGCATGCTTGAAATTTAGTGTCTATTTTTATGCTTGCAATCATATCTCAATTCAGACTAGGCACATTTCAAATGCTTAACAGCCACATGTGGCTGCTATGACAACTGTGTTGAAGAGTGCAGCCTTAGAATAAAGCGGTTGAGAAGCAAATTACTCCATCCTTGTCCTAGCTTAGAGGAGTGGAAAATGAGACACAGAAGGAGGAAGTGACTTGCCCAGGGTTATGCACTGTAGTCATTTAAGTGGCGGCCCCCAAGAAGGGAGCTTTTTAAAAGTAAATACAAAACAAGACTTGATTGTTAGAAAGTTGACACCCTATATTCAAAAAAAAAAAAAAAGTACCCAAAATGGAGCCAAGCCCATTTCCTACCTTCTTTCAATATTGTGCTTTTGGACCTGGTAAATTCTTAAAAGAGAGTAGGAAAAATGCCCTTGTTTTCTTACCTCCCACGTTAGCATTCTTTGTTGTTGGAACATTTCACTAAGTGGATCATCTAACCCCATCTACTGGGACTTAGGGATTTGGAGGGGTCACCTGTGCCTGTGTGTGTGTGTGTGTGTGTGTGTGTGTTTGGGATGAACAGTTGCTTTGGAGAAGAAAATCAAGAAGCAGGGAAAATGTGACTGCATGGTTTCAGGAAGGTGGGATGACTTGTTTAAGAACCCACCCTCCGTACACCCCACCTCGTGCATTGGGATCTGCGTTCCTCTCACAGTGCTGGCTGTTCTGCCCAATATTCAGGAGGAAGAAAAGGCACATGGCAGCTGTCCAGACAGTGGGGGACCCAGGTGCTGTCCTGGAAAGCATCCAGGTGCCCCCAGGGTTAGAAAGAGGGGAATATCCAGGTGTAACTGCAGGTTTGTTTCTTGTTACTGCCTCTCACCCTGTGCCCTCCTGCTTACATGCAAACCATCTTGGGCAAGCCTGGCAACCATACCTTCATTTTCTGCCAAGTGAAAAGGCCAGAGGCTGCCAGGGGAGGCCATAAAGTGTTTTTGTTCATTCATTTGGAAAGATTAGGAAATAGGGCAAGAGAGGTCTCCTGGAGGACCTCCCAACATTGTGCTCTGAAGACAGGCCTTGCCTTTCCTGCCTCGTGAGCTAGAATGGTCTACCTTTCCATAGAGTGAGGCATAATGGGATGCAGAGAGCTCTGCAGGCACCATCACAGATAGCGTGTTCCATTTCTAGCTCCTTCTCATTTCATTTCTTCATTCATCCACTAATGTCTCTGCCTTTGAGGAGTTCATTACCTAATGAAGGAGGGTGATGCATCAATCAATAACTTCAGATTAGAATGACACTGGCAGTGAGTGAATGTCAATGGCAAAGATGTGCATGGTGGAAGAAGCCTCTATAAAGAGGGGATCTGAGCAGCTCCGAGTCTTAGGAAGAGCTTCCTTGCAGAAGAAAAGAAGGAACTGGGGCCAATAGGATGGACAGGATTAATTAGGTTGTGGGAGTGAAAGGGCAGAGCTGGGCACAGCTCTCTCCTGGTGGGAGAGTGGATCATATCTTTAAGGAATGGAAAAAGGGAATGAAACATTTGAAAAAGGTGATTCCTGAATTCTTTGACTCTCCTTTCCTTTCATTAAGGGGAGGAGTTTATGTCCTTTGAAATGACGTAGACTTTTGTGACTGCCTCAGTGAATAGATTATGACAGAGCAATGCTTTGTAACTTCCCAGGCTCAGTCATGCAAAGCTAGACAGTTTCTGGCAGGTTCTCATTGAACACTTGCTTCTGAAAGACTGCTACTTGCTCCCTTTGAGGTCCCAGCCCTGGTCAACAGTCCCAGCTGAGCCTGTCTTTAGCCATCTCAGCTCACGCTCCAGGCTTGTGAAGAAAGATGCCATCTTGTAGGTAGACCCTCCAGTCCAAGCTCATGTAAGACCCAATACCTGGTCTCAGACATCCAGAGCAGAGTAGAGGCAAGGACAACCATTCCCACTGGGCTTTTTTTCTAAATTTTTTACCCATAGGATTTCTGATCAAATAAGATGGTTGCTGTGTGGCTCTTCTAAGTGTGGGGTTCTTTGTTTCATGCTAACAGACAAGTGGAACAAGTCATGTAGGCAGAGCGCAAACTATAAGGACCAGGCACGCTGTGAAATGAGGTTGGAGAGATATCTGCTTTAGAACTTGCTGGTTTTGAGAACCGTAATGAGGACTTTGGTCACTATCCCTAGGGAAATGGGAAGCTAGTGAGAGGTTTTGACCTGGGAAAAACAAAACCAGATTTGTGTTTTCAAAGATCACATGGGCTGCAGTGTGGACAAAGCTGGATTGAAAAGGGCCTGGGCTAGGTTTGGAATCTAGCCTCAGATGTCACTGACTTGTCTAGGTGAGAGATGGTGGCATCTTGAACTAAGAGGGTGCAGGTGGACCTTGGTATAAGTGAAAAGAGTAGAGAGATCCTTAGAAGGTAAAGTTTCCTTGTGTTGACCATGGCTTGATGAAGAGGATGTGTCTCTGGGAGAGGTCTCCTTGGCTCCTAAGAGGCAGAGTTATGCTGCTTTTTGATGGTGATATCATTTATTCAGACAGAGGAGTGATGAAGACAAAGAATTTGGCTTTTGATATTTTAAATTTAATGTAACCCTCAGCATTCAAAGTAGAGATAATGAGTAGGTATCTACATGTAAGGGTCTACAACTCAGAGGAAGAAGCTCAACTCAGTCCATCAGTTGAGAGTCATCAGCCTAGAAATGACCACAAAAGCCACAGATCTGAATGAATTGGCCTAGGGAAGAAGTTCAAAATAAAACTATGGAGTTCAAGATTAAGAAACTCCAGCATTCAAAAGACAGTAATGGACGATAGGCTGAGAAGAAAAAACTTAGAGACGGAGGAGTGTTCCTGTGTTCTGGAAGCTTGGGAAAGATCATGAAGACAATGAAGATCATTAACAGAATGAGCATGAAAGATCATGAAGATCAGTAGGAGAATGGCCCAAGTGAGAACTCATCAAGAGGGCAGATGTGAGCAGAAGGCAGATAAGTAGGAGAAAAAGCAAACGTTGGGAACTGTAAGGAAAAAGAAAGAGACTTTTTCTAGGAGCTGTCTGCAAAAAGGGATGCTCAAGATAAGGTGCTCATTAATGAGGGGTTGAGAACAATGATTTTTTTTCTCTCTAAAAATGGGAAGATCATACGTAAGTTATCTAAAATCATTGTGAAAGATCTCATTAAACGTGCTGGAGACAGACAAGAAATAATTGAGATTTTAAGATTCCTGACCAAGCAGGGAAGTCTGTCTTAGAACAAGGGGTGAGGGATAACCTCAAATGAGAGAGGGGACTCCCTGCTTGAAGTTACCAGGACAGAAGAAGAGGATATAGGTTAGTTGAAGATGTGATATTCAGGAGAAGTTGAGGGAATTCTCATCCTATTGTTTCAAATTTCTCTAAGAAATAAAAAATTTTGTCATTTCCTATGTGTTGTGGGAGTAATTGCAGAGATTTGAGAGAAGTGCTAAGGGTTTAAAATATCTGTTTTGAAAATGGGACCTTGATGGAACAAGAAAAGACAGGAGGGCTTCCAGCAGTAGTGATCCTGCCTTTGAGGCTGAACATTAATGCATTCTGCCTTGCTCGGTTATCTCTTTCAGCAGCACTTGCTTCTTGAATGAAGATGAATGAGTCAGAGAGTTCATTTGGAATTTGAGTTTACCAAGATATGAAAGGCAAAGGGTAAGGGATTTCAGGGTCCTGGCAAAAATATTCCTGAAGCAATCTAAACTGTGCTAGGAGGAAACATGAGTAGTTAATGGATTAGGAGAAATTCCAGAGGTTTAGTTGACATTATTGAACTGCTGAGTCAATGTTGCTCCAAGACACCAACATTGACCGAGAATCTATGACCTATGCAGCCCAGTTACATGCTTTAGTACCTCATAGTGGTTATGAGATTAGAGTCTTGCATCACAATGTCTAGAGCTAAATCTCCGTTTCTCCACCAAAGAGACAGTGAGCTTGGGCACATCACTCAACCTTGCAGGGAAGCTACTCTCACTCTGAAAGACCGAAATGGTGATTATTGCAGAACCTACATCATGAGCTTGTCATACATGAGTTAATATGTACAAAGTACTTCAACAGTGCAGACACATATAAACAATGCATATTTAATAGCATTGCTTTCGATGCTTACCCAAAACCTTGAGGCAGCTATTTCTTCTATTTCATACTTCAAAGAAACTGAGGCTCAGGGAAGGTTAGGAGTTTGCCCAAGATCCCAAATAACTAAGGTGTAAGATCAGCTTAGCCACAACAATGCTTAAAGCTCATATAGTGTTAAGCTTGTTTAACATTTATTGTCCTTAGTGCCTGGAAGAACTGGGATCTAGAAAGAGCTGGTTTAACTTCTTCTTTTTTTCTTTTTTGGCTAGTGTCTTTGTTTTATTTCCAAAAAAGCAACAGCAACAGTCTTTAGAAGAAAAGTGAAAAAGTGACCAAGGCTGGTGAGCATTGATTTGTCCCATGCAATGAATATCTGGGAAATAATTCTGGGTGGCCCTGAAGTGTGACCTGGGCCACTCATTACTTAAGTGTTCTTCTAATGCTTTTCCTCTCTGATGTAAACTTTTAAAGAAAAACCTTTATTTTTCCATAAGTTATTCGGGTATAGGTGGTATTTGGTTACAAGAGTAAGTTATTTAGTGGAGATTTGTGAGAACCTGATGCACCCATCACCCAAGCAGTATACACTGCACCATATTTGTTGTCTTTTATCCCTTGCGCCTTTCCCACTATTCCCCCCAAGTCCCCAAAGTCCATTGTTATCATTCTTACGCTTTTGCATCCTCATAGCTTAGCTCCCATATATCAGTGAGAACATACAATGTTTGGCTTTCTATTCCTGAGTTACTTAACTTAGAATAATAGTCTCTAATCTCACCCAGGTCATTGCAAATGCTGTTAATTCATTCTGTTTTTATGGCTGAATAGTATTCAATCATATGTGTGAATATATTGTGTGTATATATATATATATATATATATATATGTATATCTCAGAGTTTCTTTATCCACTCATTGATTGATGGGCATTTGGGCTGGTTCCAAAATTTTGCTATTGTGAATTGTGCTGCTATAAACATGTGCGTGCAAGTATCTTTTTAGAATAATGCCTTCTTTTTCTCTGGGTAGATACCCAGTAGTGGGATTGCTGGATCAAATGATATGCACCTTGCGCTATTCCAAGATGCCTCCTGGAAAGTGTCTTGGACCATTTTCCCACCTGCACCATGTGGGTTATTTACTAGGTACATCTACTTCACAGGTGTGTTATAAATATGATATGGAACATGAAAGAAACTATTTGTCAACTGTAGAGCAGTCGCTGTTCTCTGACTTTCTCCCTCACCTTCTTGTTACTTCTCATTTCCTTCCATTTCCAAAGGTACATTAGACTAGAGTATTCCCCAGCCCATGGACACAACTGCTTTACTCCAGAAGGGCCTAAGAGGGCTGTAAATGAAATTGGGATTCCAACAAAACAGATTCCATCTACTGGCAGCATCTTTGGTCCCTTAACAAGCCTCAAACATAGGCAGTAGATCTTCTACCTCTTTGTCATCAAGATAAAGCCAATCAGGGGTATAAAAACATAAAATAATACAAAAAATAGACTCTTTATCAAGAGATTTGGGATTGGACCAGTCTTGGACATGTAACATAACTGTATCAACTGTAACTGTCATGGTAGCAATATCTCTCTTACAGACTCAGAGGCCAGTTCCAATTGGTTTACAAAGAGGGTGGAGAGAGGAACTATACAGAGTAGGGGTAGAGAAGTTATGCATCCACTAAAGACAGCTTTCCCATTTCTTTCTTCTCACATCCATGCCATGCGGCTTTTTGATGACAGAACTTTTTATCTATGGTATCTCCCCTCTCTGATGCCTTCCCACCAATATGACAGGACTGGGACCTTACCTGTTGGAGACAGAGTACTTGATCTGGGTATGCTATGTTTGTAACCCTATCTGGGTCCAGAGCAGTCCCTCTGTGGAATGTATTATGGAACGCATAAGTCAAATTACTGCCGGGGCTCTGGTCACTCACAGACAAATCCCGAACTCTTTAGTGTGGCCTTTTCCATAGAAAGGAGAGATAAATAATGATTAAAAAGGAAAAGTCAAAAAATAGTAGCATGAGCATATCATTTAAAAATATAAAGAAATAAACAAATAAATGAGTTACAAGTGATTGGCTCTGAGAAGCTGGATTTGGAAAAGAACAGGATTAGGGTGGGAGATTACACACTATTTGACTCATTAAACTACATACATAGACTATTTTGATAAGAATTAAAAATTTAAAAATATTATTTCAATGTTTCTATTCTGTGAGATAGGGAAGGTGATAATAAGGACTTTTGATAACTCAATCTTTAAGAAAAGCTGAAAAGCAATCTTTCAATTAGTACTTTGATGTAGCATGTGTTTCTGAGCTATTATTTATATTTTTATTTCATCAGAAATACTCTATAATTAGAAAGAAAATAAATAAGAGAGAGATGATAATCCAATATATACAGTAAAAGAATATTTACAAAATTATTAGACTACCAAGGTCCAAGAGCAGTCTAACCATAATGCCATTTAAAATTTTCATATTTTTAAAAGCTTTTTTAATGTCTATTACTTTACCTGAAGTAATAGGTAGGGGATTAGAGCTTGCTATATACATCTTAGTGATAAAGATGCTAGGTTTATATACATTGATTTTCCCATGGTTTAATAGTCTCAACCAGGTGGAGCCTAATCTAGAATACAGGTAGTTTCTCTCTTTCCTCCTTTTGCAATGCTTTGTCTGGGATCCTGGAAAAGCTAAGTTATGCTGCAATAACAAATAGCCCCCACAGCTCCATGAATTCAAGCAACAAGTATGTGTTTACAGTCCCTGCTATATGTCCATCCTATATCACTAGAGACTCTTTCATATAGTAGTGGTTCTACCAGTCCAGATAGACTGAATCACTACTATTTGGAATATTGCCAGGCATCACCCCAGGGTGAGAAAAATCTCTGAAGCCTGTTACCTGGAAGTGTACCCAAAACATCTGCTCAAACTCATTGAAAACTATGAGACTTCATATACCCACAAAGGAAAGATAGGAATGTTTGAAGAAAAGGTCTAATGACTACCAAGCCTTCATGTTCACGGGTGATTGAAACCACTCCTCCTCAATAGTAAGACCGTTTTTCACCACAGTTAGCTAGGACAAACTTTCTTCTCATGGCCTGCACCTCATCATCCCTCCAATAGTAACAACTACTGGGGCAGCAGAGGGAGAGGGGTTGGGAATTGAGGAGAAATAATTCAAATGATGCACATTGGAGGGCACCATGTACAATATAATTCAGTTGTGTTAGTATCACTTGGTTTGCTGCACCAAGGTGTGAATGAGAGAGTCTTTTCCCAGAGATCCTACCCCAAGTTGGTATAATGACCTGAGCAATTATTTTTAAGGTAAATAATGACAATAATGATGATAAGTGTGAAAAGTGGTTTATTTCATTTTTCCTAAAGTCAATGTCGATGAAAAGGAAGAAGGGGTTTCCACATAAGCAAAAAATTAGGAGAAGCAAGGTGAGGTACTCAGGGCTGGAATGCAGAGACTTGAGGACACAGTCATTTCTCTTTTGATTGAAGATGAGGCAGGAAATGGGGGTGAGAGTGTTTATACTGCTTCCTCATAACAGTAAAGAAAGATAAAAATAAATATATATACATGCATTACTGGAAGTGGTGAGCAGAATACTCTAATGAGGACAAAGTGATTGCCCATGAAGAATAAGAGTCCCCTATATTTGCATTTATTTTCTACTAAAATAGACTGGATTTTGATCATCTAGAAAGGCATAGAGCAGGCAGAATTATGTGTAAAAACTGCCTGCATTTAGGAACTTGATTAATGGATCTCTAAGTCTTAAATACAAAACCCTAAGGTCTTGCAGTGTTGAGAAGAGGAGTTTTAAGTCACAGCGACTCAGGTGCCTCTATCTCTCCTTCCGGTACATCTCTGTTTAGTGGGTAGTTTTGAAACATAAAGTAGTCAGTATATGAAAGATATCTGATATATCTTCTGGCTTGTCAAAGGTCAAAACACAGCAGTAAGTTATTCTGTTTTTCTTTGTTCTCCTAAAGTAACTTGGTCTGAATCACACATTCAAGGAAAATCCCTACTTGCTCTGGCTTTGTCCAGGACAAGCCCTTATTAGTAAATTGAAACTCAATCCAAGACCATCAAAGCGGTACTTCTATGAGTCTGCAAGAACCACTGTGTTACTAGGTTTGAGATGCCGGATCTCAATAATCAGAAATGCAGATACAGCTTAGATCACAATGCCTAAGTCCTTTTAAATACATGGAAAGCCTTCCCAAGAAGGATGGGTACAAACAAGCCCAGACTGTGAAGACTACAATAAATAGCCAACTCTTCAATGCCCAGATACAGACAAACATCCACAAGTATCAAAACCATCCATGAAAACGTAATATCACCAAATGAACCAAATAAGTCACTAGGGACCAATCCTGAAGAAACAGATACGTTACTTTTCAGACAGAGCATTCAAAATAGCTGTGTTGAGGAAACTCAAAGAAATTCAACATAATTCAGAGAAGGAATTGGAAATTTTACCAGTTAAATTCAACAAGGGGGTTGAAATAATTTAAAAGAATCAAGCAAGAATCAAGAATTTCTCCAAGCAGAAATTCTGGAGTTGAAAAAATGCATTTGACATATGGAAAAAGTGTCAGTCTTTTAACAGCAGAATTGATCAAGCAGAAGAAAGAATTAGTGAGCTTGAAGACAGATTATTTGAAAATATACAATCAGAGAAGACAAAAGAGAAAATAATAAAAAAGTGAAGTATGCCTATAGGATCTAGAAAATAGCCTCAAAAAGGCAAATCTTAAAGTTCTGGGCCTTAAAGAGGTGATAGAGAAAGAGATAGCAGTAGAAAATTTATTCAAAAGGATAATAACAGAGAACTTCCCAAACCTAGAGAAAGATATCAATATTCAAGTTCAAGAAGGTTACAAAACACCAAGCAGCTTTAACCCAAAGAAGATTACCTCAAGGCATTTAATAATCAAACTTCTAAAGGTCAATGATAAAAAAGGATCATAAAAACAGCAAGAGAAAAGAAACAAACTTGCGAGGATGGCTTAACATATGCAAATCAAGCAATGTGATACATCATATCAACAAAACAAAGAATACAACTATGTAATCATTCAATTCCTGCTGAAATAGTATTTGGTATAATTAGTATCCTTCATGATAAATACCCTCAAAAAACTAGGTATAGAAGGAACATACCTCAACATAATAAAACGCATATATGACAGACCCACAGTTAGTACCATATTGAATGGGGGGAAATTTAAAGCCTTTTCTCTAAGATCTAGAACATGACAAAGATGCCCACTTTCACCACTGTTATTCAACATAGTAATGGAAGTCCCAGCTAGAGCAATCAGAAAAGAGAAAGAAATAAAGGGCATCAAAATAGAAAAAGAAGTCAAATTATCCTTGTTTGCATATAATATGATTTTATATTTGGAAAATCCTAAATGCTCCACCAAAAAAAAAAAAAAAATGATAAATCCTGTGAAGTTGCAGTATAAAAAATTAACATAAAAAAGCAGTAACTTTTTTATATGCCAACAGCCAACAATCTGAAAACAAAATAAAGGAAATAATTCCATTTACAGTAGCTACAAGTAAAATAAAATACCTAGGAATTAACTGAAGAAGTGAAAAATGTTGCTAAGGCTTGGCCGTGTCCCCACCCAAATCTCATCTTAAATTGTAGTTTCCATAATCCCCACATGTGGTGGGAGGGACCCAGTAGGAGGTAATTGAATCATGGGGGTGGTTTCCTTCATGTTATTCTCATGATAGTGAGTACGCTATCATGAGGTCTGATGGTTTAATAAGGGGCTTCCCCTTCCACTCACCTCTCAGCTCTCTCTCTGCTGCCTTGTGAAGAAGAATGTGTTTGCTTCCCCTTCTGCCATGTTTGTAAGTTTCCTAAGGCCTTCCCAGCCATGCACAACTGTGAGTCAATTAAACTTCTTCCCTTTATAAATTACCCAGTCTCAGATATTTCTTCATAGCAGCATGAGAACGAATTAATACAGATGTCTATAATAAAAACTATAAAAAATTAATGCAAGGAATTGAAGAGGACACCAAAAAAATGGAAAGATATTTTATGTTCATGGATTGGAAGGATAAATATTATGAAAATCTTCATACTACCCAAAGCAATTTACAGATTCAATGCAATCCCTATCAAAATATCAATGACATTCATCACAGAAATAGAAAAATCTTAAGATTTTATGGAATCACAAAAGACCTAGAATAACCCAAGCTATTCCAAGCAAAAAGAACAAAAGAAAAGGAATCACATTACTTGACTTCAAATTATACTGCAGAGGTAAAGAAACCAAAATAATTATACTGGCATAAAAACAGACACACAAACCAGTGGAACAGAATAAAGAACACAGAAATAAATTCATATATCTACAGTGAACTAATTTTTGACAAACATTCCAAGAACATACATTGTGGAAAGGACAGTCTTTTCAATAAATAGTACTGGGAAAAATGGATATCCATATGCAGAAGAATAAACTAGACTTCTATCTGTCACCATATAGAAAAGTCAAATCAAAATGGATTAAATACTCAAATCCAAGACCTTAAACTATGAAACTACTAAAAGAAAAAAATTGGGGAAACTCTCCAGAACACTAGAGTGAGCAAAGACTTCTTGAGTAATACCCCACAAGCATAGGCAACCAAATCAGAAATGGATGAATGGGATCGCATAAAGTTTAAAGCTTCTGCACAGCGAAAGAAGAAATCAACAAAGGGAAGAGACAACTCACAGAATAGGAGAAAACATTTACAAACTACCCATCTGACAAGGGGTTAATACCCAGAATATATATGGAGTTGAAACAACTCTACAGGAAAATAATCTATTAATTCGATTAAAAAATGTGCAAAAGATCTGAATAGACATTTCTCAAAAGAAGGACATAGAAATGGCAAACAGGTATATGAAAAGGTGCTCAACATCACTGATTATCAGAGAAATGCAAATCAAAACCACAATAATATATTATCTCACCCCAGTTAAAATGTCTTTCTTTCCAAAAGACAGTCAATCACAAATACTGGCGAGGATGTAGAGAAAAGGGAACCTTCATACACTGTTGGTGGGAACGTAAATTAGTACAACTACTATGAAGAACAGTTTGATGGGTCCTCAAAAAACTAAAAATAGAGCTACCATAAAATTCAGCAATCCCCCTCCCGGGTATATACCTAAAAGACAGGAAATCAGTATATCAAAGAGATATCTGAACTCCTATGTTTATTGCAACACTATTCACAATAGCCAAGATTTGAAAGCAACCTAAGTGCCCATCAACAGATGAATGAATGAAGAAAATGTGGTACATATACACAGTGGAGTACTATTCAGCCATAAAAAGAATAAAATTCTGTCATCTGCAAGAACATGGATGAAGATGGATGTCTTTGTAAGCCATGCACAGAAGGATGAATATCACATGTTCTTACTTATCTGTAGGGACTTAACATTAAAACATTTGAACTCATGGAGATAAAGGTTGAAAGGATGATTATCAAAGGCTGGGAAGGGTAGTGGTTGGGGAAAGGAGGAATGGTTAATGAGTACAAAAAAATAGAAAGAATAAAGAAGACCTAGTATTTGTTAGCACAACAGGGTGACTATATTAAAAGATAACTTAATTACTCATTTTAAAATAACTAAGAGTATAATAGGATGTGTTTGTAACACGAAAGATAAATGCTTGAGGTGATGAATATCCTATTTCCCCTGATGTGATTATCATGCATTTCATGTCTGTATCAAAATATCTCATGTAACCCATAAATATATATATGCACCCACAAAAATTAAAAATTAAAAAAAGAAACTGAAATAAGATGGAAACTATGCTTCTTGTCTTCCTAGAAGATGAGGTTTCTCTCTTCTGAGTACCCATATTAGTTTTCTAGGACTGTTGTAACAAAGTATCACAAACTGGGTGGCTTAAAACAACAGAAATTCATTCTCTAATAGCTTTGGAGACCAGAAGTCCAAAATCAAGGCTTCAATAAAGTCATACTCCTTCCAAAAGCTCTAGGAAATAATCCTTCCTTGCCTCTTCCAAATTCCTGCATCTCCAAACATTTCTTGACTTCAGGAAGCATCACTCTACTCTGCTTCTGGCTTCACGTGGCCATCTCTCTGCTCCGATGTGTCTCAAATCTCCCTCTGCATTTGTCTTACAAGGATATCTTTTACTGGACTTTAGGGCCCACCCTAAATACAGGATGTTCTCATCTCAAAATTCTTAATTACATCTACAAAGACCCCATTTCAAAGCAAGGTCACATTCACAAGTTCTAAGTTCTTTTTGGGGGCCACTATTCAACTCACTATAGTACACATTTAGGAATTGCCAGGCAGCATAGATGACTGGACTTCTTCAATGGGGTATTGCTCATCTAGGAGGCACATATGACATTTAGGAAAGGGGAAAATTTCTTCAAGTCTTCCTCACTCACCCAATTAGGATGACTTAGATTTGTAAAACCTCAATCCATTTCTAAGAGAGTACCAAGTGGCCTCTGGAACTTGGGAGAAAATTATTCCTTATCACTAGTCAGGCTCTCAGGATTCAGTTGTTCCAGTTTTTGATTAAAAAAAAAAGTCTTTCCTGAGCACCCATTATGCATCCTGGGCTAGAAACTGGGTTGACAAGGAGGTAGATGGGACAAGGCATTGGTCACTTTCTCCCAGCCATAAGCCCTCCCTTGGAGACCTGCTCTCTTCTGCCTTCTAGGGAAAAGTGAATTTAAGCAACACAGGTTTTTTCTCCCTGGCCTCAGCTGATTGGATCAGGAATGGATACCTGGCCATATATCAACCCCACAATGAATTAGGAGATGAAGCCCCTGTTTTCTTGTTTGTTCACTGTTTGTTGAGCAGCCTTATTCACGATGTGCCCAGTGACAACTTGCAAAAAGAACGAGGCAGGTGCTTAAAGGGAAGAGATGCTGCATATCTCCAAGGAAAACAAGCCTTCTCACTGCCTAGAACACCCCATGATCTTTTTTGAAATTAAGTTCCAAATGTCCTCAGGTTTCTGTCCTCTGCAGCCAGCTGATCTCTGGCTATGCCCTCAGTGAGGGGAAGGGACAGACCTCTGGCACAGCTAGACACATGGTGCGGTACTTGGTTTAATAAGGATGTGAGCAAAGTGCTACAGGAGTTGGGAAGAGGGTGGCTGACTGGCTCTATAAGCAAAGAAAGTGTCGCCAAATAGGCAATACCCATTTGGAAAAATAAGTAGAAATTTTGGAGGTTGCATGTTATTAATTAGTATGCTCATGAAGTAGTTCACACCTTGAATTCACATCTGGGCAATACCTGAGACCACTTCAGACCAGTTGAATAGAAGTTGTAAATTCTGCATGTGCATCTTTTTTTTTTTTTTCTTTTATTATTATTATTATTATACTTTAGGTTTTATGGTACATGTGCACAATGTGCAGGTAAGTTACATATGTATACATGTGCCATGCTGGTGCGCTGCACCCACCAACTCGTCATCTAGCATTAGGTATATCTCCCAATGCTATCCCTCCCCCCTCCCCCCACCCCACAACAGTCCGGAACATGTGCATCTTTTTAATCCCCGCAGGTAATTCTGATGTACAGAGAAGGCTGAGAGTCACTGGCTTAATGAGTTACATAATAAGCCCACTTCCTTCTAGAGCAGGGCATCCTCAATTCTCTTTAGACTAATAGCTACAGTGTCATCATCCGGAAGCCAGCCATGTGCCATGCAACTACATTCACAGCCCCCTAGTGCCCCACTGTGTGAAACATGCAGCAGGTGCTAAGGAAATATGTTTAGCTTTTATGCAGCACTAGCGGACATAGGCTTCTGATACTCATTGGGCTGCATCACGTGTTTTTGTCAACAGCTTCCTCTCCTTCATTGATGACATCACTGACTCCTAAAAATCATCCTGTACTTTATGTTTGCATCTGCCTTTCTTCTGCCACTGCATTAGTTCAGTCCTCTCACGTGACATTTTTATTACGGGTCTCCCTGCATCCAATGAGTCATTTTGTTATCATCATAATCATGATCATCATATACTCACACACCCCAACAGATGCATGCACTGCACTATCTATCCATTATCTATTCACCCAGTCATCCATCATCCATTTATCCATCCATCACCCAACCATTCACCCACTCACTTATCCATTCATCCATCCATTCCTCCATGCACTCATCCATTCACCTGTTCATTCATTCATCCATCCCTCCATACACTCAACTACTCACCTGTCCATTTATTCATCCATGTCTCCACACACTCAACCATACAACCCATCCTTCATGGGTAGAGTGAGGGTTCAATTTAGAGGCAGAGATGAGGAGATGGAGGCTGGATTTAGGGAGGACATGAAAGCACTCCAGCAGAGTTAATACCTAGTGGACATGTGAATGGTCAAGACAAGTGTGTCCACCTAAGAGTTGCTTCATAGTCACCCCTGGCAGAGGGAACAGACTGACCATCTGCCTGAGGAAGTGAAAGAGAATGATCCATGCAGAGAACTTCCCAGGGAACCCATGCAGGCTTGAGTGTTGGGAGAGGGAGAGAGATGGTATGCTGATGATCAGGAGGGAGGACCTTGGAACCTGGAATAAAGTGTTCAATTTACATGGAAGATTATGGAGATCGCAGGAGGATTTTATGCAGGGTTGGGGGTGACATGAAGTGCATATCTCCAACCATGGAGAAGTCCCTCTCATCTGTTCCAGTTTCTCTGTGTGGCCCTTGGCTTATTTAGGAAGTTGGCTCTGGGTAGATGTGCCAACACAAATTAGGGAGTGCTAGAAACCACCCTCTCAAGAAATAAATAACTCCAAAGGTGTGAGCAGTCAGTTTAGAAAACCTCACCCCGCTGCCATCATTCCTGCCTTACAATCAGTTCCTGCCTTTCCCCACTACAACTAAGAAGGACTTTAGACAGATTTTATGCTGAAGAGTCAACACTTGGCTTGGGTTCTCCCTCCTCCACTCTGTCCCTTTTGCCTGCCCTCCCTCCTCTCACCCAGCAAGACAGGGCCTGGACATTCTCCCTGACCAGTTACTGGGAGGGACACTGAGAAGAACAGCAGCCCACCATCTTTCAAGTGCAGCGGGCAGCATATGAGAAGGTCCAGAGGTGCAAGGGAGCCTGGTCCACTGAGGCTTGAAATGAAGCCTTTTCTCCTAGGTGTCCGGTGGCAGGGTTGGAGGGAATGAGGTAGGAGAGGCCCCTGGAGGGTAAAAGAACACTGGAGTTTCAACTTTATTCTGAAGAGGAAGAAGAGAGAAGACAAGAACAATAAAGTATTTTAAACTTATAAGGGAGATATTAAATTTATATTTTTAAATTTTTAATCACAGATATAAAAATTACTGGAGATAGAAAAGTATATGTATATATAGATGTGCATATGTACATCATATATATGATACATAAATATAAATAATGGATAGATAATGGATGGATGGATAGATAAATACATAGATACAGCTATAATTGATGAATGGATGGACTGATGGATGGGTGAAATAATGAGTTAATGGATGGATAGATGATAGATAATGGATGGATAGATGATAGATACATACATAGATAGATAATGGATGTATAGATGATAGATAGAAACACAGATATATACATAATGAATGAATGACTGGACAGATGAGTGGATGGCTAAGATAGATAGATAGATAGGTAAAATTTGGGAATTCATCTAGTCTTCCTAACACAAGAACTTGAATTTATGAAGTCTATCCACAAGAACTAGAAACCAGAGAGAAAATGTTGGCATATTTGTTTGTTTACTTTGTTTTTTGTTGGTTTGTTTGTTTGTTTTTGAGATTAGATGGAGTCTTGCTCTGTCACCCAGGCTGGAGTGCAGTGGTGCAATCTCAGCTCACTGCAACCTCTGCCTCCAGGTTCAAGCAATTCTCCTGCCTCAGCCTCCTGAATAGCTAGGATTACAGGCAACCATGACCATGCCCAGCTAATTTTTGTATTTTTTGTAGAGATGGGGTTTTGCCACGTTGGCCAGGCTGGTCTCAAACTCTTGACCTCAGGTGATCCTCCCGCCTTGGCCTCCCAAAGTACTGGGATTACAGGTGTGAGCCCCTGTGGCCAACTGGCATATTTGAATATATAAAATTATACATATTTTATGTCAGAAGATACAACGCAAAAAGTTAGAAGACAACAGATTGAGAGACCATATTTGCCACTTTTGCACAAAAATTATTAACAATTTTAAAAGCAGCTCAATAGGAAAATTAGTCAATTTATAGAAAGATGAAATATTAATTCACTGCAAATAGCCACTAGTAGCCAGAGAAATGCAAATCAAAGCAATAAGATGGCATTGTTCAACCATCATAATGTTTTTCTTTAAAAAATTGATGATGGTTCTAAACTGAGAAGCTGGAAGAACGTCTGCTCTTTCACAGACAGCTACTCAGAGTGTTTCATAAACTGATACAGTCTTTTTAGTGAGCAATTTGGCAATTAACTTTCAACTGTTTTTTTCTTTTTTCTTTTTTCTTTCATTTATTTATTTATTTATTTATTTATTTATTTATTTATTTTTGACACAGAATCTCACTCTGTCGCCCAGGCTGGAGTGCAGTGGTATGATCTCAGCTCACTGCAACCTCTGCCTCCCAGGTTCAAGCAATTCTCCTGTCTCAGCCTCCCGAGTAGCTGGGACTACAGATGTGAACCATCATGACCAGCTCATTTTTGTATTGTTAGTAGAAATGGGGTTTCACCATGTTGCCCAGGCTTGTCTCAAACTCATGAGCTCAAGTGGCCTGGCTGCCTCAGCCTCCCAAAGTGCTGGGATTACAGGCATGAGCCACCGCCCCTGGCCCTCAAAATGTTTTAAAAGTCCACACTGTTTGTCCCAATGATATACACGCAGCAGTTTGTTTCCACTGCATCATAACCTGTAATAGCAACATTGGCTCCAAAACTAATTCCCATGTCTTTCAATAGATTATATATGTGTGTGTGTGTATATATATCTCTCTCCTTGAACTCTGAATTAGCAAAGAGCTCTTGAGCATAAGTTATGGCAGTTATATGAACAGCTGTAGAATTATGTCATTGATAGATAAAAAGAATAAGCCCCAGAAATAGATGAATGCTCCCATTCATGTAAACAAACAAGTAAAAATTTGTCTGCATACAAAGACCTCTCAATGAGTAGAAGATGGCCTGGGAGTCTTGTGGGAGTGGGTAAGCTTGTGTGAGGGTGCTATATTTTTTTTGGCAAAAAGGGAGTTTATATAATTGGCTTTATATTATTTATTTTTAGACACTTTATAATGAGAATGTGTCTATTATTTACTCACGTGATTTCAAAGAAAAACCAACTAACAAAATGTGGCATAAGAAATAGATCACTCTGGTAGCAGTGCCCAGGATGGATTGAAGTGATCAGAAAGCCTGGAGAGGGGATCTTGCAGGGATCTGGGCAGCATGTGAAGACCTGTGAGCTGATCCACAATGGCCGTAGTTGAATTTGGAGAACAGGAGCTAAAGTCATGAAATGCTGAGAGGGTAGAATCCAGACCATTGGGTTATCCAACAGGGCAGGAACTTGTCAACAAAGATGCTCAGAGTGTATTGGGTAAGTTTACCGGGTGATGGTGGTGCCATTAACAATGATAAGTAATGCAGAATGTGGAAAAGCAATTGAATCCCGAGGAAGCATGCACTTGGTGTTATTTTATGTGGGGGTTATACTTAGGAAACTGCAAAGAACAACTGGGATCAAGGCTATAGGAGTTAGGTGAGCTGTAGACCAATTTTATTTGGCCTCTAACTTAGGTTTAATAAATGGACTTCAACCATCCCACTTTGGAGCCAAAATGGACATTAATTGTCTCAGCTCCTGACCTGTGGACCCTGAACTTCTACAGCTTCTCAGGACAGCAAGCTCTTAACTGCCAATGTTTCAAAATCTGAGAGGAAAATGTCTGTTTGTCTGGAATGAGGCTGCCCTCACTAACTACAGAGATTTTCTTTGCTTTTGCCTGGAATCATCTCACTTGTATTCCTCACCTGGTGCAGCTTCAAAGCTCTGATTGATAAAATGGAAAGACAAACCAATGACCAAACATCTATGGAAAACAACAGTCTACAAAGAATGTGCTTCACCCCATACCTTCGGGGTTGGATAATAGCGTGAGCCTCAGTGCAGGGAATTTTTTTTTCTTTTCATGGATTTAGGGGGTACAAAGTGCAGTTTTATTAGATGGATATATTGCATAGTGGTGAATTTTGGGCTTTTATTTTAGTGTACATGTCATCCGAATCGAATAGACTTTACCCAATAGGAAATTTCAAGCTTGCTTTTGCAGGCTGGCCTGGCGACTTGTTGAGACTGTTTTCTCCCTTTCTTTTATGTTCATTTCCTCTTTCACATTATAATGTATGATCAACCTCAATTTTGATATCAGCCCCCAGTCCATACCCCACTTTTAGTGTATAATTTTTTTCCTCTGGAAGGGGAGTTGATTGATGGTAGCAGAAAGGACACTGGAGAGAAAAATAAATTAAATTTATGCAAGTGGGGAGGGAGTTGCCTCATTAACAGAATAATTGAGCTGTTAGTTAATTTTACTTGTTATCCTCAGAAAAGGGCAAAAATCTTCTAAGCAATGACTCCTCTTCTTCCAAATGATTAAAAGAACAACAAAAAGGTTTGTATCTTGGATGTATCTAGTAATTATATGCCTGACACTTTTTTTTTCTTTGTAAACATCATACAAGGCAGATGTATTTTTAAAATCCTGGCAATTTACACAACACTATGAAAGTGTCAGTTCTTCCTAATCAGAATTTTCTGCACTTCCCCCACTCTTATTAGCAGTAATTTCTGCTAATTGATAATTATTACCTTTTTTTCTTAGTCAAATCTCGTTGTTAGTGTAACAACACTTCCTGCTTTGCTAAGATCAATGTTTTTAACTATCACTGTAAATAATGCATAAAATTAATAATTAAAGTATGCTTGCTCAATAGAATGCAAACTTCATCTATTTTCATATCAGCTCCTTAATTTAGAGTCATTTTATTTTTTATTTTTTGCCACAAACTGGTAATAATAAGTAGCTCTTAAGCCCAAATAATGAAACTCTTCATATGTAAACATCATTAGGACTTTGACTAAAGCCTGTTGACACAAACTAGGCTATCACTGGGCTCTGGAAGTCCCTCTGGAGAATAAATCTCACTCCCTTTTCAAGTCCCTTGCAATAAATCTTAATTGATTTGTAAAAGAGAATTGTTCTTTACATCCTTGAACTGGACTGGACTGAGCCCTGAGTGATCACTCTTGGATTTCTGTAGCTAATTTCCAGGAAATTGATGATGTCTTTATGGCAGTAAAGGGCAAGGCCAGCCAGCCGCTGTGTCCTAGCCCAAAATGAGCCCTTATCAAGGACCACTGGCAAATGGCCCCAGAAAAGCTTCAGAGAAGATAACATCATCATCTCATTCTCCCAGAATATGTCCTCCACCCCAAACCTACCACTCACCTCACCCCCACGCTTAATTAAGTCAAAAATACTCACTCTCTGTAAGACAAAGACTATGGTCTTTAAAAATTATTTATGTATTTATTTATACATGATTCAAGAGTGTGAGAATACAGGAAGGTATTGCAGATAGAAGAAAGAAGTAGTCACAAAGCCAAAGCTTTCCCCTCATTTTAGAGCCAGGGTAGTCCTTTGAGAAACACTTTCCATGTGACAGGATCCTTGTAAGAAATGATACTCACTCATCTCTGTAATGGAGAGAGCAGGGGAACTGGGAGCACAGGTTCCTGTTTCTAAAGCTTTGTGCATTAGCTCTGTGACTGACCAAGACCATGTTCTTTTGGGGCCTCAGTTTTCTCATTTGTAAAATGAAGAAATTCAGAGCATAAGAAGTCTCTAAGCCTCTTCCTATTCTTTTACTCCACTCTGAGTCAATGTCCATTGACCCCACTATTTACTTATTTACTTGCTTTGAGGATGAAAGCAGACATAGCCAAAAGATTGATTTCATAAACTGCAAGGGGCCAAAAAGAAGTTAAGAGCTCAGCCACTGGTCGGAGGCCACTGCAGGCCAAGGAAAGGTTCTACCCTCATAATAGAGAGCAAGCAGTGCTGGAGGTAAGCTCATGTGTCACCAGGTGTTAGCCAACATGGCCACTCTCGCTTTTTAAGTAGGAGTAAAAGTATCAAGAAAAAGGAAAGACTGTTCTCAGAATAGGAAAAAGATTGGCTTCTAAATAAAAAAGGCAAACTAGAGTGACGTGAAAAGTGACAGGTTTTCTGCATAGAAAAAGAAAGAAAAGAAGAGATTACCTCCCTGAAATCAAAATAGCCCCACAACTGAGAGAAGCAATGGGATGAGATGGCAATAGAAATGGGACAGACAACAAACCACCTGGAAGCAACGCAAAGCAGGATGACAAAGATCAAACTCACACTGGAACCAGAAAAGGACTATGGAAGGCAGAAGAGGCACAATCAGCCCTGTAGAAAGTAAGACACTGTTGAGGACTAGGAATTTTACATTCCTCATCAGAATGGAAAGGTAAAGAAAAATGATATGGCAGATCACAGTCTTAGGATACAAAGATGAATTTTAGTCTATGGTCCATTCAGTGAGTATTTATTGATAACCTATCATATAGCAAGGACTGTTTTTGTATCTTAGCTATATAAGTGAACAACACAGACAAAAATTCATGAGCTCTTGGAGCTGACAGTCTAAGTCAGTAGTCCCCAACCTTTTTGACACCAATGACCAGTTTCATGGAAGACAATTTTTCCACAGACAGCAGGTGGGGAGGGTGGGGGATGGTTTCAGGATGAAAGTTTTCCACCTCAGATTATCAGGCATTAGATTTTCATAAGGAGCGAGCATGCAACCTAGATCCTTTGAACCCTTGCGTGCGCAGTTCCAAGAGGGTTTGTGCTCCTATGAAAATCTAATGCTGCTGACCTGACAGGAGGTGGAGCTCAGGCAGTAATGCTCACTTACCTGCCATTCACCTCCTGCTGTGCGGCCCAGTTCCCAACAGGCCATGGACTGGTTCCAATCTGTGGCCTAGGGATTGGGGACCTCTTGTTTAAGTGACAGGTCTCATTGAGTGCAAGTCTTATCAGTCACAAATAATCAAAGAAACACCCATATTTTAGCTACCGTGTTTCCATTCTTTATATGTAAGGTCTAGCCACCCATTCTTTGAGATAGATTATGTTCATATATAACTCTGAGCTCTATGCCCAAAAAAGGGCACCAACTTGCCATAAATGGCCAAGCAGAAAAGGGAAGAGAAGAAACTCCCAACTTGTCACTGAGCAAGCTGCTGTTTCTTAGTTTGCTGTCTTGATCTCTATTGAACTCTAGGCTCTGTGAGAGCCAAAACCTGTCCCAGTAACCACTGTGCAGGATATTTTCCTGAACCAAATAGGAAACCAATAACTATTTGTGGAATGTTAAGTTAATGAACAAAACCTGAAGTTGTTCTACTGCAGTTTATGCTTTCAAACACTTAGCTATACTTAGTTTACAACAGAACAAAAGCTTCCGATGTTTATAAAAGACCTGAATATACAAATTAAAGTTTAGTCCATGATTATGGAAAGCCAATAAAAATAAATTTAGGTCTAAAGATGTCCTGACAAAAGCGTCAAAAGGATGTAAACAAAGACAGTGTATAGCTGGTTAATAAATAATTTGCCTAAAAATAAATGCAAATCATGCTAACTCGGACTTTTGCTTTCCAACACTGAATGTTTTGATTGTTATCTAAATACTTTGCAAGACAAACAGTTCTGATCTTTAACTGTAAAACTGGCAAGGCTTTACTCCACCTAGGGAGGCAATCGAAAGACATCATCATCTATTTAAACACTCAAAAAAGGGTGCCACACACTCCCTCTTCTTGGAAAAAAAAAAAAAACTGATGAAGAAGAACCCAAGTTTCCTAAAAGATGAATTCAATTTAAATAACTCAAGAATGAAAAAAAAAGAAAACATTGGTCACGAATATGGACAAGACATGAGGCACAGTCCAGTTCCTGATCTTTTGAAATAAAGAGCTCTGCCTTGTCAAGGTTAAGTTTCAGTTCTGCCATGCACCATATCGGTGTCTAGGACAGGGGGAACTTCTGAGACCTTCATGGAGTGATTTAGCACCATGGACAGCATGATCTCCATGACAGATGAGTCTTTTTCCTAGTCGTTTCTACTGTTCCCCACATGGGTCAGGGTCTCTGACCCCTTGTTCATTTCTTCCCTTGTTGCCCTTTCCCTGAAGCACTCAGCTAATTTTGTGCTCCAGTGATCAAGATAGGCATTTGTCACTTTCTGCAGAAAAGAATAAAAGCTGATGAGTATTTGACATTCCCAGAAGCTGGTAACTAAATCTTGGCTCAGGTGACAGCCCACTAAGCACATGCTCTGAGTACATCTGCATTTAGACCTTGGGTATGTCCCACAAGATGCACATGTGTGTTTCTTTCCATACTTTAATAGCAAGAATCTTTGCTTTGAAATCCAGTGAATTCATCTAAAATAAAAAGGAAAAAATGTTCTGAAAACATTTTAAGAGTCTTTCCAAGAAAGAATCCACATTTGAGAGCTTTGTCTTATTTAGGGACTCTACAGACAAACTGTACGAGCTAAGATAAATAATTCATCTAATCAATACACCTACATAATGAATTGGCCTGGGCAAATTTCTAATGCAGACAGACAGATCAACTGATGTTTTTCTTGTTGTATTGTTGTGCAACAAAATTCTCTAACCACTCATTCACCTTGTAAATGTAAATTTGATGATTAACTGAAGCATACGATTTGGATTATCCAAAGACAACAGCTATGGTCTCTAGACACCACAGGCCTCTGCTGAGGTCATTCCTGGATCCATTGCCTTCAAGATGCCAGGTGAGGCCATCTATGGTTAAGCCTAGCATCATCCATACCTACAACCTCCCTTCACCTGCTAAGGAACAGACATATTAAACTGTACACACACCCCTTGCCTGAGGCACCATGTTCCTGGATGCTTTCAGATCTTTGTCTATATTTCCCTTTGTCTGAAATGTCACTCCTACCCTTCTGTTGTTTTGGGGAACTTCTGTCCAGTCTTCAAGATCTAGCCCTATTCTTCCATTCTATGGAGGAAGAAATGAAAACCAGAGAACCTCAGCTATTTGCCAGAGATCATACAGGTGGTGCTAGTGTCAGGACTTGGCTCTGTGGCTTTCAAATCTATGTCTGTGTCTGCCTATGGGTAGAGAAAGAGAGGCTGTGTATGCTGTTTGGATCACAATATTGTTTATTTATGGTGTGTGGTTATGTATAAATTGTGTGGAATTTTATTTTTTGAGTTTCTTAATATGGAAGCTGACGTCGCTGATTTTAAGCCTTTCTTCTTTTTTAATACAGGCATTTTTGTGCCAAAAGCTCTCCTCAAAGAACTGTTAGCTCCATCCCACCCATTTTTTTTTTTTATGTTGTGTTCTAATTTTCATTCAGTTCACAGTACCTTCTAATTCCTGTCTTTTATTTCTTCTGCTTGAAGTTCATTGGGATTCTTGGATCTTTAGAATATGGTTTTCATTAAATTTTAAAAATTACAGTCTTTAGTTCTTCAGGTATTTTTCTGCTCTGCCCTCCTTCAAAGACTCCAATTACATGTATTTTAGGCCATTTGAAGCTGTTCCACATGTTGCTGATCCTCTGTTCAATTTTTTCCTTAACCTGTTTTCTCTCTGTATTTCATTTTCAATAGTTCCTATTATTATATCTTCGAGTTCATTAATCTTTTCTTCTGCAATGCCTAATTTGTTGTTAATCTTTAGCAATGTACTTTTCATCTCAGACATTATAATTTTTATCTCTAGAAGTTTGACTTGGGTTTTTCTTTTTATATGTCCCATGTCTCAACATACTCATTCCTCGAGGTCATTAAACACATGAAATACAGGGAAAAGTTATAATAATTGTTTTAATAGCCTTGTCTACTAATTCTATCAGTTATGTCATTTCTGAGTCAGTTTCAATTGATTTATTTTTCTCCTCATTATGAGTCATATTTTCTTTCTCCTTTGAATGCCTGGTGATTTTTTATTAGATATTGAAGACAGTGAATTTTACTTTGTTGAATGTTGGATATTTTATATTCTCATAAATATTATTAAGTGTTATTCTGGGATGTAGTTATGTTACTTGGAAATAGTTGGATTCTTTTGGATCTTACTTTTAGTGTTTATTAGACAAGACCAGAGCAACATTTAGACTGCATCCTACCGCTAAGATAAAGCACATCTGAGCATTCTACCTGCTCTCCCATGAGTTATTAGGTTTTTGATTCTGGCTTGGGGGAACAGGAACTCTTCCCAGGCCTGTGGGAGCTCTGGGGATTACTTCCTTTGAACTTTTTTTTTTTTTTTTTTTTTTTTTTTGTGGTTCTTTCCCAGTGTTTTGTACATTCCACACATACATGTGCTGGTCAGCAGTTAGTTAAAGAGTTGAAGGGAACCCAAAAATTCTCGAAATTTCTCCCAGCACCTCTCTCTGCTCTCTGATACCCTATCCCATGAGCTCTAGTAACCTTAGCCTCCTAGCAATATCCCCTCAACTCAGGGAGACTGCAAAGCCCTCTAAGCAATCAGCTTGGATAACTTGAGACTATGCTCAACTTGTTTTTCATCTCTCAAGGATCCCTGTTCTTCTTGAAAATGTCCCATTGTTTAAAATGATTCCTCAAGTATTTTTAAATTATTTTTATGCATTTTATTTTTGAGGCTACTTTTAGTTTCTTTTACTTCTCCTGGTCATAAACTAAAGTTGGGTTTGGGTTTCTATTGTAACATGACTCATGTAATTAGAATCTTTGAGAAGAATCTAGAGAAATATGTTTTGCTGAAAAAAAAAGCTGAATTTTTTTTTGTTTTTTTTGAGATCATGGCCAATTTTATCCTTAGTTTAGGGAGCAGTTCTCTTTGAACCAACTCTCTTTCTTCAATTGCCCTAAGAGTCTGATAAACTGGGTTCATGCCTTAGATTGCTTTTAACAAGCTATATTATCTCAGACAAATGACCTGAACTTTCTTGCCTCAATATCTTTAAATCTGAAAAATGGGAATTTATCACCAACATAATATACTTATAATTAGTAAATTAGAAAAAAACAAACATATATATATATGCAATGGCTTCCTTATAGGAAATGTCTGGAAAACTATTGTCTAATTAAAGACAATTAAAAGCTGTACACTTTAAAATGTCAAGATTCATTCATTGTCCCAAAGCCAATAACAGTTTTTTTTTAATCCATCTGCCTATTTGTTTATTTATTTATTCATCTTCATTTTCATCAGGAGAGACCTGTAAAATGTGTTCCTTTAACAAGGAACTCAGGCTGGGCATGGTGGCTCAGCCTATCATCCCAGCACTTTAGGAGGTAGAGGCAGGAGGATCACTTGAGCTCAGGAATTGGAGACCAGCCTGGGCAACATAGAAAAACTTTGCCTCTACAAAAATTAAAAAAAAAAAAATCAACTGGGCCAGGTGTGGAGTGATGTGTGCCTATGGTCCTATTATAGTCCCAGCTACTTGGGAGGCTGAGGCAGGAGGATCACTTAAACGCAGGAGTTTGAGGCTGCAGTGTGCTATGCCTGTGCCGCTGTACTCCAGCCTGGACAATAGAGCCAGATCCTATATTAAAAAAAAGAAATAGAACTCAAATTTGGACTTTTTTCTTTTACTTTCTCTAATAACAGCTATACTCTAAAAGATGCAGGAATAAAATATTTATTTGAAATTGAGTATGTTTGCAGCAGTGTGTTTCACATATATATGAGGTTGCAGTTTCTCTTACAGGTAAAAATAAGTCCTCAATTAATTGCCTCAGCCCAGAAAGAGGGCATTTTCATTTGGGAACCTGCTGAGAGGTCTGCAGGAGATTCATCATAGGCAGGGCCAGCAGCTCCCATAACTTCGCCTGGGTCTCACCAGGCCACACGCGCAGAGCTGCCCACACACTTCAGTCAAAAGAGCTCTCGCCATCTATCCCACTGGAGAGAGATCATTAAAAATGCAGCCAAGTGTGATGCTCTCACATTCTGCAGTTCTGTGCTTTATGTAAAGGAAACTTCCCCTGTACTAGCGTTGGTATTTAAGCTTCCAGAGGCTTCCAGCGGCTTCCAGATGATGCTTACGGTGGGCTCACTGACGTAATTTATTTCCCTCCATCTTAGAGTGTCAACTCTATCATGACCTGCAACTGAAACCAGAGTGATTTCTCTATGTCCCTGGAATTATGGGAGTTAGAAGAAGGAGGCAAAATTGTATTTTTTCTCATCTATGTTATTCAGAATAAAAATAAAATCATTCTTAATTGCCCACTGTAGTAGACATGCGTGGTGTCTGTTAAACTCACAACGTTGTCTTAGCTTCTTTTCTTACTCACAGAATGGGGCCCTGAGAATCCACACAATGGCACAGTGGGTTGGGCTAGATATAAACAGGTGATATAAGATGGGCCAATTGAATTTGGAACTGAAATTTTATAACCTATATTTCACACTAGATTAGCTCCCAGCAAACACAAAGTCTATGGGGGAGTCTTTAAAACTTCAGAGCTATGATTTCAGTGTCTTTCACCTGGTAGATACTGTATATAGTAAAGCAGATCTGCAGATAGAAAAGAAGAAGTTGGATTGAACAGAGAGAAGTTGAAATATGACATCTTCATGCATTTCCTAGACTGTATAGATGCTGTCCCATGCCTTGTTCAAGGACGGGGTGTATTACCACCGCAGAAGACATGACTGTGGGCTTCACCTAAATGCCCAGTTTTTATTTTATCCAATTTGTTTTGGTTTCTTCTGCTTGCAAACAAAGTGCTCTAACTCAATGGGGTGACATGTAGTAAAAAAATAGCTGAGCTATACCTAAACAGACAGAAAAGTTGCCAAGAAATGAGTGAACACCTAACGTGATTCCTAACAACTTTGCTGTAAAAAATTTATTTAATCCTAAAAGGGTCTCATGGTAAGGATATTTAGTAGGTCCTTTTTACAGAAGAATAAACTGAGGCTCAGCTAATTCAAGTAATTTGGACAAGATGCTAAAGTCAGTAAGTTTTGGAATCAAAGTGTGAAGCCAGGTCAACTATATCAAAAGTATGAGGATGCCACACTAGTCTTAAAGAATGACAAAGGTGATACATGACATGTCACTTCTGAATTCCTTGACTACAAGTTGGTTTATTTACAGATCATAGAGACATACTTATCAAATTAACTGAAACAGAGCCTCAAATGTCATTCAAATGCAGTCAGATAGGGATACAGTCCAGCAAGGACAACCTATGTTCTCCATGTATAATAAGCAATTAAATGAGTTTCTTGTTAATTTAATCAGAGAGAGACAGAAATATTGAAATTCCTTGGATTAAGAAAAATAAAACTTTTTAACACAGTTGACCTTTGTCATTTTCCTGTAAGAGAAACTGATGATGAGCCACTGAACTAGCAAATTAGCTCTTCAGAGCTGTTGACAGGGTCAGTAAGAAATGAAACCCATTTTAACAAAGATGAGCTGGTTTCTTAGGTGTATGACTCAGTTTTGCAGGCTTTAGCCATAAAGAAGTGCAGAGGAACTTTGAAAACAGACTTTAAAAATGTACAGATTTTATTTGTTTTACCTTGAGACATTTGACTCTTTTCTTCCCCCTCCAAAACCAGTGAAATGTAAAGGATGGGATTGCCAAATCTTCTGAAAGGTGCAGTTGTTTTACTTTTTTCAACTGTTTAAAAGCAAACATTTGAAATGCTGGGCATCTAAACTACATCAGGCACTGTTACTTCCATAGATCATTTACTCCTCACAAGAGAAGAGGAAACATTCTTTCAAATTTGCAAATATACAATTTACAAACCAAAAATTTTCATAACTTACTACAATCTCTTTCCCCCATAACCATGTTACAATTTAAGATCACTGTGGAGAATGTAGGGTGCAGAAATAAGGCAAAGGCTAGTTTGAAGATCATCAATTTTATTGTTTATATTTTCTGGGTACAGGTTTGACTATAGTTCCTATACTTTTTTGAGATGGGCATGGACCTTTGACTGAGTTCTAGCCAATGGCTCTAAGCAGAAATGCTTTGCAGCAATTCCTCTCTTGTCTATAAAATACTGCTACTAACAATTTTTCTTGTTCCCCTCATTCCATTGGCCTGATAGAGACAAGTCTGAAAGTCCTGTGTTAAAGGTAGGGTAGTGCAACATGAAAGGTGCCTGGGTCCCGGAATAACATGGGGACGAGCCATTCACCAATTGGGAACATTTATTCTGGACCTCAAATGGCAAAAAATAAATTGTAGTGTACTTGAATCCTTAAGGCATTTGGGAATTTACTACCACAATTAGTGTCAACTTAATAGTATAAAGAGCTAAAGACCATAAGGGTGATAGCTTTGTTGGTAGGACTTTTACATTGAAGCATGGTCCTTAAATGTGACAATTGATTTTATGAATATGTGACAACTTGGCTAGATTCTGGTGCCCAGTTGTTTGATCAAACAGCAGTCTAAATGTTACTATCCAGGCATTTTTCAGATATAATTAACATTTATAATCCATTGACTTTAATGAAAGCAGATTACCCCCCACTCTGTGGGTGGGCCTCATCCAGTCAGTTGAAGGCTTTAAATGGAAAAACCAAGGTTTTCCGAGGAGGGAATTATGGCTCCAGACTGCAACATAGAAATTCTGCCTGAGTTTCCAGCCTTTGGACTCAAGACTGATACACTACCTCTTATGGATCTCCAGCCTACTGGCTTGCCCTATGGATTACAGACTTGCCAGCTACCAGAACTGAGTAAGCAAATTTCTTAAACTAAATACATACACACATTCATGCTATATATATATTATACATACAAATATATCAATATAATTTATACTATATACTATATAAGTCTAATATATGTGATATATATTAAAATATAATAATGTATGTTATATGTAATATTTATTTAAAGAAATTAACTTAAATGCATTTATTTATTTATTTATTTTAAGCACTACAGACACACATGGAAAGAGAGAGAGGTGGGAGGTAGTACTTGGGACCCTGACTGATGAATGAGATGCTACTACTGACTGGCATGCTCTCATTTCTGGAGAGTCAGGGAAAAACAATAGGGAGAATCAGCCAGTTTCCAGGACTCCTAACCAACATCCTGAGACACGGGGACACTGGTTGAAATCCTCTGCCATGTTCCATGGCAGACAGTCCTGCTGACTCAGGTATTCACTGTCCCTCCCAAAGGAGGATTATGCTTTGTAGCCCCACTGACATCAGGCGTGGCCACTTGACCTGCTCCATCTGATGACACCTGATCAGAGGGGCATATGTCACATCTAGTCAGAGGCTTTAAGAGTCAACATAGAGTTCCTTCTCTTTTCCTTTTGCAGCATGGCTTGCAATGTTCTAGAGACAGGCTGCACCCTCTGTGTGGGTTCCAGAGACCCACACGTGAAGTAGGGCCACAGCCAGCCCACTGTGAGGCAACAGCCGACTCACTATGGAGCCACAGCATGAGCAAGAAATGAGCCTTCTCTACTGAAAGCCACACAAAATTTGTAGTGATTTGTTATTGTGGCATATATTAACCTACCCTGACTCATCTATATCTAACTATCCACAACTATAGATAGCCCCAATTCAAATCCTGGTTCCTACCACTTCCTAGCTGTGTGTTTGGACAAGTCATTTAGTTTCTCTGTTGCTCATTTGTCTCTTCTTAAAAAGAGGAGTAGAGAGTACTCATATAAAGCGTTGTTGTAAGGATTCAGTTAGTTAATACATGTAAAGCTCTTATTTGTTACAGGCACATAAAATGCATTAATAAATACTTTCTACGATTATCTCATGTTTTTTTGTTTGTTTGTTTGTTTGTTTTAGACAGAGTCTTGCTCTGTCACCAAGCTGGAGTGCAGTGGCGCGATCTCAGCTCACTGCAACCTCCACCTCCTGGGTTCAAGTGATTCCCCTGCCTCAGCCTCCCGAGTAGCTGGGACTACAGGCATATGTCACCACACCCAGCTAATTTGTTGTATTTTAGTAGAGTCAGGTTTTCACCGTGTTGGCCAGAATGCTCTCCATCTCCTGACTTCATAATCTGCCCACCTCAGCCTCCCAAAGTGCTGGGATTACAGACTATCTCATGCTTTTAAAACTCCTCTCCACACAGTGATCCAGGAAGGCATCACCTTCAGGGCAGACAAGACAAAACTCGAAAGTAATGCATAACCTCCACTTTACAAAGCAACAGCCAATTCTTGGGGAGGAGCAGTGGAAGTAATTTTTTTTTAATAAAGTGCCAGGTAATACCTATTTTAGGATTTGCAAGCTTTATTTGGTATCTCTTACATATTCTTCTGGTCACTTTTTCTGTCTCCTTCCTTTTTATAAATCTTTAAACATGTAAAAGCAATTCTTAGTTGGAGGGACATATAAAAACAGGTCATGGCCAAATTCGGCCAGTGAGCAGAGTTTGACAATTCCTGATCTAACCAACACTTATGGCATCTATTTCAATTGATTTTCTTTATGGGAGATTCCCATCTAACCTCTATTCTGGAAGGAGCTCAAGACCACCCTTCATGCAGGTAAACATTCAGCGCACAAGGTGTATGCCTGCATTCATCCATTCAATGTACTTTCCCTGAGAGCTAACTGTGAGTCATCAGCTCTTCTCTAGCTGGTTTCACTTCAATAACATGGGAGGCGATGCATCCCCTTGGCTCATCTGTCAGCAGTGAGGTAGACTTATTCATTACTAGAGACTTTAAGTACAGCTAATGAAGCCGATTCTTGAAGGGAAAGCAAATTTTTTGTTTATATGAACAAATATTGATGAGCCACATTGCAAAATAACAAAGGACTTCTGGTGTGGGTGTTTAGCACAGTCTTGTTTGATAGGAGAACTGTGTTGCTGGCATGGATTCTGTTATGTCCCTATGATGGCCATCAGTGGTCCATAGAGGTTATGAACGCACTGGGTTAGGGTTGTCATGAGCATGTGGATGAAACAAATGCTTACAGTTCCTCAATGGAAAACCCTACTGCAAATTAATCTTCAAAATTGGTTCCTCTTTCCAATACTGCAGGAATTCCAGGCTTCCGAGTTTTATTACAAGACGATAGATAGAGTGAGCAGGGGCATACATTTCCATAAGGAAGTTGTGATGCCCTGTGTTTCAGCTCTACAGGTAGGAGCCCTATAAGAGTTCACATTGGCTGAATCTGATGATTTTGCAATCTTTTCTAACAATGTTGTCCAACTTAGCTACTGCCTCTTCTAGTCTTTGGCGTTTGTTTCAAATTCTATTTGTCCATCTGTTATTTGTCCTCTGGCATTGTTGCCTGCCCATTTTTTTATGTTTTTCTGTTTTTTTTTCCTGTCTTCCAGTGATTTTGCAATATGAGCCTACTGTTTGATTTTTCTATCTTGCTCCCTTTTTGAGGACAGGCTATGAGAAATTCTAGAACTGGAGAGAAACGTAAGGTCTTATTTCTCTGGTGGTGTATGTCTGCATCCAACGTGTGTGTTTACAGAAACACAGGGTATACAGCTCTATGCTTATAAAGCCACAAAGTTAATGTGGCCTGTTTTCCCAGAAAATTTTACATCACAATGAGTTGAAACTTTTATTGTCATCAATATGGGTCTGTTATAGAAACGGTCAATGTGTTTTGTTACTTTTAAGTAAATATAAAAATGACATTGCTGAACGCCTCTTTAGGTTTTGCCACAAGTTATCTCTCCCTGCTCTTAGAGAACATGTGTAAAAAAGCAACCTGGGAAACACTGACTAAGCCATAGCGTGAGTGGGTGAGATCCTCAATGCGCACCCCTCAATGCTTCCTGAGCACCAGGCACTGTGCTTGATCTTCCCCATGTGTTATCCTAATGATCATCTTTATAATACATGGGGCCACAGTATTTACTCCTTTGACAAAATCAAGGCTGAAAGACCCAAATTAAGGATAACAGGATAATATTATTCCCATTTTATTAAGTAACTTTGCTAAGGCCATGCCTAAGAAAGATATTAACACAGCATTTCAAGTTGAAAGCTGTTGTCTCCTTATAAGGAGAGATTTTTTGCTGATATTATGGTCTGAATTGTATATGCCCCCCCACAAAAAGCCTGTGTTGAAGTACTAATCCCCAGTACCTCAGACTGTGACCATATTTGGAGACAGGGTCTTTAAGGGGGTTATTAAGTTAAAATGAAGTCACTGGGGTGGGCCTTAATGCAGTATCACTGATTTTCTTATTTAAAAAGGACACAGAAACACACAGAGGAAGATGATCTGAAGACACAGGGAGAAGACAGCTATCTGAAGCCAGGAGAGAGGCTGCAGAAGGTACCAGCCCTACCGGCACCTTGATCTTGGACTTCCAGCCTCCAGAACTGTGAGAAAATAACTTTCTGTGGTATTAGTCACTACTCTGTGGCATTTTGTTACAGCAGCCACAGGAAACTAATACAGGAAACTAATGACAAGGTATTCTCTCTATCTCTATCTATCTGTAATCTATAACTATGTCATCTATATCTATATCTATAGCTATATCTATACCTATATACCGGTTGACTTTACCTTATCTGAAATGCTTGGGAAGAGAAGTATTCCAGATTTGGGATTTTTAACACTTTTGGAATATTTACATTACCCTATGGATGTCATGCAGGGCTTTTTGACATTTTCAACAACGTCTTTGAACCATAGAGGACAGAATGAGAAAACAAATACAGTGAGTAACGCACATAGGCCTGGGCCCCATGTGGGGCATGGTGGAGAACTTGCCACTGGCACGTCCAGCCTGTACACATGCCTTTTTATTACTATTTGTGTGCATGTTTGCAAGGGGGAAATTGGGTATGTAGGGAAAAGACACACTACAGCTGAAGGGGTCGGTCACATGAGGTCAGTGTGAAATTTTCCACTAATTCGATCATGGCGACCAACACTCAAAAAGTGTAGGATTTTGGAGCATTTAGAATTTTGGGTTTTCCCATTAGTGATAATCAATCTGTATCTATATCTATCTATCCAATCTATTATAAATCATCTATCAATATTCAAATATAGTACATATAGAGACATATGTAATTCAAATATAAAACATTATAAAGGGGATTTAGTCTTCCCTTTCTAACTATTGTAAAATAGAACCTATTTTAATGACAACATAGTGTCTTCCAATCTTTACCCATCTATATGCTTGTGAGGTTTCTACACAGTGGTAATTCCAGCATACACATGCATGTATGTTCTAATATTTCCCCTTATCATTAATACTCAAATATTTATAAAAATTTAAAAAAGGCCTGTTAAATTACATACTATTTCTTTGTGGCAATATATTGAAATGTTATTACATATTTTTATTTTTGTATGTTCATCACATTAATAATCATTTTAGAAAATGTACAGAGTAGAACTATAATCTCCAGAATAAATTTAAAAATACCTCATAATTTTATTATTCTGAGATGGTATGTGAACATTTTGCTGTTAGTGTTTTCATTTTACATTTGCATAAATACACACCTATACACATTGAAATGTATATATATTCAATGTACTTTTCTGTGTTCTTTATATAAGAAAAGTACTAAATCCTTACGTGTTATCTCTGAAGCAAATATTTTCCCAGATTCGTGTTGTTTTTATTTTCATTTAAAAGGGTTTTTTTCTTTTTTTACATTCAAACCTCTTGAATTGTATGAGATATTTTTTCCGTCATTTTCATGCTTCAAAATTATGCCTCTGTCCTGAGATCAGATAAGTATTCACCTGGATACTATATGTATTATGGACTAAATGTTTGTGCCCCCCAAAATTCATACATTGAAATTCTAATCCCCAGTAGCATGGCATCAGGAAGTGGGGCCTTTGGCAGGTAATTAGGTCATGAATGCAGAGCCCTCATGAATGGGATTAGTGCCCTTGTAAGAAGGCGAAGAGAGCTAGCTATTTCTCTTTCTCCCATGTGAGAACACAATGAAAAGTCTGTAGTCTGCAAGCCAGGAAGAGAGCCCTGACCAGAACCCAGCCAGGCTAGCACTTTGATCTCAGACTTCCAGCCTCCACCACTGTGAGAGATACATTTCTGTTGTTTATAAGCTGCCCAGTCTATGGTACTTTGTTAGAACACCTCAAACAAACTAAGACAACATAGTTTCACTTTTTCTACCCAGTTATTTAATCTCTCTGGAATTTACCACTACAGAGTATTTTATGGAAGCCCATACTAGTATTTCTCAAGAGGTTAATAAACGATCCCAGTGATATGTTTTGAACTGTTCTTCCCTTTGCCACTGCACTAGTTTTCTATTTCTGCATTGCAAGATCTACAAATGTAGTGACTTACAACAGCAGCCACTATTAGCTCACTATTCTGTAGGTCAGAATTCTAGGCACAGTGTGTCTCGGGCACCTGCTCAGGGTCTCACAAGTCTGGAATCAAGGTGTCAATGCATGTGCCCTTATCTAGAAACTCCACTAGAGAAAGATTTGCCTCCATCTCTCTCAGGTTATTGGAAGAATTCATTTTCTTGCCTTTATAAGACTCAGGTCCCCATTTCCTTGCTCAGGGCTGAGGGGCTGAGGATCACCCTTAGCCCCTAGAGTCTGACCTCAGGTTCTTGTCATGTGACCCCATCCATAACCCCTGTCACTTTTTTTTTTTTTTTTTCCTTGAGACAGATCCTCGCTCTGTCACCTAGGCTGGAGTGCAGTGGTGCAATCTCGGCTCACTGCAACCTCTGCCTCCCAGGTTCACATGATTCTCCTGCCTCAGCCTCTTGAGTAGCTCAGATTACAAGCCTGCACCATCATGCCTGGCTGAGTTTTGTATTTTTAGTAGAGATGAGGTTTCACCATGGTGGCCAGTCTGGTCTCAAACTCCTGACCTCGCGTTATCCACCTGCCTGGTCCTCCCAAAGTGCTAGAATTACAGGTGTGAACCAGCAAGCCCAGCCTCACATTTTGAATCTTGAAAAAGGACTAAATCACTTTTAGATCCCTTCTGATTAGGTCAAGACTACCAGAATGATCTCCCTTCTTATTAACTCAGTCAACTGATTAGGAACCTTAGCTACATTTGCAAAACTTATTCACCTTTGTCATATATGGTAACCTAACAAGTGGGATGCAACTCGTCATATTCACCAGTTCTGGTGACACTCAAAGGAGTTGGGGGGGTGGTGGTTATGCAGGGTGTGTACCAGGGAGCACAGATCTTGGGGACAACTCCAAAATTTTGCCTACTTCCTCATTACTTTTCTATCACATGTTACTATAGTTCATCTTTGATAAGTATTCGATAACTTCTTTATCACATGTTACTATATTTCATTTTTGTTCTATACATCATGACCTGCCAATGAACTCTGTACTCAGGCCTGTGCTCTGTTGCTGCATTATTATAGAAATATAAAATGTTTTGTGACATAGCTAGGCTAGGTGCCCTCGATTTTGTCTTCTCTCAAGAATAACTGTCTGCATTGCCTTTTATTTATGTATTTATTCTCTCAAATGATCCCTGGCATCATTTATCAAGCTCCCATTCCCCAGTATGGAGGCTATCTTATTTGAAATTTGAGTTTGAGCTAGTGAAACCAATATATTATATTGGGGAAAAATTACACCTTTACAGAGTGTGGTCTTTCTACATAGACCATACTTTTACTTTCAAATTTGATTAAACACATGTGTGTTGAGTGTCAACTCTTCGCCAGACAGAGTTGAACATAAAGAAGTGTGCTCCATAGAGCTCTGGTTTATGTTAAGAAGATGGATGATAAATAAGTAAACAAGTGAATAAAATTATTTCAAATAATGCTAAGTGCTGGGAAGAATAGGGTAAAGTGAGCGAAAGTGACTGGGCTGACAGTGGGAGTGAGAGATGAGAAAAGGCACACTTGTTCCTCTTCTTATAAAGTCAATACTTCTGACACAACATCTGTAGGTTTTTTCCCACACATCAGTTCTCTAGCAGACACCAACTGGATGTCCTATGACTTAACTTAATTCTGACACTATCTATTTGGAGACAGCATCAGATCTCATGGGTTAAATTCTCAGACCTACAAGACTGCTCCCTACTTTAGATGCCCATGAAAGGTAGTAGGTTACCCACAACTTCAGCCAAACTTGCTTACAGATCAAGTGTTCGCCAGCCCTGTGCTCAGGTGTGATTAATTTGCTAGAGAGGCTCACAGAATGCAGGAGAACATGTGCTTATATTTACTGGCTTATTGTAAAGGATTTTCCAAAAGATACAGATGGATAGCCAGAAGAAAAGGTGCATAGAATGAGATAGGGAAGAGATAGCAAGGAGCTTCCATGCCCTCTCCAGGCAAGCTACCCTGCAGGTACCTCCAAGTGTTCAGCAATTTGGAAGTTCTCAGAATTCTGTCCTTTTGGGGGTTTATGAAAGCTTCATTACATAGGTATGATCGACGACATCATTGACCACAGGTGATCAACCCAACCTTCAGTTTTTCTCACCTCCCCAGAGTTCAAAGAAGAGGCTGAAAATTTCGATTCCCCAATTCTAGGGCTGGTACCTCAGACAACCAGGCCCCATCTTGATGCTGGGAGCCACCAGCCACCAGCCATCTCCTTAGCATACAAATTAGACACTCTTAAGCAATACTAAAATATTCCAAGGTTTTTGGGGAGCTATGTGCCAGGAAAAAGGGGAAAAAATGATGACAAAATACATATATATGTAATATTACAATTATAGTATCACAGTGGGCAGCTATGGAACGGAAGTAAGGGAATCCTCTTTGAGATGATTGGATGGTTTGATAACTCTCAACCAATTATGAAATCAGGAGGAAAAGCATTTGGGGAAGAGGAAATGTTAAGTGCAAACACCCTGGAACTGCACAGGATACTATTCATGAGGGAACTGTATCAAGTCCATGCTTATATTTTTGATTAATAAGTTTATACAATGTTTCCTATATGTGTACTGTATCCATAGTGCTTCTAGATAAAATTATATTTTCTGGCTTCTAGAGAGAATGAATTAAGATTTCCATATTTTCTAAATGATTGCTGCTAATATATGGAAAACCATTAAATTTTAGATTTTTTTGAAACAGTCTCATTACTTAACTGTGATTATTCCAAAAATTTTTTTGTTTATAAACCACTGGATTTTCTGTTCTCCTGTTTTTGAGGTAGACCCTCATAACAAATGCAATCATGATGATTTTGCAATAATCTAAATTTTGCATCTTCCTTTTAAAAAGTCATCATAGTTTTGCTCTCATTTCATATCTTAGCACCAGTTTTGTTTTATGATGCTATCGCCAAATAAAATCCCAGTGGGAATTATTCTTCTGTTTCACAGCAAGTTGCATTTTGGTTTAAGGTAGAGGGGGTGATTCTTTTCTGATATTTTCATGTTAGATACAGGAGCTCTTCTCAATTTGGATGTATTATAAATGAAAGCACTCTAAAGTATCTGTTTTCTTCAAGTTTATTTCTCCTCTGAATAATTTCCTTTAAATATATAAAGAAGAGCTGGATTCCTGGGTTAGAAGGAATCACTGGGGTGCTCATTGGGGATCAATGACTCTGGGCAATGTTTATCAGTTGTTTACTTGCAATGACCTATCTAGGAGTTTGCTTTATAAATAATAATTCAGTTGTCTTGGGGGGAAAGTGAATCTTCATTACAGCCATGGGGAGGGATGAAGAGAAGAGAGAGGCAGTCTGACCCAGGCAACATCTTGAAAACACAGCTAGGAGTCTGTTCTACTCCTTTTCTACTAAGTGGCTCCTGCCCATCAGGAATTGGCCATTCCCATCCCTGTGAAAGTAGTAATGCATCCTGTTCTGAATCTACACCCTGCTGTTAATTTGCAGTGCAATTTGGGTGACCAGTTAACTCCTCTGAGCCTCTTTTTCCTCATGAGAGTTATGTCCTGTATCTTGTAGGGACTGCTATTAGTATTCGATAGCATACCCTATATAAAGTGTCAAGCATCTTGCACAGAGCAAATCCTCAAAAATGTTACCATATTTTCTTTCTTTTTTCTTCCAAACCAAAGAGAATTTCTAGTTGCAACAGAGTCTACAGACATTTCTGTTTAATGTCTCATGTGGAAAAGCAAACACTCAGTAACTGGGAACCATGATTACTGTGGCTGCTTTGTTGTTATTGCTATTTCTGTCATCATCATCATCATCCCCATTGAGATGAGTCTAAGTCAACTGGGTCACCTGGTGAGCAGGACTTTATAATCGCTAGGCCAATTAGACACTGTGTCTTGAAATCATAAAGCATAAAGACAGTTATCTGCAAAAGAGACACTCTGTTCCTTACATGCTGAGAATGACTGTATCAATGACTGAAGAAGTCACAATGTCCGTTTCTTCCTCCCCGTGGAAATTCTTTACCTTTTCCTCCACCTCACTTCCCCTCTGCCCATCAGTCTATTTGACTCAACAGACACTTCTGAGGGCAAATGTTTCTATATTTATTACAACTGTGCCCATATGTCTCAAGACTAGACTGTCAATCTAGTCCCCCCTTAACCCTGCCCCACAAAACACCGAATTTCTCATGTAAATTGTAAGAATTTATTTCCAAACTCTGCCATAATTTTTAAACATCAATTTCGGTGCCATTTCTCTAGACTTTACTATTTCCACATCATTTCACAAGGAATGTCTGATATACAAAGTGAAATATAAAGTGAAGGAATGATCAGGGAAATTCAAAGCACAAGAGCCATTTAAATTCACGTTCCTGTACCTGGGTGGTTTTGTTGAGATGCTGTGAGCAGGCGGTACAGTCTTCAGGTGCAGCAGTTATCATACTTGCCTTTAGGAGTTGGTTAATGCTGGCTTGGGCACTGCCCAGGTACAACTGAGCAACACTCACCAAGGGTAATTCTTTGTCACATACATATTAAGTGTCTTACTGAAAACCAAACAAACAAAAACAACCAACCAAACAAAAAAACAATCTGCTGTTGAAATGTTGGCCTTTGACTTGGAGTCAAATAAATACACTGGATTTGGGATCTGCTAGACCAAGCTTTAAAGCTCATCTCCAACACATAGATAACTCTCCTTGAAATGCAGTTTTCCACCTGGAAAATCGGAGTGATAACATTTGCCACAGTACCATTTTGTGGGGGATGTTAGTGATATAATATGCATTCTATATAGAATGACACTTTATAAGCTTGTAATAAATTGTAACTGTAATAAGTGTAATTATCATTTGTTATGTCTCCAAAGTAGAACCATTGTCACCCATTGAATGTTCATAGCTTCTACTTGGAGTTGTGACTTCTGGGACAAAGCCCTCACCACCATGGCCAATGACCATTTCCTCCTTTATCTTTAAGACTTAAAGTCCAATGATCTCTTCAGTGAGTTAATCCTAGCTGAACCCCAAATTAGTTTCCTTTTGTCAGCTTCCAACCAGCTACTTCTGCTGAGATCTGCTTGTCTTTCCCTCGGAGCTCAAAGCCATAAAGTTTTAAGAATTCAGCCGGGAATAAACTAGAAGCTTCTTCTGGATTATTTAGTGTGGCCCATACATTATTCATTTGCCCCTGACCATTGTCTGGGGTGCATAAGGAATAGGTTTAGGCCGTAGCAACTAAATAAGCACTGAGCAGAAGATGTTGTCGCTAACCCCTTGTGAGGTCACCCTGCCCTACTGCACATCACTGAGCCTGAGATGGAGATCTTTGTGCAAGTGATTTACTGAGAGAGAAACTTTAAAAAGAGGGAGGAAATCAGGGAATGAGTAGGTGAAGATGCTGAGCAAGGATGAAGTCTCAGATGCAGACTAGCTCATGCCTGATCCCACAGAAGCTCTGGGTTATAAATGGCACCCCAGTGTTGGTCCCCTTGGTGACTTGGACTCCAGACGATTGTTACCACGCATCAGTTAGCTATTAGCTGCAGGCCACCTGTGTTGGGGTGGGTGGGTGAGAATGCAATTTCTAGGGTGAGGAGTTCTAACAGCAGAGGGTGATTCTCTACAGAATGGTGCAGTTTTGAGCCTACAACAGCCACGACTTGCAACAATTGGAAGATGGGTGATCAGTCTGAATAAAGCAGATCTATACAAAGTCCCAAAGTGACCACTAAACTGACTGCTCTTCCTGAACCCCTGAGACACACATTTGCCCCCATTTTACATAGCAAGTGGGACTTGGTCCTGATTCTCAAATGAGTGCCCAGAGGAAACAATAGATCCTCAGAGCTCAATTCTGCATCTGACAATTTCCTACTATCCTGATTGTTGAGTGCATTCATAATAATTTATCTAATGCATCTCTTTTTCACCAGATGGCAAACTTCAGCCCAGTAAAGACAGTGTGCCATATCACCTTTATCCAGAACATTGCCTACCCTATAGATGCTCAATAAAAGCATGTGGACATACACACATGAACATACACATCTACACAGATGTGGCATCTCAGGGATGTATAATCATTCTCAGAAGTAGAGCAGTTTAAGTTCATGTTGAGAAAATATTGGCTCTAACTGTAACGTAATCTGCTTCTGTGTATCATGGACTTGGCACCATCCACCACTTACATCATTCCACAGAACAGAGCCAGTCCTGTTATTAATCATCCTGATTCCTGACTGTGCCAAAGCTCACCATGGATAGAAACGATTGGCATCTCTGATATGCAAAGACCTAGTGAAGGTTTGCAATGACTGACTTTCTTTGACCCGGGCCACTGTAGATATCTAAGCAGAACCTCCTCTCCCAAACTGGTCTAGAAAAGTAAAAAAAAAAAAAAAAGGGCGGGGTGGGGGGACTTGGAGGATTTGACTCTCTTCTGGATGATGAGAATAAATAAGGAAGAATCACCTCCCAATGACCACACATCCAAGTTATAAAGGGGCTCCCATCACTTACATGTGTGCAGAGCAAACCTGCCCATGGCCCACCTTCAATCAAAAAGTCTTTTCTGTTGCACAAGCCCAAGCTTCCAAAACTCTCTCTCCTTGTCCATCATTGCTTCCTTCATCCTTTTCTCATTCTCTGATCATTTTTATCCCTACCTGTCCAAGACAAGGTGGAGAGCAGACTCAAGGCCTGACCAAGTCAAACTCAGGATCTTGAATATATAACTTGCCCATGATCCCATATTCTGAACTATCCCTGGACATAGCTTGATCTTCACTTTGAGTCAAAATCATCTTTCCTGCTTGCCAGATCTAGTTCCTCCCCTACATGTACACACAAAATAAGCCTCCTCTTTTCAATATAGTTGTCACTTCCAAGGTCACTGTCAGGCATGAGCATGTTGACCACACAAGCAACACTCAAACCACAGGAAGCAGGACTTGGAATTAGAGGCCAGAGTGAAAGAGTTCAGATATGGAAGGAGTCCAATCAGAGAGAGCTCAGGACTCACATCATGTAGCTTCTCTGGAAAGAGAGCTGAAAACAGAGGATAAGTCCTGGGATTTGGTGCTCAATGTCATGTTCCTGGGGAATGGCATACCTCAGAGCCAAGGGTGCTCATTTGCACAGCTGCACACTGAGGCTACAGAAATGCTCAGTGGCTCTGCGGCTGGAAGGGGCTGGTGTAATGTGTGTGCATGGGGAGAGAGCAGCAACCCTGAAGGCAGAATGGGCTTGGCTGCTCAGGTCCTGTGACTGTGGTCCTGTGACTGTAGTAGGAGGCTCACGCTCAGTTTTGAAAGGAGCCTCTGAACTCTTGGAGAAGCTCCTTCCAAATCAGAAATGATGAGAAGCTGAACCCAACCTTCGGCTCAAGTTCACCAGTGAAGAGCTCAGGAGTAGTGCATGAGCCAGGGGTTATCAAATTGAACTTTATGCTCTTAAAGATAAATACCATATCCCAGTGCTGTGTCTTCTTTGCTAAAAATTACCAGCCAGCCTGGCTATTTATGAACTTTATTCAGAAGTATTTATTGAGCACCTACTGTGTACCAGGCACTACATTATACATTATGGATACTCACACAGTCCTAGTTCCTGCCTGTTGTGGTTAATTTTATGCATCAGCTTGACTGGATTGCAGACTAATTAGATATTTGATCACACATTATTCTGAGTGTTTTTATGAGGCTGTTTTGGAATGAGATTAAGATTTAAATTGGTGGGCTTTGGATAAAGCATACTGCCGTTCTGAATTTGAGTGGGCCTTAACCAATCAGTTGAAGGCCTGAATAGAACAAAAAGGCTGACCTTGTCCTATGTTACGGGGAATGTCTGCTACTCGACTGCCTTGAGCTGGAACATAGGGGTTTTTTTTTCCTGTGTCAAATCTCTTTCTGGGCTGAGAGTCTGTTGGCCTTCAGACAGAAACTTATACTATAGACTCTCTTGATGCTCAGACTTGGACTGGAAGGAGATTACTGGGTCTCCTGGCTCTTGAGCTTGCCTACCACAAACCTAGCCACGTGAATGACAGGCATCCATTTTCTCCCTACCTTTCTGTACTGCCTTTCACGATGCTGGCTTCACCCTCTGGTTCTATGCAATAGTCCTGGATGTTCTGGATTCTTCCTTATTGGTTAAAAAAAAAAATGGCTGTAGCTGTTGCAGACTTTACACCCTCACAAACTACTATCCAGAGAAAGAGAAAGAGTTCCGAGAGATCCTATGAAGAAAAAGAAGGCTTCCCTTTCTCAGAATCCCCAATAAATACCTCATATTTCCTTGTCTCTGATTGGGTTGTGTACTCATCCTTGAACCAATCACAGTAGCTAAAGGGATGGGTACAATAATCAGTAAAGCCAATAAGAGTCCACTTCTGAAACTAGACACAGGGGTTAATTTTGCTATTAATTATAGCTGAGAACAGGAGGGAGTGGATCCCCCTTAACAATGCTAAGTACTGTTTCCTGAAGATGGTTGGATGGAAGAAAGAGAACAAGTACCATACAAATTCACTCCACTGACCTCCTCAGTTAAGCCCTTACATGTGCTGTTCCTCTCACCTCTACCAATTCCCCTACCATCATTTCTCATCTCAGACTAGTCCTTCTATCCCCAGTGACTGGTTGACATTTCTGGGGAGCTCTCCTGACCACTCCCTTCCTAGACCAGATTAAGTGGCCCTGTTTTGCCTCCTCCGACACTCCCCTAACAAGCACCTGCTGCTCTCCTGGCACTCCCATCAGCATCTGAGTCACTTGTTTACTTGTTGCCCAAACCCACTGGACTATAAATTTTTTTCACGGTATTGCCAAGAGAAAGCACATATTTTCAGGCACTAGGAGCTGTGCTCAAAACTATTTGAAAGGTGAATGCAGGAATGGATGGATGAGTGAATGAATGAGGTGGGTGAATAATGAAATGAATGAATGAAGTGACTTGGACTTTAATCTTAACCAACTGAAAGAAAGAAAGGTCTCATTATCAGCACTCCAGGCAAGCCAGGAGAGATCTTGTTTTCCTAGATACTGGTCAAATTTGATAGAGACTATTGTTTTGAAATACGAAATGCTGAAACCAGGGAAGAACCTGATTTAACATCGTAAGAAGAATCAGATGTACAAAAATAGCAAGTGAATGCAGTTAATTACGATTTAAATATTGATCATAAAGGACTCTTTCAGCCTGAATTAACATAGTGAATTTCAAATCAAAGACCCTGTATAATCAGATAAAGATTGACCATTGACTCTGGCATTGTGCCAGATGACCAAGTCAGGTTTCATCCTTTCTTGGGAAACCTCCCCTTGGTGTTGACATTCCAGGGAGAGGCATGGGTCCAGCATTGCACCCAAATGTTGAGTCTGCATGGATGTAATCAGAGATGGGGCACCAGACTGTCTTTGAAAGGGATTTCCTTCAAACCATGAAACTGATCATTAATCACTTTTGCGTAGCTTGCTGCATTGTTGCAATGATGGGGAAATTCAAGTAAAAAAGAAAATTCACCTGACAATAAAATATAAATCTGTGTCAATATCACAGTATATGTGGTAAAAAGCAGCCCAGCCATGGTCTCAACTCAAGATAATCAGGACAGAAAGTCTAAATGGCACTTGGAATCTCACAGGAGCCTTGGCTTTCCTGTTGTCTTTACTGTAATTTGCTTTAACCAACCTGGAAGGATGACATCACCACACCTGTCTTGCAGAAGAGAAAACTGAGGCCCAGAAGGCTAATGGGATTTGTGCACAGCTACTAACAATTGTCCACCTAATGATTTGAATTCAGATAGCTTCTTTAATGCTCTTCAATACAACTTCCTCACTCTAAGTCAAATGTGAGCAGCATTAAAAGAAAATAAAAGTACAGTATTGTACAGAAAGCAACATATGTCATTCATAGCTGTGTGTGTCCATAAACATGTGTGTGTGTATATATATATGCATGTATATATGTATCTATATGTATGATAAAAAATAAAAATAACAACTACAAAAACAAAAAAACAAAACATGGAAGTAAAAAAAAGAGAGTGATTTTCCAGCAGGTTCCTGCAGAGCCCTTCTCTTGATTCCTGAGAGGTTCAATTAACGGATGCAAGTCATAAAACAGTGCGTTTTCTCTCTGCTATGATGCATTGTTTTTAATCTCACTGCCTTGTATTATATCACATTCCTATAATTCTTCCGACAGGAAAAGGCTTGTTTCATAAAAATATAGTCCCCTGCATTTGAAATATAAGTTCACATGCAGGCAACATATATATCACCGAGCTGGCAAACTAACTCACTTACTTAATCCACTAAACTTCAGGTGCTTTCTATATTATGTGAAATGGCTTGAAACAGGCAGAAGCTGCCAGGACCCATCACGGCTTCTTTGCTCAAGAGAGACAAGAGGAGAAGGGAGCGGGGGGGAGTGGAAATTCTCTCAGTGGATTCCACAATAACATGCCTTTCATTATCACCCAGTGTCAGGACACTGGGTAATGTTCATTGTGCATGCACAATAAATTACTATTTACCTGGCAGTGCCTTTGATAAGCTCGTCTCCTCACCCCCTTTCTGTCCACACAGCACGGAGCAGCGAAACCCCTTTGCCTATAATTCTTATTAAGGTGATACCTTTTCTGAATAAGAAAGTACACACTTCCAAAGCTGGCACTCTCTGGGGTTTTTAAGGGACATTGTTTTTATTGGTTCCCTTTTATTTCTTCCACCCCGCTGTGTTTTAATGCTATAGTGACTTCTGTGTATACAACTCTCATATTGAAATGTCGGCTGCAGATATATGCAATATTAAAGAGCGCTTATGAATTTTTGACATCTAATTAGTCGCTACCCAGTTAACATGTCAGGACTCAGAGGGATTAGGGAGGCAGCCCTTTCAGAATAAGTTACAGTGAGGCTCCTGTCCTTTTCATGTATTATTCTTTAATGTAGGTGGTGATTATTTGGCTGTGATTAATTGATGAAGCCCATTGGTCTGGTAAGTGGTGCCGAATTCACCATTCCTCACTTTTATTTCTCTCAGTAGGGTTCTGCCACTTAATCGGAAGGATCTGCTTCCTTCCAGGCAATCTCTCTGTGCAGCGTTCTGGGGCAGAGGGACTGTTCTGGGTGACCCACCTGGACCCTTTCACAGCTCTTGACTCCCTGGTCAGCAGTGGGTTTTGCATCCTGTCTTCTTGGACAAGCCCTGTGCCCTGTGCCCCCCAGCCAGGCATGTCCGAAATGCAGTGGCACCCCCTATACAAAGGCTTCCTGTTGCTCCCCTTTTCTCTCATATCTGATTTTCGAGCCTTGCTTTCTGGTACCTTTAACACCTGTAGCTCCCGGCCTGGCTCAGTTTACTTCTAGGTTCAGCTGCCTGCCAAGACGCCAGGTGACACTCGGGGCTCTTCAAGGCCGCTCCTGCCATTGTCTCCAGCTGTGGGGCCCAAGAAACCACACACGTGAGATGCACAGTCTGATACGGCCGGCTCTGCCCCTCTGGGTAAGTGATACCAAGCTCTAAAAAAAGGCAACAATGAGAAGCGGATGTTGGGGAGAGGGGACCTGCTGGCTGCTTCTTTTGGGCACTGCCCCATGGGTGTCAAACACCCTGCTGTGTGCAGGCAGCTTCCGCCTCCTAGGAACTCTATGCCCACGCAGTCCTCCCAGAAGCTCCTGTCCCAGCTCTCTGGGCTCCCACGGAGGAATCCTCTCTCACAGTGGGTTCTTGGGAATGTCAGATCTGATAGTCTTGGATTTGAAGCTGGGCATGATTTTTAACATTTTAGATAAAGCAAGCAGGGAAATGATTTGTGAGTACAGCTCTGTGTTTAAGCACAGGGCGAGGGAGGTGTTTTCTGCTTCACTGCATGACTCCCCTTCCATACACCCACATGTGCATGCAGGCACACACATGTATACACAGAGGTGCATGCATCCATACACAGACCCACACATGTACACATACAGGCCCACACACACCCATAGATAGACACACACACTCCCAGGTACACATGCAGGTGCACACACCCATGCACACACAGGTACACGCACAGACACACACTCTCTCTCCCACAGCTTTCTAAACAAAGGCTCTGCCATCAGACTTTCCTACCCTGGACTCCCGGTTTTATGAAGAAATAATTCCTTTTTTTGCAAAGCAGAATTCCCCCCACCCCATTATAAACTCCTACCATTCAAATCTGTAATTGGGGGAGTAACAGAGCTGTGGCCGACTTATCTTTTTAAATGCACCAACCCCGGACGAGCCATCCTAAAAATGTGTAATTATAAATAAACCTTCACCTATGTCAGCTGGCGGGGTTTTTAATTACTGCACTTGATGTCAATCAAGGCCAGCTCTGGGTGTGCATGTTAGGGGGCAATTTCAGAGGAATTTTGCGGACATAAGCTGTTCGCCTTATTCTATTATCTGCATTTAAAAGGGGAGGGGAGGAGATAAGGCGACAGCCAGGAGAGGAGAAAGAGCAGCTCATGGAAAGAAAATGGTGGGGGAGGCGTTTTACCAGGGCTGCAGCATCCTGCCTGGGCTGGGGAGGGCAGATACTGGACATTTCTCCTAACCCAGGGCCCCACACTGCTGGCCCCCTCTTTGTCTCCCAACCCTTTCTTGCAGGAAGATAAGGAGGGAGCTGGGAGTGAGGTGTATATTTGCTGATGGAAGGGGGTGGAGGGGGCCCCTGCTAATCATGTGGGGACAAGGCGGGGATGAGGGTGGGGGTAGGATGAGGTGGGGAAGGAGAAGATCAGGAAGAGCAAGAAGTGTGGGGGGGAAGCGCTAAAAGGAAAAAAAATCAATTGATGCATATTCACTTTCTCCTCCACTGCGGATTCTATCCGAAGGAAACACTGAACTTTGTAGTGTTAGCAGCAGCTGAAATTTAGAATTATTGTTTCCTTCTAACAGAAGACTCATTTTCCACGGCCGCATTTGCAGCATAATAAGCTTTTTGTTATTTTTTCAATTAGAGTCAATTGACCTAACAAAATGCTTGGCAATTAAGTGATTTTTGTAATGGTCCGGGGGTAATTTAGTCGAGCTTGTCAGCTGTGTTTCACGAAGCCAGGCTGTCTTTTTTTTTTTCCCACTGCCTCTCTCTCTCTCCCTCTCTCTCCCTCTCTCTCTCTCTCTTGAGCATAATGGCTCATAATTTCGAAATCTTTTCCTTCTGTTTCCCTCACAATAATTCGCAATTACAGGAAGTTGTTGGAGGTGATTTTTTTTCTACCTTGCCTTTTGAGTCAGTAATTTTAAATAAAATGTACATACTTATAAAAAGGCAGCTATTACTGAAATCACTTTTTGTGTAAACTCAATTATTTCATGAATAGTGACACCAGCTTATACTTGGTCCCACTCCTGAAGGCTGAGGCATTATTATCTTCAGGGTAAAAGGGTTGGAACATTCAGAACACTCTTTCCAAATCAAACCAGCATTCAATAAGGTAAACACGACTTCAGGAGAGCAGGAGGCGGCTGGGTTACCTGGCCATGAAAAATAGCAACCTCCGGGCAGCCCTCATCTCTGTTTTCTCCCCTGGGCAAGGACTGGACTTTGGCTTCTCATCCTCTGATTTATGAGGAAATTCCTCATTTGCCTAATTGATTCATTTTCTTAAGACGACATCTGGAGTTACATTTTCTTTAAAAGGCTGCAGTTAGAGCTGATGACTGGCTCAGATGTTCCTTCATTGTATTACTATCTGTTTATACCTATCTTAAAAAATATATAATATTATGCACGTATCTGCATACGTGCATACGTACAGAAATAGCAGAAAGACATGTGCTGATGTTTTTTCAGACAAATTCGCCTAGGAGGTAATGTGAGTCGTTATCAGGATTCATCTTTAACCTTTAGGAGGCTCATGTACATTTTCACATTGCCTTATGTGTTTGAAAATGATCTCTGCCTTCTACTCCTGAGTTACAATCCCTTGTTGACTTTAGTTGCCCCCATTGTGAAAAACAACTTAGCAGTAGCCCACTTCGTTCCTTGGTAAAAATATCCCCAGTAGGGGGCAGTAGAAGAGCAAGCCAGCGGAACCCCATTTCGGCTGGCCCTTTAACAGGGCCAAGAATTCCCCGCTCTGGGAGACCCATCCTCTCTTGGCTCCCGTTGGAACGCAGAGTTGGAAAGATCCATTAGTACAGAACACTGGTTTTGAATTGGTCTTCCAATTCTGTCTGGATAACATCTAATCAAATGCTCCTCCCTCTCCTTTTAGGTTTTATATCTTTTCAAAGTGGTTCATTGAAAGCTGTGGCTGTTGTCAGCTGGGTGCTGGGAGCACTGAACAAATTCCCTGCCTAGGTTGTGTAGACAACGTGGGGAATGGGAGACCCTTGGGATCCTAATGGTCTCGCCAGGCCTACTGAGACAAGTGTCCAGTGCCATCGGACCTGTGCTGATGCAGTTACTTACTACCACGTGAGTTTGACCATCAAAATTCTTCCTACATTTCAATTCCCCCAACTCTAAAATGAGGAGGTTGAGCTTGATACCATCTCAGAACTGTTCCAGCTATAAATTGCAAACCAATCAGGTATTAATTAATTCACTCATCCACTCTTTACAAGATGTACCCTGATCTGCAGAAGACATTCCTGTGTATAACAGAGTCATCATATTCTTGGGTTTGATTTGTTCTTTTTTAAAATATGGAATTTTTGTTTAATTCCAAATGGTTTTCTTTATTCTTTTTGTTGTTGTGCAATTTACCCTCAACCAAAGAAAGAATAACGATAATTTGGAGAGTTAAACTTATTTCATAGCTTTTAATAGGTATGTGATTCCCACAGTGACTGACATCTTACTGTATTTTGAGATATTTGGAAATCTTTACCTGTTTCCCCAGTGGTCATGGACAGCCTTGGGCTTGACTTGGTTTAGATTCTCAGACACTGTGGTTTGGACTGGGCTGGGGCTGGGCCCAGCCTCTCAAGGCTTTGATTAATCCACTGCACCTCTCATTTTCCTGACTATAAAAGAGAAGCTACAGTTCTGAATAAGCATCTTGCAGAAGAAAGAAGCCAAAGCAGAAAGTATTAAACTTTCATCCAGCACCATAGGAGAGATGTAGTTATTAAATTTCAGCTGCTTATCAAACTGATATGAAAGTCATTTTGCATGATTGCTTTGCATCCTCAAATCTTCTGCTTTTATTTGCAATGCATCTCCGTGCTTTCTTATTAGAAAAATACTCAAAGGATAAAAAAGCTGATAATATTATTCGGTTTTGACAATTAGGTAGAAAAAGCATTCAAAGAAGTGCTTTTTTATTGCAGCTGGTAATACTATTGGAGGTCCTCCTGATAGCAGTCTATACTGATGCTACCCAAGGTGACACTGGTTTTGTCTTTTAATTGCCATGTACTGCTTATGCTGGATCTGGGCAAGGGAGGCTATTTCTAATCTTTGCATTGGGACATAGGACTCTAGCTTATATGACAGGTTCAGCTTATCCTGAACCTCTTGCATTTGCTCACTCTTGACTTTATGTCGTGTCCACTGCTCTCACTTGTATTGGGCCTAGGATGAGGACTTTTGCTGACTATTCAACACACCTTTGTTGAATATTTACTGTGTGCTGGGAAATGCCTTAAGACCCAGAGATGTAGCTTCAAGCCACAGACCATCTACAATTGAATTTTATCTCCCCTTTTTCAATTAAATCATCAGAGTTCACTTTTAAATTATATGCACATATAAAATTCTAAATTATGTATACATTTATGCACATAAAGGTATATGATTTTTTCATCATTTCACTATCTTTTCGTGGTCCAGAGAATGCAAAAATGATTATTTTGACTTATTAGCCAGTTCTATAGACCTTATTTTACTTCAGCCTTTTAAATAGCTCTATGAGATAGAGACTCATTTTCTTTTGACAACAGAGGAAAGTGAAGCTTAGAGGGGTAAAGAGACTTGTTCAGACTTGTTCATCATACAGGTGGTATATGACATCTATGTGATTCAAGTCAGGTCTGTGAGACTATAAAACAGTGCTATCTTTTGGCCTTAGCTTACTGCCAGCATCTCCTTTAGCATCTCTCACCAACAGTCATCAATGCCCTTTATTTCCATGTGTTCAGATTCTAGCAAGGTAGGGAGAGACCTTAGCACAACGGGCATCATCACCCAGTAATAGACATGAGCACCAAGGCTTTGGGAGCTGAGACAGAGGAGTAGGAGCCCCATGCGCCAATATCTCTAAGCCCCACACTTTCTGCTTTTTGCAAGGAAATGGACATTGCTTACCACAACCATTAGACTGCTGCTGACAACAAGGGAGATGCAGCCACTGAAATCTAATTCTGGAGAGCTAAAGGGACCCCTGTCGGAAGAGGGAAGTGGTAGCTGTGCCCCATGGAAATAGCTCAAACTGAAAGTCAAGGAAGATCCTAATTAATTTAACAATAATTTGTTGAGGTCCCACCATGAGCCAGACCTGGTTCTTGGTGCTTCGGATAGCAGGGAAACACATGAAGGCAAAGATGCTTGCAACAGTGGAACCTATGTTGTAACTGGGGAGTCAGACTAAACAGCAAGCCACAGCACAACATGTCAGAAGACAGTGTGCTATGGAAAAAATAAAAGTAAAGCTGGGTCAGGCATAAATGGGGAGCAGTTTCAGTTTTCATATTAAATACCCTGATCAGGAATGTGAGATCTAGCCCCAGATATGTCTTGCGCATCTTTTCCTTCTGGGCTTCATATTTCATGAACCAAAATTTCCCAAACTTGATAGATCTTAGGAATCACTATGGAGGAATGCGGTTTTTTAACTTTATCGAATCCCAGGCTCACTTAGGGATTCAGACTACCAGATTCTTCTGGATCTGGAGCCTCAGAATCTGCATTGTTTAACAAACCAGCCCAAAGTATTACAGAGGTATAACTATATTTAAGAAGCTCTGGACTAAAAGGCCAAGAGTACTCTAAGGGCTCTAGGGTGAATCCTCTCTGTTCATCATCTCTGTGACCTTGGGAATATTATTGAACAAAGAGGTATTCTTTAACTCCTGTGGTTGTTAATGTGGGTTAACTAATACAACAAAAGTTGGCAAAACACCTAGCCCAGGTCTTGGCACATCATTGGAGCCATTTTTTTTTTTTTTTTTCCTATTCCTCCTCGTGGCACTAACATCAAATCATACCTCGTTGAAATTATGAACACAAGAGAAAGCCATTTGAATAGAAGCAGCAAGCTCTATAAAGGCTGAGAAAAGAGGAGAATAAAAAATTCGTAAGGTCAGGCATACTGAGTTATGCCTGTAATCCTAGCACTTTGGGAGGCCAAAGAAGGAGGATCTCTTGACCTCAGGAGTTCAAGACCAGCCTGAGAAACATAGCAAAATCCCATCTCTACAAAAAATTAGCTGGGCATGGTGGCACATGCCTGTAGTCCCAGCTACTCATGGGGGTTGAATTGGGAGGATCACTTAAGCACAGGAGGCCAAGACCGCAGTGAGCCCTGATAGTACCACTGCACTCCAGGCTGGGTGACAGAAAAAGACCCTGCCGCAAAAACAAAAAGAATTGTAAAGTGGTTACTCTGCCAAGAGAGAAAAATAACTCTAAGCCATAATTTTGGCAGAGCCCATTTTACCAATGGGGTTGAGAATATATGCATTCAATTAGCTGGGATGATGAAGAAAGGATGAACCTTAATATTCTCCACAGTTAATGCTCTCTATATTGGATGGGGTCTGATTTCCTCCAGGTTGGGGGTGAAGGGAGACAGTGATCACTGAGTCTAGCTGGCTCAATGTCAGTGAGAACTGTTGCTATCTCTCCTGTTTGCACAAAAACCTGACATTCTGCCTTTGCCATAGAATTGTCTGTGTACTAAGCAGAAAACTGTATTTCATTCATCACTTCAGTTTCTTACAAAACTGAAATTGTATTTAAAAATTAAAAATGAAACAGAAATACAAGTGCCAAAGAGCACACAGCACAAAAATATTCATCCATGCAAGGGAGTAATCATCTCTTTCACCTCTACCTCCCAAGCAGGCTCCTCCGGCTCCCCGCATCACTCCTTATCCTTTTACCCTGCTCTATGCTTTATAGGACTTATTCCCACCTGATATATCATCTATTTCATTTGGGGTTTTGTTTGCTTGTTTGTTTTGCTGTATATCATTACTTTCTCCCTCTTTGCAATATAGCGTCTTTGCTCACTGCCCCATCCCCTAACCTACCATGTTACAGGTGCTCAAAAAATATTTTTTGAATAAATGAATCTCAACTCACTCCAGTTTTCCTACTGGTGGAATGTCACGGATCTAGTTATTCTCTCTTATAAATTCATCCAGGCCACTAAGCTGGCACAATCATAGTATTAAAGGCAGTTCAAAAAAGAGAGAGAGAAAAAAAATACAGGGAGAAGGAGGAAAGTAGTAGGAAATTGAGCATAAAGGCATTCAATCCAGCATTATCAGCTTTATAAATTATATGTCAATGTCTGTAGACTCCATGTATCTTATAACTTAAATTTTAATTTGGGGCACTTTTTTTGTGCCCCACAGTAAGGGCAGAGCAAGATTTTAATGGCCAAAGGCTATTTGCAGATTTGCTTGCAAAATTGCCAATTTCAAATATATTACAGGGAATTTGGACAAGACCGAAATATCTTTGCGATGAGTCAAATATAGAGTTTATTTTTAAAAACATACTTTGATTAATTTCAGGTACCTAATTATCTCCTCAATTTAACAACTACTTCTGTTTAAATGACAGCTTTTAAAATATTTGACTCTAATAAACCTCCCCTGAAAACTTGTTATGCTATTAATTTGATAATACTTTTTGTAAATGGAATGTTCATTTGGTAAAGACAACTCAGTGTGTGTCTAAAAAAGTCAATCCTTGCAAGAATATGATACAAAATAGTATTTTACTATCTCACTACTAAAATGACTGTACTGAGTGTCCATCCCCTCTGCTCTGATGGCGTAGGGTGATGTTTCTCTGAGGCTGGGGACTGGATGACTATCACAGCTGAAGCCCATCCAAAGCCCCCAAGTCTCTAAGGACTCCTGTTGTAGAAGTGATTCTCACTGCAGTCCAATCTCATACCCAAATACAAGTTGAGAAACTCAGACTTATACCCTTTTCCACGTGTTCTTGACAATAATGAAAAAGATGTTTGTAGTATCTAGATATGTCTTCCTTTCATTAAATCATCATTTGATGGTCAGCAACTAGAGAAGACTACAGAGAAACTGTGACTAAGAACAAATGGACTTCTCCTTTCCCATGAGATGTGGTATGTGGAGTGGCTGCTTGGGAGTCAGGTTTAGATTCTAAGCATAGTTCTGCCAATGACTGTTGTGCTCAAGCCCTTGTAGCTACATCTGTAGAATGAGAATATGGGACTAGCATTAATATTTTATCAGTTTATGAAGATAAAAAAAAATCACGGTGGACCACCTCTTAGACTTGTAAATTCAAGCCAGCAAGCATTTATGCATTGGACATTCTGTGCCAGGCCAGTTTATAGTCCCTCTGCTAAGTGGAATTAAAATATATAATACACATATGTGTATGCCCATGTGCACACACACTCACACACAAGACAGTGGCTGCCTGCGGGAGGATTGCAATCTTCAGGATGCTGTCAATTGGAAAGATAGTATCATATAGAAGAAAAAAAGTAGACTTCTGGGATTCAGATCTCAACTCCCCCCATCAGCATCTTTGCCCTGGCGGACAAGTTGCTTATTTGACCCACAGTATCCTCAGCTGAAGAATAAACGGATATAGGAATGTATGCATTATGAGGTCATTACAGAGATTAACATAGTCTTTTTTTTTTTTTTTTTTTCTTTTTGAGACAGAGCCTCACTCTGTTACCAGGCCAGAGTGCAGTGGCACGATCTCGGCTCACTGCAACCTCCACCTCCTGGGTTCAAGTGATTCTCCTGCCTCAGCCTCCCGAGTAGCTGGGACTACAGGCACACACCACCACACCCAGCTAATTTTTTTTTTTATTTTTAGTAGAGACGGGGTTTCACTATGTTGGCCAGAATGGTCTCAATCTCTCGACCTCGTGATCCACCCGCCTTGGCCTCCCAAAGTGCTGGAATTACAGGCGTGAGCCACTGTGCCTAGCCAACATAGTCTTTTTTAATAGACCATAATATATAATACTCCCATGTACACAATAGGTGCTTGGTAAAGAGTGGTTGTGATGACTGTAATGATGACAATGATGGCAATGAAGATAGAAGGTTCTAGATTGAATCTTCCCATAAATGAGTTGGCCAGGACAATAGGAAATTGCAGCTCAGAAGCTGTAACTTAGGGACCTGAAGGCTATGAGTCACCACTTTGCTTCGTGCCTGTCAGTTCATTTTTGAGAATCCACAGAAATAGAAATGTTCTATCAGACCAACTTGGATTGCCATCTGGCCCACACATTTTCCTGGCACGGCCCGAAGGCCAGCACTGCTCTTCTCCCCTCCAAGCAAAACCCCAAGTTTAGCAGAACAAAATCTGCTGCTGAAATGCATCAAGCACAGCATCGGTTCATTATCACGATTAGCATATTAGTAGTAGTTATAAGGCAATTAATGTTAATAATAATTGAATCTGTGTTAAGGTCATTAATATAACTACTAGTTATTACAAATGGCTGGTATCCTATTTAATAAAAACAGAAACAGTAATAGGGAGTGCTTCATACTTTTCAAATGGCTTTCACATTTCTTCAGCTCAGTGACACTTCTTTGGAGATATTATTATCCTTAGTTTCTCTTCGGGGAAATTGAGGTTTGAAAAGTTAAGAGACTTATCCCAGATCATAAACTAACATGCAGAAAATTTGGAATTAGGAATTCCACCTTTCGACTACTGGGGTAGCAAGCCCTGGAGTTTGAGTAGAGAGAGGAGAGACAGGTTCATCAAGTAAAGCACTGTTTGGCGCAACCACTGAGTATAACAGGATGCCAGGACTGGAAGAACCTTGGTGTCCATCAGATTCAATACTTTTATTATACAAATGAGGAAACTGAGGCCCAGAAAGATGAATTATTCGCTGCCAGTGAATAGCGTTGTGATACAAATTTCAAATTAATTTTTATGTCAGAGTCCCTTTATGTAGTCTCACTATTGAGCCCCCAAAGTCACCTATTTAAAAATTTTCCTGTGAGCTGAAAACCAGATAATCAAGTTTGGTAAAAGTGTGTATTAACTTATCGATTTAGCTCTAAAACGTACCTAGTTGTATTTCCCAACATGTGTCTCTTTTAATTCTGTGGCATAGTATTAGTTATTTTGTTAGGATTCCTTGGATAATTACATGTGAAATATACTGGGTTAAAATGTGACTTACACAGTCTCCGTTTTTGTTTTTATTGCTGACCTTTTTATTTTTTTCCTGTGTTTCCATCCATGTTTGACCATAACATTATTTGCTCTCAGAAAACTCCTTGAGACTCATGTTTAATAGATAACACAATTTGGGGAACTTGGGGGCAGTGGGATCTCTTGCAGGGCTTTCATACATTTATTTGTAGCAGGTATTCTGATATCTGAAAGTCTGCTGGGTTTGCTTCTGTGACCAATTTATGTCAGATTAAGGTCTGAAAATATCAACTGCAGATATGAGGGGAATCATAGCAATCTTGTTTTATTTTAACTCACAAGGACATTAGCAGCCACCGAATCCACACTATGGAAGATGATTCCAAACTTCTTTTTCAGCCCTAAACCCCTAATGAGTGGGACACATCCTCAATCACTGTTTACTAAGTGCCTACAGTGTGCCACTTTTCACACCATTTCTGGCTATTTTTGGCTCCTTCTGGATCTGGGTGTCCTGCGGTGAGACACCTGAGGAGGAGGCATGTACAGAAGGGAGAGTATTTATAGGTTTGGGGCTTTGAAATTAGGTAATTGTACTGGAGCAAATAATTTCTAACAATATCATAATCTCTGAAGGTGGCCAGATAAAAAAAGGTGTGAGTGAAAGCTGTCATTTCTTCTATATCTCCTGGATTGTGTAGCTACTGGAAAAAAAAATTCTTATTGAAGAAAATTAAGAATAATTAGAGAAGAAATGAGAAAAGTCAAAAGGATTTGGCCGAAAGCTTGGTAACATTTGCAATTTTCCTCCGAGAGACATTTGTTTTACTACTAACCCTTAAAATGCACAGGCTTTGAGATGGAGGAGTTAGTTCTTACTGATCTAAAGTTTGGCTTCAGCTGTGTCAGTCTCAAAAATCTGTTTGTTTGTTTTATAAGTTTTTAGGAAAAAAATGTTGACTTTGAAAATTGCATGAGAATAAAAAGTCCAATGAACAATAACTTTCTTTCTCAAAGACCTATACATATGGATTTTTTTTATTTTGCATTCAGGACCACATTTTCAGCCGCTTTTCCTCCCCCAGTCTCCTCTTTAAATATGTAAAACTCTGCATGCCTCTAATTGTTCCTTCAGTTGTCCACTTGCACCTTCAAATTATGGGACAAGTGGCCAATTGGGCCTGCAATTGGCTAATTGCACCGACAATTAGCCAATTGTGGGTATAATTAGCTGCATGTAGAATTAATCATATGCATAAAGTGGGCGTCCACTCTTTGAAATCATAGAACTAAATGTGTTCTAGATGCACATCTGTACTCGGGCACAAAAGGGACACAGGCGAGAATCCTGCATGAATCACTGTTAAGAGAATCATTAAAACAAATCTGGTGCTTGGTTAAAAACGCCACATTATTCAATTCTGAATATTAGGTCTACTTGCTTTCTTTATAAGGAGATTGGTATGGACAAGGCAAAGAAGATAAAATTCTCTCATCGGAAGCTTTCTGCAAGAAAATATCCTTGCTGCTGTCACCCTCCAATTGCATTTTTTTAAAAATTAAATGGTTGGATTTATGATAGAGTTGGCCAGTTGTAGCAGGTGGACTCTGTCACTCGAGTCTCCATAAGGAATCAGTTTTAGTTTGGTCCAAATACTTGCCACAATGAGACATGTTCCATCTCAGTCACATTTAGCACTCATGTTTCTTAGTCTGGTTTGTGCCTATTCTTGGGGAGACAAGGGAACCACAGGCAAAAGTGGTATCCCAGGATAAACACATTGAATGTTTTCAAAGCAATAATTTTATTTGATAGCAAGCAAGATAAAATAATTTTAAATTTCAAAGTAAAAAACAGAAAATTTTGAAAGCAGTTAAAGTTGTAGTGGTTAAAATCTCTCCTTAGATTCATTATTTATTAACTCTGAGACCTTGAGCAATAATTTATTTAACTTTCCTATAATCTAGTTTCTTCATCTATAAAAATAAATTAATATAAACGAGTGATAACTACCTCATAGGGTTTTTTTTAGAACTAAATAAGGTTATTTAAAATTACATAACAAAGGTGACAGCATGGAGGGAAGTAGACAGAAAGAAAGAATAAGAGAGAGACATGAAAATCCAAGACTCAATAAATCAAGACATTAATATATTAAAAGCACTGTGATTTCCTGCTATAAATAATTATTTTTTATCTCAGAATTTTGCCAAACAAAAATGATCAAATATCAGTCTTTTTTTGGTAATACTATTACTAGCCACTAAAAAATACCAGTCTAAATCAAAAACGGTCAGTGGACGCCCATTGACCACAGAGCAAATTTCAGATACTTAAGCTGATTTCACTCTTCATCATGGGCCCTACACTTCCCTTCTACTCTAATCTTTTATTTATGGAAGAGCCTTTCAGAAATGTACCCATACTCCAGGCAAGCTTGTTTACTGCCTGCCCACCATGCTACCCACCCTTATGTTTAAATTGATCATCATTGGCATGAGACAAGGGCTATGAGAAATGCATGGGGGCTATATCCAGAGTTAGAGGTTTTGAAGGAGAGAGTACTGCAAATAAGAAAACATTGGCTGATAATAGAGACATGTTTCTTTATTACCTAGATGGAGTCTTTTTTTTTTTTTTTTTTTTAGATGAAGTCTTGCTCTGTCACCCAGGCTGGTGTGCAGTGGTGCGATCTTGGCCCACAGCAACCTTCACCCCCTGGGCTCAAGCGATCCTGAGTAGCTGGGTCTACAGGCATTCGCCACCATGCCTGGCTAATTTTTGTATATTTAGTAGAAATGGGGTTTCACCATGTTGGCCAGGCTGGTTTAGAACTTCTGACTTCAAGTGATCTGCCCACCTTGGTTTCCCAAAGTGCTGGGATTACAGACGTGAGTCACCGTGCCCAGCCCAATTTTTTCCTAATTTCTAAATTTTGGCTGGGTTTTGAACATATATCATTACTTCATGCATAAAAAATACACACACGCCATATGTATTTCAAGAAAGGAAGAGAGGTAGGATAAGAAGTACTTATTTTTACATCAGGTACTTTTACAGGTGTTGTTTCATTTGTTTTTCAAAATAATAACATTACATATGAAATAATTGCCCAGTTTCTGGGATAAGACTACTGAGCCTCTGAGAAGTTAAATGATTTTCCCCCAGTCATATAATAGCAAGTAATAAAGAACCAGCATTCAATTTCTTGTACATATATCTCAAAAATTTACATTGAACAAGCTTGATAAACATAAACCATTAGAGACTTAGAATTATAAAGAAATATTACAATTGTACTTCATGTTCAAACGTATATAACAACCTGTCTAAGAATAAGCACCTCAACAAAAGTGTGCATTTGTGATTTTCTAGATAGGTATTAGTTTGTGTTAGGAAATTCTACAGAGGATCATGTTGATGCTGAGGTCACATTTTGGGTTTTCTTCAAAATTGAATTGAGCCTAAAATCTGGATTTACAAACCAATGTCTGAATTCCTGAAAGAACTCAAAGCAAGTCAAGGCCAGAATGATGTCCTCAATCTCTATGCCATTGCAGAGCCCAAACTCAAGAGAAATGCACAAGAGATGACTTATTCATTGAACACACTTTTCTAGTTGGCCCTTTGTCCAAGCTGACTGGTGGACTGTTCATTGATAACATATTTGATGTTTCACCAAATATATTGTCTGCATTTAAACAAATGTACTCTTCATGCCATCATTCTTGACCCGCACTTCCAATGTTACCTCTCTATGAATTCCCTGGCTGGGCTCGGTGGCTCACGCCTGTAATCCCAGCACTTTGGGAGTCCAAAATGGGTGGATTACTAGAGGTCAGGGGTTCGAAACCAGCCTGGCCAACATGGCAAAACCTTGTCTCTACTAAAAGTAAAAAGTTAGCCGGGCATGGTGGTGCATGCCTGTAATCCCAGCTACTTGGGAGGCTGAGGCAGGAGAATCACTTGAACCTGGGAGGCGGAGGTTGCAGTGAGCCAAAATCGTGCCATTGCACTGCAGCCTGGGCAACAACAATGAAACTGCGTCTTAAAAAAAAACAGCAAAAAAGAAATTCTCCTTGTCACCTCAGGATAGATCTAAATAGTTTTCAATAGTCTTACACTTCCCGGCTTATAATATGTAACTATTGTGTTCTTATCTGTATCTGTCAGCTGTGCTGTAATGATGCTGTGTAACAAATAACTTCCAATTATTTGTTACCCCATGTTACATGCCAGCCTTGGGTAGGCTGAAGCTTTGCAGCTCTGTGCTCAAAGGCTCCCCTCCAATCTTCTAGTGGAATGTGGATCTGCTTCCTGGGTCTTCTCATGTTGGGACCCAGGTTAAAGGACGATCCCCTGCCTGCTGAATATTGTTTGTTCATGGCAGATATCACGAATAAGGGAGTTGGCTGAAACTCTCACTGCCTCTCAAAGCTCTTACATAAATGAGGTTAATGTTACTTTTTTTTTAACATCCCATTGGCCAAAGAAAATTATACAATCAACCTCAATGTCAAGGAAATGGGATATAAACTCTTCAGAACTGCAAAAGTGGAGGGGAAGTAAATATTTATGTACAAAGAACAAAATTGATTTTGTTATCTATCTACATATTATGTTTCTCCCCCACTGATCAATAAGGTAATGGGTCATAAAATAGATATCTGTCTTCCAATCTCTTATTTCTAGTATAGAGTATGTATCCAGAGAAAGCTTATTTAATACTTGAGTATGTCTTTAGATTCACTGGTAAAGGAGTAAAGGCATTAAATGGTACTTTCTAAAATGGTTAAATTGTATCAATATTTAGCTTTTTACATTTCTCTCTCTCTCTCTCTCCACACACACACACATCTTTTACTTTAATAGTGTCATTTTAAAGATGAAGAAACTGACTTAAAGAAATGAAGAAAGTCTGTGTCCAAAGTAACATAGCTAACAAGTATCAGGATGATAAATCATACAGTCTTATTGGACTGCAGGTCATATAATCTAACCCATAATCTACCTACATTGTCTTCTGCTTTGGTAAACTGGATGAAGCAAAAGAGCAAATGGTTTAAGCAAGAGTGTGTTAGGGGAGCTTCTTAGATGATGTGCCAGGATGTTAGAGTCAAGCAGGGAAGGTCATGCCATAACATTTTTGTCTTACTAGAAGAGGCAATTGTGAAGATACACCATGTAAGGGCATCCTTACCATAGGCATTAGCAGCAGATACTCTTGTAGGTTGAGGGATCATCTAGCAGTACTTGCCCAACTTTCTTACACTACAGCACACATAAAAAATGGTTTTATCTGTGTGACACTGCAAGAAACAGCAGATGTGTGAGCAATCTGGAAAGAGGTGACATAGGCCTATGAGGCCACCTAAAAGCACTGGGACACCCTGCTGAGGACAAGCCTACTGGAGATCGCCCCATGCTCCAGAAAGACACACACTCACTCCAGTGGGAACCAGAGGGGATGGGTAAAAAGGTTGGGATACAACCCATTCATAGGCAAGGTGACCTAACACCTTACAAGAAATATTTCTCAGAGGTTTACTAAGCACTCACGTAAATACTGACGAATTCTTTATTCGAAATTCAACTGACGGCATAGGATTGGAATAAATTACGGTATAATAACTGGTCTTGTGAGTCATTCAATCTGAGAATGTGAAGGACTTTAAATGTCATTATTCTGATTCCGCACTTCAGGGCTTGAACACCCCTATGTGTGCATTGCCCATTTGAGTCCTCAACTGTCCTCAGCACAGCCCAGAAGCTGAAACGTCTTTTCAAGAGACAATTTCTTTAATTATATGGGAGACTCTAGTTCAGAATCAATAAATTTTATAATGATCACTTGTTTTTTAAGCTTGCTCAAAAGGATAGGAGACTGCAGTAGCTGATAAAAATGTTATTACTCAGAGAATTGGTTATTAGCAGGCCAACGAGAAAGAGAAAGACAAAAAAAGGGTTGTTTTCAAAAATTAGAAAATATAAGGACAAAGAACCATGGTGTTCTGGCCCATTTGGTATAAGGGCGCCTCAAAGTCATGATTGTTTATCTAACTAATAAGTGTTATACACAAAATAAAGTTTGAAGAATAATTAAGTGGTTTTGAATATGTATTGCAAAGTTTTCCCACTACATTGAGATAAAACAAACACATAAAAAAAGACAATAGGAATAAATTTGCCTTCAGAGGGAGAAAGGGAAGGATTCACCCTTGTTGAAGTCCCACCATATGCCTGAGATTATCCACATGTTATTCCCTCTAGTTAGCATAAAAAGATCTTTTAGGTCTGTTTCATCTCATTTTTACCACTGAGGAGGCTGAGATTCAAGGAAAACCCTCTTGGTTAAATTTATATTGAGAGCCTCTAACCCAAGGGCTTTCTCTTCTAATGCCCATGCTGTGAGATGTATGGATAATATGGATAATCCTTGCATGTGAAAGTGTGTTTCCAGATGAAGTAAGAAAAGTTGAGGTTCTGGTATTAAAGATAATGTCTTGCAAGACAGGGGGTTGTTAACATTATGCGCAAAGTCATCTGCAAAACCAAACCCAGATCCAGGGCCCTTCCCTTCCTTGCTTAGCTGGTTGCAATTTGCAAGCTCCTTCCCCTAAGTGAATAAGAGAGGGAGGTAGAGCTTGGACTTCACATGCAGCCTGCCTGTGTGAGTGACCGACAGCAGGCTCACCCAAAGCATCAACTAAATTTTGCTTTCTTGTATGTATAAATAACAACAGCAATGTGCCACTAGCACAGTGCCATTTCATTTAATGATGCAGTACTGAACAACTTAATTAATCTTTTAGTCTCTGAAACATTCATCATAGTTTTTCAGGGGCTCTGAAAAAATATGCTTGCCTCTTGAAGCCATTGACACAGAGACCAGTGAGGAGTGAGTTGACTTTCCCTTAACAAATTTGCTCAGCTGTGAATCTGGGGTCTAATGCTTTTGAAAGTGGAATTTCTGTAGATGTTCGTCACGGATTTAAAAAGTAAAGACTGATTGCGTTTCTACGATGAGTCCCTACTGTGTGCCAGGATAAGCACCGGGCTATTTTACTTAAATGTTCTCATTAATTCATCACTAAAGCCCAGCGAGGCAGGTATCTTTACATTCATTTTACAGGTGAGAAAATTAAGTACTGGAGAGTTAAAGCTACTTCACCAAAGCCACATATCTAGCTAGGATTGGAACATGGGTCTGTCCAAAACCCTTACCAGGATCATGAAATTTGTAGTTAATTGTAACAATACTGATTATAGTTATAATTGAAGCAAAACTTACATACCATTGGCTATGTAAGTTATCGTATATTCATTTAATTATATGCCAGGCATTTCTGCATACATGATTTATTTGAATTCTCCAAATAATCTAGCAAGTTAGATATATTGTGCATTTGTATTAGTAGAATCATGATGGAATTCTTCAATAATTATTGTAAACCTTAGTCAATATGCAATATTAGTCAACAGCACTTTGCTCTTATTTATAAATACCAGAAATAATATTTAGTTAAAATTATTCCTTCATTTTGTAAAATGGCTCGATACCTAGTTTGTTGGCTTTTGTGATGTTTGAAAATGAGATAGGTTGTGACATGTGCATAACATAAGGTGATAGATAAATAACTAGTTTTAATGGGTAAATGATGGCATCTATACCACTGAGCTTTATGATGTCAGTATACAAAGAATCAAATGTATTTTTTCAGAGGGAACTAAGATACCTTAGTGCCTCCTTCCACCCGGACTCCCTTCTAAAGCTACTAACTGCAATATTGATCAGATCTTTAAAATGATCTTACTCTATGGCAGTGAAATTACATTTTAGGAATTTATCCTAGGAAAATAATCAGAGATATACTACACATTATAGAAAGATATTCATTGTTGGATTATTATAACAAAATACTGGAAACATCCTAAGATGGTGACTGGTTATATCAGTTATAGTGTATTCATTTAACTGCATACCATGAAGTCCTTGAAGATGGTATATACATGTACAGATACAGGCACACATACAGGCACATGAGTTGGCACACACACATACACACATCTATAGGCAAAAAACAGAAGAATACCAAGAACAATTTAACAGTGGCTTCATATTGGGTGAGGAGGGGATTATGGATGAGTTTTGGTAGTATGTGTGTGTTTGTGATTGTGCGCACACATGTGTGTGTGCGTGTGTGCCTGTGCCTGTGTGTTGTGCTTCATTAATCTTATTTCTGTTTTCCAGGTTTTCCTCATGAGTATGACTTCTCTAGTATGACTAGCAAATGAAGAATCATGCTGACATACTCTGTGGTGTAGCCCAATCCTGCTCTTAACCATGACCATTACTGTAACTCAAACAAAACATCCTGGAACTGGACGCACCTTCACAGCCTCAGTGAACTGCGTAGTCTCCTTGGTAATCATGGATATCTGGTGAATGCTTCCAGTTCTAAATGAAGCCATGATGCTGGGATCCATTAACAAAATCCAAAATGAATTTGTCTTAAACATTTGCAAGTGGATGGAGGAGAATCTCCACATTTCTCTGTGGACTGTTCAGATGGCAAAGCAACGATTTCTGCAGTGAAACAGGTTTCATACAAGGACACTATCAGTATAGGTAATATGCCTTTGTTGATTTAAACTCTTGATCATTTAGTTTTCTGCCAGTTATTTCCAGAAGAGAGTAATTTATGATGTGCAGAGTAGGCACCCTCAACAAGTTCACATAGTAGGGTATCTTAACATTAACAACAAAACAGGAGTCTGCAACATCAGATTGTAGCATTCCTCAGATTAACTGATTAAAACATGCCTATTAATGAAAGGCTTTGATGCATTAATTCAGTAACCTTTTAAAATGATTTGTTGCATTTTAATCCCAATAGAGTCTCTCTCTCTCTCTCTCTCTCTCTCTCTCTCTCTCTCTCTCTGTGTGTGTGTATTCATTTAACTGCATATCATGGAGTCCTTAAAGATGATATATACATGTACAGATACAGGCACACATACAGGCATATATATATATATATATATATATATAGAGAGAGAGAGAGAGAGAGAGAGATTTGCATACACATGCTCTCTCCACACACACACACACACACACACACACACACACACACTAGCATGTAGTATGCTTCTATGCAAAATCTAACACTTATTTATATGAACAATGAACTTAACGAACATAAACTATTGAGCACTTACCATATGCACCAGGCACTGTGCTCAGTGTTTTGTAAATATTATTTTTGTCTAACTGCCATCACCTCTTTAACAAATGGGACACTGGCCTGAGAGGTTAGTAACTTGGCATGGTCACACAATGCACTTATCCCTGACCCTTGAGCCCATATTTCACATGATTAGGGATGACTAGTTACAGTTTTACAAAGCCTGTTTAGTCCCATAGAAAACCAAAAGGATGGAACCTATCTCCCAGTCATCTTGGGGACTTACATTGGGAACTTTCGCAAAGATGATCAACACAATTGTTTCTAAAAACTCTGGTGCAGACTATGGGAGGAGCCACCTGCTGAAAACTGAGGCTGAAATTCATACCTTGGATGGCTCTGTGATGCATGCAAGTATTTGCATGCTTGCCAGGATATTTAAAACATCCAGTTGTTTTGCAGCCTCACCTCATAGTGGGTCAGACCTGGGAGTCCTAGAAGAAGCAGTGTGGGTTGTGAGATCCCCCTATCCTGCACTCAGGGGCTGGCCTTGCCTTCCACTCACTGGGTCTACAACTGTGGGCGAGGACCTTTCTCTCTCTCAGCTTCAGTTTCCTCAGCAGCAAATATATCAGGCAAGAGGTTTGGGCTGTGTGTGCCAAGCTCTTTTACCCAAGGATCCTAAGACCTCAAAACAATGAGTTTTTATTCTCTCTGGCATCACCCACACGAGCAGAGGCACTTAAATGCCTCCACTTGAGATACGACTATTTACCAAAAGATTCAACAGCCTTATCCTCTTTCAGGCTAAGCTTTTTTTAGTTGTTGGTTTGTTGTCTGCTTAGGTTTTTGTTTTGTTTTGTTTTAGGAGGGAGAGGATATTTTGTTTTGTTTTGTATCTGATTCAGCTAATGTTCTAAGAATTAGAGTAGGATACTCATCACCTGGCCTCAGTTAGCAAGCGGCCTCCCTGGGATGCTCCCTGCCATCTTCTTCAGCACCCGCAGGTAGATGTTTTGTGTCCAGGCATCCTGGGAGACTGCAGGGAGGAAGAGCCACAGATATGGGTGAGACAAGCTACGGAAGCCCAGTCTCTGAGTCCAGGGGGTATCATTCTTTGCTGCTGCTTCTAAGGGGTGAATCTGCGTCGATCAATGCATTTGCTCCACTCTCCCCCTGCCTCTCCCTCAGTTAACACCCCAGCACACACAAAACCAACGAAGGTGATTATCTCTGCTAGCATAATTCCTCCCTAACATCTGCTTTCGCCCATAACACTCCACTAATTTTTCCCTCATTTCATTACACATAATTTTCTTTCAACACAATCTACATGTATTAAGTGGTAATGACTTTCCAGTTAAGAGCAAATCGACACCAAGGGACCCCCGTCCCCCCCACGGTTGCCTGCAGAGCCTGACTCTGGCTATTAGAGAGAAATTCGGTACCTCAGGAAGCTGCAGTGAGGTAATCAATCAATTAAGCGGTTAGGACATACATTATCAAACTTCCACAGTGTGGCGGGCAGGAGGCCATGCTGATCTACTTGCCATGATTTTTTAGGAATTCAAAAAAATGAATAAATAAGATGGAGAGCTATTATACAACCAGGCTATAATTTGCCACTCAAAGTCAGGGGCTGGTGTTGTCAGACTCAATGCTGCAGAGTAAATGGGGGGAACTGTGGTCCTGGATGTGCCCTCTCTGGGTGGGAATCATGCCTCTATTGTTTACTAGCATTGTGTCCTGGGGTGCACAGGGGGCTCCTGGGAGTCTGAAGTTCCTGCCCATTAAAAAGGAAAAGAGACACCCAGAATTACAACTGTAACTGCCTAGGTTTGCAGTGGGGATGAACTAAGACCATGCACATGGAAGCACCTAGCCCACAAGGGGCACTCAGGAAACCTTAATGACCTTACTCTGCCCGTAGACTTTGGACTTAGGAAATGTAAGGTGACCAGAGATCACCAAAATGCTGACATCAAACTTAGAATTAGTCACCATCATTGTCATCATCATCGTCATCATCATCATCATTTTCCTCAAGTTTTTGAAGAAAAAGCCAAAATGCATAGAATCCTGAAAATAAATTCAGAATATGTGCCAGTCCTTGCTCCCTTGCTGAATTTATATGTGTTCCCTTTGTACCCACATCTCAGTTAACCTCATCTGTAAAAATGGGTGTATTAACATCATCCACCATAGCAAGGATTATTGGAACACTCAAGAGAAATATATATTAAATTGCTTTGAAAATTGTAAAGCATAAACAAAATGGGATTATATATAATTTAGCCTACTGTTTTTTTTCCTAAACTTGATTCCTCCTGTAAATATTGCATGAGTCTGAAAAGTATATTAAATGGTTCAAAAAATAAACTAGTTGCAAAGGCAGAAGGCAAAAAACAAAAAGATGAGTAAGTGTGACAATATGAAAATGAAATATTTATCAAATAAATAAACTAAATAGACAAAATATTTTTAATGTAAGTGTCAAATAATAATATGTAAATATGTTTATATGATACATAATATGTAAGTTCTAACAAACTGATTAAAAGGAAAAGATAATAAAATAGGAATTTTAATAACAGTATATAATGTTTACTCCATTACAAGCACTGCCCTAAAAGTTTTATGTATTTGAATTTATTTAACAAGAAAAAAATCAAATAAAAATCAACAAATAAAGAAACAAACACTGAGGCCGGGCATGGTGGCTCATGCCTGTAATCCCAGAGCACTTTGAGAGGCCAAAGTGGGAGGATCACCTGAGGTCAGGAGTTTGAGACCAGCCTAGCCAACAAGGTAAAGCCCCATCTCTACTAAAAAAAAATACAAAAATTAGCTGGGTGTGGTGGCGCACACCTGTAATCCCAGCTACTCGGGAGGCTGAGGCAGGAGAATCACTTGAACCCAGGAGGTGGAGGTTGCAGTGAGCCAAGATTGCACCACTGCACTCCAGCCTGGGTGACAGAGCAAGACTCCATCTCAACAACAACAACAACAACAACAACAACAACAACAACAAAACAAAACACAAAAGAAAGAAAGAAACACAGAAATAATATATAAAAATGTTAAATCTCCTTATAGTCAAGGAAATGAAAAATGACATCGAGGAATTATGTTTTTTTTTAATCTATCAAGTTCAAGTTCATAAGGTTTTGAAAACTGCCATCACTGGTGCTGAGGCTTCAGGAAAAGAGATATTTTCTATACTGCTGGTGGACGTGTAAATTGATTTTTAAAAAATAGAAAAGGAAAAAAAACTTTTTGGGAAGAAAATTTCCAATATGCCTCAAAAGCTTAAACATATACCCACCCATTGACCCAACAATTATGCTTACCTGGAATTTACTCTTAAAAAATTAAGGGATGTTAGCAAATATTTAATGACAAAGATGTTCACCACATTGTTGTTTATAGCAGCAAAATCTTGCAAGTGGTAGAGTCTCATGCTGGGAGATGGTGTTCATTCACCATTCACGGAGCAGGTTCGCCGAGCACTTGCCCAGGATCAGGCCATGATCCAAGGGCTGACACAGTGCAGAGAGCAAAATAGACTAGGTCCCATGCTCGTGGACATCCAGTTATAGTGCAGGAAGATCTAACAAGTGGTGTTGTGTGCATGTGATGGAATACTGTGGGTCTGTTTTTGCAAAATATTTACTTAGGGCCTACCATATTCCAGGCACTGTTCTAAATCAGGACACAACAATACACAAGGTGAGGAATCTCTGCACTCCTAGAGTTTATGTTCTAATTGGGAAGAGAGAAAATATATAACTAAACATTGTGTGGCTGCAGTGTATTTCATGATGTGGGGAAGAAAAAAAAAAAAAAACCATGTTCTAAGAAGTGAAAATGGCTATATGACAGGGCATGCAGTGTGAAGCCATTGTTGTGAATCAGCAAAAATAGGAAAGCTACGCATTTCTAAAATACTAGGAGGATTTACGCCAAGTCTCCAGATTTTGTTCTAATTTTTTTGCATTTGTTACTTTTAAAATAAAAGCAAAGCTAAACTGAAGCAGAGATTACTGATATATACATACATCAAGTCAATGCTTAGCTATTGCTTCTACTTCTAAAAAAGTCATTGGATTTATACTTTGTGGAAGCCTCAAGATTTGATTTCTTAATAACTAGAAACAATACTGAAAATGAGTGCTAGGCCATTCTCCCGATTTTGTTTTTCATAGCATAGAAGACTTATGTCCTAAGATCTGAAAAAAAGCCGAAGGCCTTAGGATTCATCTTCAACCCAGTACTCAGTTCAGAGTTGAGGAAATTTAGGAGACTTGCTCAATTCTTAAAGTAAGAATTGGGCCCTAATCAACTCAAAATGACTTGGCTTCACATTTTTTTTCAATGCACAACCTCACTATCTTCCTCTCTATGGTTTTAGTTTAATACTCAACATATTGCTACCTGCTCAGTATCTAAAATGACAGAAAGCAGGGAGAGGAGTAAAAATATCACCAACAATGATTAGCATTTCCATGATAGAGTCTACCTCTAAACAGAAGCAGGACAAAGCTAACTAAACTATTGTTTAATCTCCTTAGAATAGAAGTAGCTTCTCCGTCCTGTGCACAGGTAAAGGGAAAGTGAGAATGGGCATAACATAGGAGCTATATTTACCAATGAGAAATAAAGAATGTTTTATTTCTGAACTAAAATTGTTCAGGCCTATTTTGATCAAGATGTGGTTCTATACATGTGTAAATGCACCCTGAATTAACCTGGAAAACAGCAAGTTAGACATTGTCTCCCTTATCAACACTGATACTAGGATAATTATTTAGGATAATTATTAGAACATAACTGTAGGGCGCTTTGTGGTTTACAGATCCCACTTACAAACATCTGTCATGTGATTCTGCCAAGAACCTTATAGTGCCCATCTTGTGTCCAGTTTATAGGCAAACATGTTGAGGTTTTGGTCAATCAAATGGCTAACCTGCAGTCACATCTCAGAAGTGGAGCAGAGCTGATACAAACCCGCTGGCATCAGTTCATTGCTCCTTCTTGAAGGACAGAATGGGAAAAGGTTTTTTTGTGGGGGTGGATGGGGTGCGGGGAGGGACGGAGTTTCGCTCTGTTGCCAGGCTGGAGTTCGGTGGCGCGATCTCGGCTCGCTGCAACCTCTACCTCCTGGGTTCAAGTGATTCTCCTGCGTCAGCCTATTGAGTAGCTGGGATTACAGGCGTGCACCATCACGCCCAGCTAATTTTTGTATTTTTAGTACAGACAGAGTTTCACCATGTTGGTCAGGCTGGTCTCGAACCCGTGACCTCGTGATCCGCCCGCCTCGGCCTCCCAGAGTGCTGAAATTATAGGCGTGAGCCACTGCTCCTGGCTGGAAAAGGTTTTTTATAACAGCTTTTGGATTGAAAATTCTTGTCAGAAATTTGGAAAGGGGGTGCAAAATCAAATGAGGAATTTATTTCATTGCCTTTTTTTCTTTTCCTTCCTTCTTTCCTTTCTTTCTCTCCTTCTTTCTTTCTAACATAACCAATAAAACCTATTGTATGTACTCTAAAAATCCAGCTGTCTGTTTTGTCTGTCTTCTAAAACCTTTCACTTTGTTTATTTTTTAGACCAAAATGTCTTTACTCAGCCAGCTTTCCAAGCCAAGCAGGGTTTCAATTTTTTAAGAAGTAAATTTTAACAGGACAATATGGAAGCTCCGAAGAACAGTAGTCTACGAAAAACAAATTGTTTATTTGGCCATTTGTTTTAAGACAAAAGTAGAAACACTGGGCTGAATAGAGACAGGAGAGGCTTTGGGCAATTTCCTCTGAGACCATGAGACCGGGCAGGATGAAATGTGAATAGAAAACATGCCAGATGTATGCTGCGCAAATACAAACACAACTTTCTATCGCACACTGATTTGGTCATCCCTTTTTCTTTTTCTCAGAAGCTGATGCCTCCATTACTCTATGGAGCTGGAGAATACCATCATATGTAAAGTGATCCTAAAGGCCCCTTTGCACCCAGCCAATCCTAACACACAAATCCCTTCCACCTCTCAGGGCTTGTGGTGCACAGTTTCTCGCCCTGGAATTTTGTCTCAGCAGGTATCAGTACCACCAATGTGCCAGAGAAGAATGCAGTCAGGATGGCGAGAAGTACAGTTTTACTTTCTCCCATTCTGTCTTTCCATTTAGCCACTATTTTTCTTGTCCCCCTCTTCCTCCCCTCCTTATTGCAAGATGTCTGGCACCCAGGGTCTGGCATGAAATCTTACGGATCTGCATTTTCTGCAGGGCTGCAACAACAGGTTTCAACTTGATTTGCCGTCCCTATGAAACGTGGAGTTTCATTTGTTTCCTTCCGAGGACAAGAAGGGCTGTAGCTCTTAGTGCTGAAAGGGGGCATCTTTATGTTGGATTGGATGTTTCTAAAGAGATGAATTCGACTGTCATGTATTATTTAAGAAAAGTATTTTTATTGTATTATGTATTGTGAAAGCACATTCCACTTTTGCATGTCATTTCACTGCTTTGTTGTTTTAAAGTTACTATTGGCCTTGAGAATATCCACTGGCAGAAATTTGCACTTAGCATTCTAAAATGTTAGTCACAAAAAGATGGTGAGAATCATGCTACCTGGGCATCTGATTTTACAAGGTGGGGAAACCGAGTCTGGCAAAAAAGAAAGGGTTTGCTCAAGGTCAGAGCTGGTTATGATAACATTGGAAGAATTCCCGAATTGGAGGGCCTCAGATCATTGGCATAATCCACATGGTCTTCAGGATTCATTCAATGTTCATTTTATTTTTTGCTGTAGCCATTCTTATGCACTTTTATACCACATGTACGTATACTTAAAAACAGACGGCCCTTATATGTAATACTATCTCTCTGGACTGACACATATTATTAATATTTGATTATTTTGCAGAATTTTATAAAGTAGTTTTCCTACTCTGACTGTTTTAAATGACATCATACGCCTTTGGAGAATTTCAAATTGGAGGATATTATCGTTTTTTGGCCATTTCAAATATATTATGAGTTATATACAGGAAACTGATTTTAAAGAGTGATGGATGGATGAATAGATAGCATGGATGAGTAAATAAATGAATACATAGGCATATATTCACATATGCACACATACATACCATTTTAATAATAAATGCATTATTTTGTACAGAGACCTGATTGATAAATGCTACACGTGTGCATCTCGTTGAGCTCAAGGACAGAGCTGCCCCTCTCCTCACTGTCTGCAGTGCCTGGTCCAGGCAGGACCTGCCATCAAGTCAATGCTGAAAATGTTGGCCACACAAAAACATCTGCACCGTCGGAAGGAATAGAAGCTCCAGAACAACGCCTGGGCTTCAAGATCCAATGGAACTTTGTCAGTTGAATGCTAATCTTGAATCCAGGTCTTCTTGCTTCCAAATGTGGTCCTCTGCTGTCTCATCAGCCTCTTGGGGCTTCACGCTGGGCTCCAGTTCAGGGTGTGTGGAGATGCCAAACGCTTCTCGGAATGGCCTATCTGGGATCTCGCCCAGTGCCTTTCTCCCTCCTCTTGCTATTTTTCGTGTCTTTTCTCTTCCCCCTCTCCCTGTCTCGGGCGTGTTTACTTGCAGCAGCCAGAAAGACCACCTTCCACCCGCTCTCTCTTCGGTTCAGCTGCACCTCTCTACTCCAATAAACCGTTTGCATTCCATCTGGTGAGCGTTTGCTCTGAAGACATTTCCTTGTCAATCTCTCCCGCCACATTAAAAATCTGTCATTACGATTGCATCGCCGCCTGGCTCCTGAGATTTCTGACTGCTTTATTGCTCTCCTCATTTTTTTCTCTTGCCTGCTACAGCCGAGAAGCAGAAATAAAGGTTTGTTGTTGAAACATGGCCGGGAGGAAAGTAGGAGGCTCACATCTGTCAAGGCATTACCTTTCTTCAACCAGGGATTAAGGTGTTTTACGGCACTCGCTACTGAGCAGTCACACTGAATAAATTTTCTCAGTAGAACATAAAAATGAACTCATACATTTTGAACCAAGTTTCTTCTTTCCAGCCAGCCCCGATCATTATGCAGTGGCACCCGCATACAGGGGTGCCAGCAAGTTAGGAAGTTTCTCAGACCCATCCCACCTCCCGCCAAAGCTGCATTATTTAAATGCCCGTTGAGGCGAGGGAAGCATCAGGATTAAGGGGAGATGGTGGCTGTGAATGCTCAGGTTTCCTCGGCTTATTGGAGAGAACAGAAAGATTTAGAAGAAACCTGGCCCCAGGTGTCCTCACTCAGGCCTGGCAATGCCCGATCTTGCTTTAAGAGCTGGATCAAATCCCTTTCTGTGGGGAGTGGCCCCTGGTTCCTCCACCATCCTGTCCCCTCCTCCCTGCCCTGTAGGAGCACTTATGTGACAACTGCCTGTTTCACAGCCCATCCTCCTACTTTCTTCTTTATCCCTGAACCTCATGCTTACAAGACTTTACAGTGCCTATTAAGAGCGATGTAACCATAATATTTTGGGGGGCTTTTTTTTTGCATTCCAAACTTTGTACATGGATTAGCCCACTTAGACTTCCTAGCCAACCATTAAAGCAGGCCATTCTGTTCTCATCTTATAGATGAGGAAACTGGGACAGAAAGCCGTGTTAAGCACCTTGCAGAAAGTCAAAGAGCTAGCCAGGGACAGACCTAGGATTTGAACCCAGCATCAGAACCCCTACTTCTAAGACCAGCAGTCTGTTGTTAAGTGCTGTGCTATTCTGCCAACGGCATAGGGCATGGGAAGAGAGGAGTTTAGGAAAGGCTTTGAAACAACTTTCTGGCACAGCAGCGTCTTGGTAATGAGCAAAGGTGCCTGGGAGCGCTATCTTGTCCTGGTACCCTCTGCCCCTGAGGGCTGCCACAGCCCCATCCAAAGTTACAGAGCAACAGGATTGGTGACCTGGGCTGAGGCTTCATCTGAACTCCCTTTGTGACTTTCTCCACTATTTCTCTCTCTCTCTCTCACAGATGCTCACACACACACACACACACACACACACACACACACACAATGTCCTCTCTACCTTTCTGACTATGCTATTCTCTCTACCTGGAATCCTGAAATTCTCTCTATTATTATTTTTTCAAAGGTAGGGAAAACTCCTATTCATCCTTCAAAACCTTTTATTTTCTGTGAAATCTTTCTTTACCCCTCAAGAATAAAATACAGACTCCCCACAACAACAACAAAAACAACACCCCGCATGTCTTTTCTCATCCCTGAGTAATGGCACCCACCGAGTTGTATTATACAGGATCTGTTTTCAGGTTAGTCTCCCCGATAACCATCACAAAAGTCAACACCCCTATACACACTGAGCTCTTAGTAATCTTCATAATAACCCTAAGGGATAGGTCTGCTCTCATCTCTTAAATGGACTGAAGACCTTCTGTTTAGCACCTTAATACCATTGTGTTCTCTGGATGGCGTAATGGAACCAGCAGTGCAGTGAGGGCTAGGAGCAAGACTTGGGGATCTGGAGATTGCCTGGAATCGAGGGCTGGAAGCTGGTTCTGGTTTCTATGGTTTCTAAGAGCTGCCCTTGAACCACGCATCCAGACACCCTCGAGGCAGGGCTTACAGGAGGCACCTCCTTATCACCAGACCCAGGCTTAGGACCTGGCACATAGTGCCCGCAGGGAAAGAAACTCTGCTTTGCTACCAGAAACCTACTTCTAAGACCAGGCTTGGTTTTCCTGGATGGCCTTGCTGCTTGCATTGCTTATAATGGTAAAAGTCTGAAAGCAGCCAGGATGTTCAGCTAAACAGGAACCCCTATGATAATCCAGTCATGCAAAAGAGCCCTATGCAGTTGTGAAGAAAAATGAGGTCACTCTAAATGTGCTGATACAGAAGAGTTAACAAAATTAACTGTTGTTAACTGAATAAAAAGCAAGAGACAGAACAGCATATCACACAAAGAGACAAACATGCATGATAACATGTAGACTACTCCTGAAAGAATGAATAAGAATGAATAAGTGGGCATCCCCAAAACAAAAAATAATTTTTTTTGTCTATCCCTTTTATGTAGTTTGAATTTTTGGTAATGTGTAGGTCTTATTTGCGATAAAATATGAGTTAATTTTAGGTAAGTGCTTCATGAAATCCTAAGGACCACCCTGAAGCGCAAACAGCATCACTAGAGTGGATATGCCCAGCCACAGGTTTGTGAGAATTGGGGAACTCCAGCTCAGTGTAGACAGGCTGGGACACAAGTAAGGACTCACCCTCTTAGGCTGAGCTGGCCCTGGACTAAGGGACACTTGGCTTATTTTCCTTGCAGCCTAGGCACTGAGCAAATGCCCCATGTTCATTTTTGCTTCCCAGCTCATATCTATTCTGATCGGATAAACGGGCCAGTTGGCAGGACCATTGTGATTAACTTTGGCTGATCCCTGAGTAAATGATCTTCTGGATACAGGTGGTAGGCCTTGATCTGATTTGCCACAAGGTAGAAGTCTCAATGTCCCTCATTACCCAACAAACCACTAGGCAGGGAATGACGATACCATGCCTCAGATTGTTTCCCCATAGCCGTCATGGCCTGTCTCCTACACAGAATAGCAGGCATCTTGCTGTGAGTCAACCCCTCGTCCACTGGCTGCAAGTCATGTGAAATTCAATTAACTTTCTACAGGAGGAATAAAAGCAAGGAAGAAGCTGCCACACCTCGAGAGCCAACATGGTACTGAGCACTGTGGTCAATCATTATTTTTATCGGATTAAATAAAACGTTATCCCAATGACAAGTCCACATGGGGAACGTCATCATCCCCATTCTACATACCCAGATGCTGAGGCCCAGCTGCAAGGTGGTGTAAAGGACAGGATGGGGGACATTTGATCTGCCTGCTCAGTCTGTGAGGTGAGCATGCGGGGGCTCTCAGTTTGAATATTGTCTCCACCAGGGTCAAGGGGGGCTACCTGGGGGATTATATCACTTCTCTATGCTTCATTTGCCTCAGCTGTAATGTGCTGCTTATGCCGCTGTGCTATTGTGAGGATTAAATGAGATACCCCTTAAAGGCCCATTGTGCCTAGCATACAGTAAATGCTCAATAAACCCTACCCATCATTATAATCCAACTTGCCAAAATGTTCTCCTTTTGGCTTTACTCCCCAATCAGAGTTCACACATGCAGAGATGTGGGCCCTTCCTTAAGTTTCCCTTTCTTCCTATGCCCATCCAATTTCTTCAAATTTGTTTTGTTAGTTAGATTTTTATTTTCTTGTGACCATTTCATAAAACTAGTTTTGGAGTCCAAAATCCTGTCAACTTGAGCACATTAATCTGCAATCCCCATAAGGATGTGTAATGTGATTTATAGATGCATTTTCTTTAGCTTAACAATATCACGTTCACATTTCGGCCTCGGCGGCCTTCATCGCCTTGCCAAACTCTGGAATTTTATTGTTGGATGAAATAAACTGTGGTTATAAATCATTCCCAGATGTCAGCCTAATTATTTAGAATGCGTGGGGACCTGTTGGATGGAGTGCTTCGGCCACACACTCTCTGCGTGTTTCTGATGGCAGCTTCCTCCCCGCCTCGCCCTGAGAGCTCCCGGGGCTGGCTCTGAGGCACTGGCTTTCTGCCCCAACCCCAGGACTTCCAGGCATTTCCTTTTTTATTTATGATTTTATTACATCAAAGATGTCCCCACCAATGCTGATTTCCAGGAGCTGGGGTTTCTCATCATATCCCTGACTCCTTTCTGCAGAAAAGCAATTTGCTTCCCCGGGATTTTTCACAGCTGACGTTGACAAACAAATGGGACACCTGTCAGGGTTACTTGCTGACCATGAGCGAAGAGGGGAGTGCAGGGCTTCTTCGGGGTGGCAGGAGGGTGGGGCTAAGCATTCGGAAACAGAAGCTCTCAGGGTCATCCTCTGGTCCTGCTGGTGGCACCACTTAGCAAGCCTGCAGGGGAGGACAGAAAGGAGCCCTAGTTATTTTTGGATCTTAAATGGAGATTTTCCAGAAAATTCATTCAGAGAAGGAGCACTGACTATTCACAGCTCCAGCCACACTCCCCAAAAAACCAGCCTCTGCCTACGGTGCCTTCCTCCTTTCTTCCTGTCTTCCTTGTCTAGCTTTTCCTTTCATCACATGCCACCACGGAGGCTCCCACCTGCCTCTCCTCTCTCTACCTTCAGGGTGCCTCTGCTGGAGAGGAGACTTCACCGTTAGGAAGGGGAGACCTAGGATGGGCTGGCCACACACGGGCCAGGGGCTGCACTGCCTACCACACCTCTCCTCCCGTGGGGACTGTACAGGTGCTTTCTTTAAACAGTGCCTTGATAAACCCTAATATTTTTAAATATTCACTTCTGTATCCAGGCCTCTCTCAAAGAGCTACTTGAAGGGTGGTCAATGTTTAAAAATGCGCGCTCTGCACAGTGGAGCAGTGGCCATGCTCTTCTTGCTTCCCTGGCCCCATTATCGGGAGAGGAATCCCTGGCCGGAGAGCGTCCCAGCCGCGCTGAGGTCCCAGCTGCTGATGTTGGCCTCTGCTGCCCTACCCCTCCTTCTGATCCAGGGCCCAGGGGCCTTCCTGCAGGAACTCGGCCTCCTGCCCCTGCCCTCCCACCAGTGTGGGCGGACGTGCAGGTGTCTACCCTGAGCCTCCTCCCCCATCTCCTGGGTTGGTGTTTAGCCAGTTGACACCGTGGCTTGTGGTTTTGCTCTGCCAAAGCCTCCGCCACATGGAGTGTTCCAGGGTGAGCTATAAACGTGACCAGGCCACGAGCTCAGCTGTTGGCAAAGGGTGTGACCAACTGAAAGTGTTTCTTTGGAGCGCCTAAAACAGCAAGGTCTCCAGGATGGGGGGAAATGGATGGTGACGGATTTTTCTACAGTTTCTTTGTGAGATTTTTTTTTAGCTTCCACCCTCTCTATCAGATTAAAAATAATAATAAAATCCCAACAAACGGGGAAAAATGCTGGAGATGAAGTTGTTTGAGAGGCAGACCATTATAAAAAGAGAAAAAGAAATGGCTCAGGGTTTCAAAGACTTCTTACTGGCTTATCAGCAGGGAAACAGCTACTGCCCTGCGGCCTCATGGGAGAGCTTAGATGTGGGAACAGGTTGTGAACATTACTGGATCATAGGGTGCCAGGAAGGTGTGAGGGGTTGGTATTAAGGCGCTAACAAAACATACAGAAGGTGGAGAACTTTAAAAGATGGGAGAGGGCCAACAAGTCCTACTTGGGTCTCCAGCAATGGCTCCAGGCCACACCCTGTGCTCACCACACCAGGGAGTAGGAGCTGAAGATGCCTAGAGTTCAGTCAGAGACACCCAGAGTTCAGTCAGAGATGCTGAGGGTTCAGTCAGAAATGACGAGAGTTCAGACAAAGCTGCCCAGAATTCAGTCAGAGATGCCTAGAATTCAGTCAGAGGCAACCAGAGTTCAGTCTGAGAGTATCAGAGTTCAGTCAAAAACAACTAGAATTCAGTCAGAAATAACCAGAGTTCAATCAGAGCTGTGCAGAGTTTAGTCAGAGACACCCAGAGTTCAGCCAGAGACAACCAGAGTTCAGTCAGATGCCCAGAGTTGTCAGAGATGCCCAGAGTTCAGTGAGAGATGACCAGGGTTCAATGAGAGATGACCAAAGTTCAGTAAAAAAAAATCAGAATTCAGTCAAAAATGACCCAAGTTCAGTCAGAGCTCCCCAGAGTTTAGTCAGAGATGCCCAGAATTCAGTCAGATACAACCAGAGTACAGTCAGAGATGACCAGAGTTCAGTCAGAGATGACCAGAGTTCAGTCAGAAATGACCAGAGTTCAGTCAGAGACACTCAGAGTTCAGTCAAAGGCTACCAGAATTCAGTCAAAAACAACTAGAGTTCGGTCAGAAATGATCAGAGTGCAATCAGAGCTATCAGAGTTCAGCCAGAGATGCCCAGAATTCAGTCAGAGACAACCAGAGTTCAGTCTGAGATTATCAGAGTTCAGTCAAAAACAACTAGAATTCAGTCAGGAATAACCAGAGTTCAATCAGAGCTGCCCAGAGTTCAGTCAGAGACACCCAGAGTTCATCCAGAGACAACCAAAGTTCAGTCAGAGCTGTCCAGAATGAAATCAGAGAAGGCCAGAATTCAGTCAGAGATGACCAGATTTCAGTCAAAAATAGCTAGAGTTCAGTCAGAAATGACCAGAGTTCAGTCAGAGGCAGTTTAGTCAGAGATAGCCTGAGCTCAGTCAGAGACAACCAGAGTTCAGTCAGGGCTGCCCACAGTTCAGTCAGAGATGTCCTGAGTTCTGTCACTGAGCTTGAAATGACACACCATGCCCCCAACTCCCATTCTGGGAAAATGTCCATAGTCCAGGAAAAACGCAATCTTCAAATTGAGGTTAAAGTTCAAAATGTCCTGTTAGTACAACCCATCACTGAATGGACAAACTGCCTTAGAGAGCTCCTCATGTAATTTTGGGCTACCTTATGAATATTTCTGTGGAGGAAAGATCGCTAGTTTTGAGGTCAGACTGTCTTGGGTCAAAACCCAGCTTTGAAAGGTGCAGTTTCTGTGAATGTGGGAAAATTGGTGAATCTGTGCAGAAGTGGGGAAAGTAATGCTTCCCTGGAAGGACTGCTATGAGGGTGACATAAAGCTCCTCGAAGAGGCATCAGTGCAAATTAGGTCCTGAACCAGCGTGAATCCCTGAGTATCACACAGGTGGCGTTCTGGCCATGGTCCAATGTGTAGGAGTTCCAGAATGGGTGCAGAAGGGCAAGCAAAAGGATGGGAGGGTGAGCAGAAGACTGAAATAAATAAATCTCTGTGTCCTTTCCAAATTGCTGCTTTTTTTTTTCAAATTTTTCAGAATTTTTTATTGGAAAAAATTGAATAATTTTTTTCTTGAAAGAATTTTCCCTTACGTAAACTCAAATATTTTAAAGTCGAATTGGTGAGAAGCTAAACTCAAATCTCTCCTAAACCAAAACAACTGAATTTTTTTTTCTTATTTCTCTAAGTCTGTCTAATAGGCAATCAGCTATCTAACTGATTAGTTTATTGACCAGTTAAAAATATTATAGATTCAGTTTCCATTAAGAAACAAAATAAATTACAACCCAATGATGATCCCACTTAGTGTCAAACCCTGTATTACAATTTTAACCCGAGAGGTATTTCTTCTTTCTCCCTCAGATGTGGTGCTTTGTGAAAAGGTAAGATACCAGCCAGGCCACTTGGCAATGGCATGACATAAAGGTTTGGAAGGATATTTCTTAGTCATTGAGGTCTATTGTGTGGTCTGGGAGGCAGCACAGCTGACCTGGGGCAGAGACTCCTCAGCAGGGGCCACTGCCTCTCATTTGGTTCGTAGATCCCTCACGCACTTTTCATGGGGAGTGAGAAGGTGCCCTAGAAAGTTCTTCCTGCTCCCCTCTGCCTCCTTTACTTGACATGTCTCAGGCAGAAAAATTGTATGCAAAAACATGGAAGTAGGACCCAACCTGTTGTACTCCAGAGAGAGAGTCCCTAGTCTGTTCCCAGCACTGCACTCCCGCTACACAGGCATCAATGCTTTATGGGCCTCGCACCGGGAATCCCTGGAGGGGATCCTTACACCTGGAGGGAGGTCCTTTCATTCTTCTCATTTTACTGATTTAAAACTTGGAGCTGAGAGGGAGGGAATAACTCGAACCAAATGACAGTTCTTGGAGGCCTGCATCCCGAGATTAGCAAATGTGGATTTAGTAACCTTGGGATGGGAGCAGGAGTTAGAAGAATGAAAAAGCCGTTACCCCTGATCCCGATTTCAAGGGGATCCCAGCCTGGGTCAGCTAGTTCAAACTCTTCTGTTCCATGAAGGAATATACGATGGATTCATCGACACAACAGGTATTTCTTGAGCACTGACTTGTCCCAATCACTGATCCAGACACAGGTGGCTGTGTGCCCCCGGGGACTGAGAGGACAGCTGCAAAGCCTGTGTTCTTCCCCATGAGCCACAGGATCCCTTGTGTATGCAGAGAAAGGCAGCAGCGCATTTGTACAATAAAAAGACCACTTTACAGAGTTGTCACTGGATATTTCTAATCTACTTAAAAATGTAAACCATGCCTGTGAACCATGTGTGGGATTCAGTGTGTGACCTGTGGGTTTGCTGTGATAGGTATTGGGGAAGGAACATAAACCAACCCATGCAATTCCCGGGGCTAACAACTAAGCCAGGGATGGCCACTCCAGGGGGCTTCCAAGGCGAGGTGTGATTAAAGATGAGTGCGTGTCAGCCCTCGAGAAAAATGAGAACATCCAGATAGAGGAACTAGGACAAGCAAGAGGCAAGCTCTGTGTGGTGGGTGGCCGGTCAGGAGCAAGGGGACCCATGGTTGATTTAAACTGTTGAAGAAGAAACCCTGACTCAGGGAGTGGCCCAGGAAGTCCCTGGGACCTCTGCGGCCTTATATATGCCATGTTAAGGAAGTTGTCTGTGCTACATGGTTGCTCCCCCTTGGCCCTGTTGACATTTGGGGCTAGATCCTTCTTTGTGGGGGGCTGTCCTGTGCATTGTAGGGTGTTGAGCAGCAGCCCTGGCCTCTACCCACTAGATGCCAGTAGCAGTCCCTCCTCCAGTTGTGACGACAGAAAATATCTCCAGGCATTGTCAAATGTCCCCTGGGGGCAAAATCGCCCTGGGTTGAGAACACTGCTCTAGGCAAAAGGCTGTAAGCACACAGGGACAGCCTGTGACTAGAGGGGCCTCAGCAGGAAACAGCCTACAGAAGTCACTTGGGGCCTGCCGCAGTGCTTCCAGCCTCAGGGGCAATGTCTGGCACACAGTAGGTCCTCAGCAAACTGGTGCCAAGCCTCCGTTGTACAACAGGGCTGTTGCAAGATACTCAAAGGATCTAGGTGTCAAAATGCTCTGCACTGGGCAGGGCTAGGGCCCTGTCAGACCACCGTCCCTTGGCCTAGGAGGCCACAGTGGGCACCACCTCTGGCCAGGCCATGGTGGGTGGCTATTTATCTGTGTGTCCACAGCTGCCTACCAGGCATATTAAAGTCCATGAAATAAGGATGAGGCCTAGGAGGGGTAATTAAAGCCACGGTGACATTGATCTGCTGAGATTTCTGAGAGAGCCCAGAGCACATAGGGTGATTCTCCATCTTACCTCATGCAGGCCCAGCCTGATTGGCCCCCTGGGCATTGCTGGGGCCGAGGAACCTCACCTGTGGCCGGGAGAATCCCAGGGCAGAGCCAGGCTGGCTTCAGAGGCTGTGCAAAACAGGAGGCCTGGGCCTGGGGGGCAGCCCAGCTGCTGCGCTTTGCCCTGAGAAGGCAGGAGCAGGCCGATCTATTAAAGACACAGGTCCCCATTCTCAAAGGTCTCAAAGGTTAACCTCTTCCCCTCCTAGGCCCTGAGACTCCAGGTTGTGAACCTGAAATGCTCCAGGGTCATGCCACCTGCAGGGCAAGTCCATCTTTGCACATTGGTCCAGATGCCCACAAAAAGGTTGCAGTCTGGATGCAAATTAAGTCAACAGTTAATTCTTGACCCTCTACCCTGAGCTAGGAAGGGTGCTTACTTTTAAAAATAGGAAGATCTAATATTTTCTTGAAATAATATTCTTTGCAAAGATGGACTCTTTGATCAGAACAATAATTGCGTTCTTACTGTTACAGATACCGATCAGTGTTTGTTTCTTTGTTATCATTTTAGCTTCAGTTTTACAATTAGCATAGTGAGTGAAATTAATTAATGTATGTTCAGAGTCAGAAAGAACCAACACTGGCTTTGGTTTTACCCATGACTTGGGCAAATCATTTGAGCATATTGTGTCTTCATCTCTCTATTGATAAATGGAGATAAAAGTAATCAGTGCCATAGAATGGAAAGGATCAAATGAAATGATTGCAAAATCATGAGCTTAGGAAGCCTTAGTTCATTTGCTCCCTTGCTATATGATAGATTCTTTCTTATACTTAAGATTATTACGTCCTCACAGTCCTTTGAAGTGGTCATCAGCCACGCACTTTACAGATAAGAAAACTGAGGCAGCAAATCCTTTCTGAGCTGTGATTCCATATGAGGAGACTCCATACCCACCCCATCTCAGAGGGGATTACTGAGGAGCTCACGCTGCAGGAAGCCCAAGTTATTTTTTGTCTTCCAGCTGCTAAAATCAGACAAGTAGAAGGCAGGTGCCCTGCCTCGAAGCCTGCGATTGCCTTCCTTCCTGCCTGCCCATGAACTGGCATGCACTGTACTTCGTTACATCATTGCAGCTTCTGGTCTTCCTTTGTGAAAACCTGGCCTGTTTTTTGCCCTCTTCCTTCGCCACACTGGTGGGGGATGGGAGCTGCCCCTCTGATCTTTGCACTGTAAAGGAAGTAGCAACCCTATCAGATGGGAGGAGGGAGAAGTTTTCTTGGGGCCTAGAAAAAAATAGCCTTGTCTCCCACACAAGTGGGGCACCTGCAGTGAGATCGCCGGTCTAAATATAAAGAGATGCTTTTTTTTCTCATGAGCTGTCTTGAGTGGTGTGAAAGATTCTTCCAGAATTTTGGAGAAGAAGTCGATGCCTGCCCTACTTGATAAACACCTAATTGATAAAGTGAAACTGTGTGTGGTTCTTGGTTGCCATATGTGTGGTCTGCCTATGGAAAAGAAGAAAGACCTTCTCTTGAGACTTATTCTGTTCCAGCCCATAATCATATAGTCATGATTCCAAAGAAGTTTTGCAAACTCAAAAGTAGTTTTTATCATTAATCTGGTGGTAAAACCTGACCTGAACTGATAGAACTAATATAAGGCTATTTATAGTCTTTATTTTTCTCATGTAATGTGAACAGTCATTGATTTCACTGCAGAAATATTGTGTTCTATCCCTAAGTGCTGTCCTAGACTCCTCTGCACGATGCTCTATGATATGTAATTATGAGACATATTAATTATTTTAAATGTACCAAATTCTGATTTCTAAATTACATGTGGTTTCAAAGGTTTCTGAAAACAGATTGTGGGCCTGCAAACCAAATCTGTAGTCCCACTTTGAAGGTGTATCCTGTAGACACCCTTGGGTAGTGGCAATTATAGGGGTCAGAGAGATCGATCAACCTCAACCCTAATTCTCATTTAGAAAACTAAAGTCTGTGGCATCCTCAGCCAAACTGGAACTCATTAGAGCCTCAGGTTGCCCAGTTACAAAGAGGAAAACAGCAGCATCTTCCTTGCAAGGTTTCTGTGAGATTATGTACTTAAAGGTTATTCATGTATTGGCCATTGGGACACTCTAAGGTTGTCCATATTTGCAGATGTTCTCTGTAATGAATTTCAGAGTCAAGCACAAAGATGTTGTAAAATTTTCACCTCTTCCAAGTTTGCTGTCCTGTGCTTGGAGTAGGACATGACCCCTGGGAGCTTGGGGCTGGGAAGGAGGTAACAGCCCATGAAGACCTGCCTAGGTCAGGGCAATTAGCAGGAGCCACCAAGACCTTCTCAGTATTAATTAGCTGTCCCTGCCCTGGTGCTACAGAGGATTTCCAGGCCTCTGGAGAGCCCTCAGGGATGTTGCCACTCACAAAGGAGTTCAGCTCTGACCATAAGAGCTGAGTAAATAGGATGAAGCTTGGCTTCCAAAGGGCCAGGGGCTGATGCAAGAAGTATCTCCCTGTGCGCAGGTGAGAGGCAGACTCTGGAAGGATGAAGTGTGGACAATGGGTGGAAGGACTGGGCCTGGTGCCTGTATGCTCAGCCTCCCTATTTCCACTCTGATGGCTAGTCTTTCTCCTGTCTGTTTTTTTTGTTTTTTTTTTTGGTTTCTGCTCTGATCTCTCTGTTTCTCTCCTGCATTGGGCCTCCTCTAACCTGCCTCCTTCTACATGTCTCTCTCTACGACCTTGCAGTTTGGTCCCTGTTGGTCTCTCTCTAGTCCTGTCTCCCTGTCTCTATGGCTGTCTCTTCTCACATGCATACTCCAGGGCATTCTACCCTCAGAGCATAAAGCTTAAGTCACGTGGTGGCTGATGGTCCCTACTCTTCCACTGAGCCCATGGTTCTCTCCAAAGAGAAGGTGATTCACAGGGCACAGGATAGCTGGCATTTTCTGGGTGACTGTTCTATTATATTTCTAACAGAAATATTTATTCAACAGATATTTATGGAGCACCTACCACCTGCCAGGCACTGTAGATGCAATAGTGAACAAGAGAGGAAGTCTTTGCTCTAATGGTGGGCTGGGGAAAGGCCTATATAGAGACGACAATGAGACCTGGCATTTCAGAAGGTGATAAGTGCTCTGAAGAAAAATAAAGGCAGATGATGGGATAGAAAATGCTGGGGGCAGGGGAGAATGATCACTGACAAGGGAGCTTTGAGGTGTCCTGAGCGAAGTGACAAAGAGAGTGTGTTGCTAACCGGGGAAGAGCTTCCTAGACAGAGGAAAAGAGAAAGTACAAAGACCCTGCGGCAGAAACCTGCTGGGTGTATTTAAAGATTAGCCAAGAGTACGCAAGATGATAGAATAAAGGGTCAGAGAAGCCTAATATTTTCCCATTTGATCTTTGCAATCTTTCTTCTAGAGAGAGGTCATTAGCCAAATGTGGATCAGAAAATAGAAATTGTTGGCCGCAAATCACAGAAATTTCAAGTTAGTCACTAAGGTGAGATTCTAACGAAAACCTACAAAGAAAAAACTGCCTTCCACAAGGCTTTACTAGAGCTGGGGGACTTAGAATGAAGCTGTAAGCAGCAGCCAGCTATTAGGATCTTATTCAAATGGAGTGGCATAGGGACAGAGCAACTGTCCCAGCCTCCAAAGTCAGGAACAGCTACCACAAGTGACAATCCTGAAAACTCCGGGTTCTAGGAGGAGGCGAGAAACAGCATGAGGATAGGTTGAAATCTGAACCCCAAAACAATTGATCACTCACAACTAAGGAAACTGAGGCTTGACGTATTGGATGAAATACGTCAAGCATTTCATCCAAGGCCCACAGCCTGTGAGCAATGAGACCTAAATTCAAATCCTTTCCCCTCACCGTGTTGCATGGTACCAGTGTACAAGTGTAAAATGAGATTGAAAAATTCAAGCAAAAGGATGCCAGAGAAAAATACCATTTTTCTCCTAGTATTTAAAACACGCTTTTAATTTGGGTTGAATGGATTTGTGAACCATCAGCAATAGCATTTCATTGACAAAGACTATTTTCCACCAAGAAAAAAAAAAGGGTTATTATTTTAACCTCCCACCTGATTCATTTTCTAAAAAGAGTGAAACGTGATTTTGAAAGAAGAATTACATACATTGATATCACATGAGTGGGAAGCAGGAGCCGTCAATGAATCATCTCCTTTCTACAACTCTCAAATCAATCCAGACACATGTCAGGTTGATGTCCATGGTGTGGGACCATTTCCCTGATTGGATCTTCACATAAGGTGTGTTGGCATAAGAGAGAGAGGAGAGTCTCTGGCACCTTCACCTTCAATATACAATGAGCATCCACGATAAACTCAGCCACAGAAACATTCATTCACTAATTTATTATTTCATTCTTTCTCTTCCTTCCACTTTTGTTCATTAAACAATTTACTGTGTACCTACTGGGTGTTGAGTCCCCTGCTGCCTATGGAGCACCCAAAGACCAACAAACTACAGTCTTTGCATTTTATTGAATTGGGTTTATTTATGAGAAACAAGGCTGGGTTCCCTTCCTTGGGGAACTCACATTCTAGTGACAGCTGGACAACGGAAGACACCAGAATCCAGCCTGAGGTAAGGGTCAGGTCAAAGGTAGGACGGGAGGAGTCAAGGCTCTGTACCTGGGACCTGAAGACATGAGTGGAGAAAAGGTTCTACTTGCCCCCAAGCCTCAGTGGGCTGCCTTGGGGTAGAAGGGTACAGCCTTGGTCTGTGGGGCTCGGGTGGGTCGGAGCAGGACAGAGAGACCAGATGACAGAGCATAGTGTTTGTCAGAGGGGATGCGAGAAAGGACACATGCATTGCTCTTTGCATGGAAATATTGATTATTTGAGACTCTGAAACACAGACTGAGTCACATCCTCCGGTAGGAAAGCCCCTGCCCCAGTCCCTCTCTGGGGTTCAGCCAAAACACTGGAAACAGACGAGGGGCCCCAGAACAGTGATCACACTGCCAGGATTTTTGTTCTTACCAGGTGTGCCCTATACAGGCCGTTGAAGTTGTATTCTGACTCTTGGGGCTTTCTAAAGACTTGAAAACCAGATTCACCTGCAGGTGAGACTGCTACGGAGTATAAGGATCACAGCAACAAATTGCTGTGCGAAGATCAGGAGAATGGTCAGGTTCTGGTCTCTAGTGTCCAGTTAGATAAGAGGCTTTGGGCAAATTACATAACCATTCTAAGTCCAATCTTAGTTCTCCATGAATAGAGGACCATTACTCACTCTACCTAAGTGCTATTAAAAATGAGTAGGGGTATGTTCAAACAATTTGTAATCTGTCATATATAAATATGAAAAAGTAGCATCATCTTAAGAATTTATTGACATAGTCACACAATATATATGTTCATGAGCATAAATAATATTTGGATATCTATATGCAGTATTATATATGCCGGTATATGCAATTGGATTTAAAATGGGTCTTGAAGTACTATTTTAACTCTCATAGCTTTCTGATGGCCCTGGAATCAAATTAGTCAAAGGCTATGATTGCCACAGGGAAAGATAATTTTAGGAATGATAAGAATTGCAATATCAGTTAGTACCGGCTTGTTAATGAAACTTCAAAGTTGAAACCAAAGTGGGATCTGCAGACTGCTCCAGAGAAAAAGTCCTGTGGTTCTGCAAATCTTCTTTCTGTCTTTAATGAGTGCTTAACCTCCCTGCACTTGAACTTGGGCATCATGGCCAGTAGTCAATTTTCACTCTAGTTCATGTATTTTTTTTTCCTTTTAATCCTGAAAATCTGTAGCCATGTCATCAACTCCTTCTTAATTATACCATATTCTTTACATCTGTCCTGCTAAATAACTCTAATTGAAATAGCACCGGCGTGAATTTTTGTAATGTTCCCCCCAAGACATCCCGAAAGTGACTCACGAGAAAACAGACTGAAGTCACAGCTGGAAACACGTCAAGGATCATTTCCATTTTTACATGATTAATTTGAATTTAATATCTTAAATCAAAACCTGATTAATTTAAATAAAATTTTGATGGTGCCCTGCTTCTAATATACATTGCAGTAATTAGATTCGGCTTAATGTGGGTTTTTTTACATAATTAAAAAAAAGGAGGAAGTGAAGTGTAACAATGCAATGTTGATACAAATCTGTCTAAATATATATACAGGACTGTGGTTCTGGACATTAGTCAGGTAAAGAGAGGATAGCTAATTGAAAGGACTTTAGTGAGCCGAGAATAAGCGTGACTATTCTGGGCTCATCCCATATCTATAGCGAAACATCTGATTCTATGATCAAAAGCAGAAAAACTTTTTGTTCCAAGCAAGTGATACCCACAGTGGGCCATAACACCAAGAAGCAAAGCGTGGACTTGATGCTATCTTCAAGCGCAAAGGCTCATTTCTCCACTTGTCAGACATGGATAGAGGCCCCCCTATCCTCTGTCCATGGGTCTGGACAGAGCAGGTGCCGACATTGCAGACTGACATGAGCATCAGCTCCAGTTAAGCAGGGACACTGTATGGACTGTTGCCAGCCCCCATCTTTGAAGACATAGCCTCTGGGCCACCCCCAGAGGAGCTTGATTTGCACAACCTGCCCCTCTTGAGAAAACGAAATGAATCTGTGTTACCAACTTTCCCCCAAATCTAGACTTCTGTTTAGCCCAATTCCAGTTGGCCTAGATTCATATACTATGAGGTCCCCTAGAAATAAACGTGCGTATCCAGCATCGTGACTGAGTGATCATATTCCAAAGAGATCTAGCCCAAAGTTCTTGTTTTATAATCAAAAGGAAGCAACTTGATCAAAAGAGTCCACCCACTTACCAACACAGATTCTGAACAACTTTTTTCTAAACCAAGTCTTGACCCTAATTTGCCGAGTGACCCTAGACAACAATGTCAACCAGTATGGAAAGTACTTGTCCATGAGGAACTCACTCCACCGACCCCAGCCTAGAGAAGGAAGGCTCAGAGATCCTTCCTGAACCAGAGACCTGAGGTTGCTGAGCTGAGCAGTATACCAGATTTCTCAGGTGGGCGCATCTGATGGAAGGGTCCCCAGTGGCTTCAGCCAAAGCCACTGTTCTCAGTGAGCTCCAGGGCCCATTCTTCACTAGCTTAGGATGTTTATGGACTTCTGTGAAACTCAGAACCAATGATGGTGGAGGCGCATGACTTGATGACAGAGCAGAGCACAGATAGAGACCAACACCTTTATTTTACATTCCATGTTTAAATGAGGTCATGCAGTTTTCGTCTTCCTGGGTCTGGCTTATTTCACTTAGTATAATGTCCTCCATGTTCCAGGCCCCTCTACGTTGTCTAACCACACACACATGCACACAAGAATCGTAACTATGCGAAGTGATAGATGTGTTAATTAGCTTGATTGTAGTGATTATTTCACAGGCATACATATACTGAATCATCAAGTCATACTCTTTCGATGTAAGCAATAAAATTTTTAAAAAGAACCCAGTGTCTCTTACTTTTATTATCTATCAATTTAGTTTGTTTGTTTTGTTTTGTTTTGTTTTAAGACAGAGTCTTGCTCTGTCGCTCAGGCTGGAATGCAGTGGTGCAATCTTGGCTCACTGCAACCTCTGCCTCCAGAGTTCAAGCAATCCTCCTGCCTCAGCCTCCAGAGTAGCTGGAATTACGGGCACCCACCACCACGCCCAGCAAATTTTTGTATTTTTAGTAGAGATGGGGTTTCGCCATGTTGGCTAGACTGGTCTCAAACTCCTGATCTCAAGTAATCTGCCTGCCTCAGCCTCCCAAAGTGCTGGGATTACAGGTGTGAGCCATTGCACCTGGCCTATTTATTAAATTTTAATTCAATAAAATTAAAATTTTATTAAATTAAAGGAACCTTTGGAATCGCCTGAGGAAAACAATTACAAACTGCTGTATGCACGTGTACACAGAATAGTTTGCTTGTAATGGTAACAATTGCTATTATTATCCCAACTTAAATGTAAAATTTCCTCCAAATTAATCAACCATATTTATCAGCTGCCTTCTATATGCATAATATTATGTACTGAGTAGTTTACACTCAGGTCTTCATAATTTAGAAACTGCAAAATAATGCTCTATACTGTAAAATTGCTCATACCACAGAGACTTATTACATTTCCCTTCTTCCTTCTTTCCTCTCTCTGTCCTCTTCTGCTGTCCTTCCTTTCCTTACTCCCTCCCTTCCTTTCCTCTTTCCTTCCTCCCTCCCTCGCTCTTTTCCTTCTTTCCTTCTTCCTTCATTTATTTCTTCCAACAATGCAGTGCCCTAAATGCTCTTCCCTGAACGTTTGTCCAGGCAAAATAGAGAGAAATTAACGCAGGGCGTGCGTGTCTCTGAGGGTGAGGACACAGGGGCCTGGAAGGGTCATTGAGGAAGACACTCACCAACATTTCTGTCTAATTTTAACTGGTCAAGGTTCACATTCAGTTTAGTTTCTATCATTTAATTTTTCCTCAAAGGGTTTGATTTCAGTCCTCCACTGCGAGTTTTAGCCAGGAGCATGATGTTTGAGAGTCATTTAGTACACAGCTGTGCCTTGTAGCACGAAAGGGAGTGGAATCTTGGTCTCGCACGCATTTGCACAGCTTAGTGTATGTAAGGGAGACCGTTTAGTCATTTGCTTTGAGCCAAAATGGACAGAACACTCTTGAAAGTCACTTTCAGACTTCCCTGCAGATTCCATGTGGCGTCTGCACTATCGAGTTACTGTAGCTGTCTACACTACTACTAATAATTATTATAATTATGATAACTGTTTCCAAATCCTGACACCTACATATGTTGCATACTGTGCTCACAATTTCCACACAACATCCCTGCATAATGTACATTGTTCAAACCATTTTATAGACTTGGAAACTGAGCCTCCTGGAAATAAACATCACTGGGTTCCCACACTAGTTGGAACCAGAATCCAAGCTCAGCCTTGTGTACCCCTTGTTGGGCAGCTGGGCCAGGCCCCCTCTGTCAATCCAGGTACACAGATAATTGGCCAGTCCTTTTGCTGGGGGCCAGGACACACTGACTCCTCTGCAAATGTGCACCTTTGAAAGGGCTTTGGTGAAGATCAGCCAGCCTGTGCCTCACCAGCCTAGGCATCTTCTGACGCATCAGTTGACAGAGAAAAAGAACTCAAATAAGGGATTCAAGGAAATCACTGATTTATTATTTATCACAAATGGTCTAACACAATGACTTTCTAATCTGACAGCTGGGACTTTTGATGGCAATCAACAATTTAATTTATTTCTAAATTTAGATTTTTCCTTTTTCTGCATCAAACACCAAAGCTGGCTAAAAATAGTCGCACAGTGAATGTTAGAGGGGAGAATTTTACCTCTTATGCTTTTTTTATTTCTTTTTTTTAATGTCAAAGTTAAAGTCAAAACAAAATTAATCAGGAGGGGTTATCTATAATGAATCACCATGCAGCTCAGGAGGAAAGGGTCGGGGGGGAAGATATCTTTGCCAGCAGCCGAAGGAATGTTCTTTCAAAGAGTCACATTAGACTATAGGCTCCATGAGAAAGATTGCAGATCTTCCATATTCAGCAGCATGAATCAAAACTCTTCAGCTCTAGTCTAACTTTCTTTTTTTATTATATAGCAGCGGGGGTTGGGGTTTGTATGGGCTGTAATTTAAATGGTTAATTGAAAGGAAGCCGTGGTGAGCTGTTTCTGGCTACAATATTACTGCGACAATCTTATCTGAGCTTACAGAGTTATTTCCAATTTGTAAATGCTGCATGCATTTCTACCAGATAAAACACTTAAAAATCCCAGACCTGAGTAAAGTGACCTTGCTGTTCTAGAGCCTTCCACACCTGCCCTTTTCTGCCTCTCCACCTCCTCCTGTTCTGATGCCCCCCCCAACCCCCACCCCCACTCCTCCTCTTTCCTGTCTCTGCTGGGAAGTCAGGTCACTACTCAAGCCTCCCCCTTAGGCAAATAAACTTAGTCATAAAGTGGTGGAATGAAGTGTAATCTTGCCTGTAAGACTCATTGGACAGAGGAGAAAACTGAGGCTCAGAGAGGGCCAGTGACTCACTGAGGTCTTGCAATGAGAGAGTAACATTGTTGGGACCAGAATTCAGGCTTTGTCCCTCCTAAGCCCAAAGTCCTTTGGGTGGCATAGAAATCCCCAGAGAAATTGCCCGCCATGACATTCAATAAGAGGTGACATAAATTACATGTTAGAGAACCAGACCCATTTGCCCCAGTTTCCTGGCTACATCAGTGTGATTTCACAATTCCAGGAAATCCTTGCCTGGGAAGAAAAAAAGTTGTAAACACCTTTATTATTTATTCTACGAACTTCCAAGAAAACCCATGTAAAAGAACAACAAGCTAGTCTAACTCTTCAATAAGTAGTGGTAAACTTGGAGTTCACACCCCACGACTCTTTGAAAACTTTCACCTCAAAATCTTCACCTTGCTACACCCACCACCAACCTTAAACGATTATCTCTGGACCCACTTTTATGCCTAATGAGAGAACCATACTGTAAGGCCCGCCTCAAACTAGCCACTAGAATTTCATCAATAGCCAGTAAGACTCTGTTAAGATCCTGCTTTCTGTGAGAGTCACTTGGTGTTGTCTTGTGGACAGGTTGTGTTTGAGGAGCTGGCATTCGACGTGGGTAGAATGTGGCACCATGTACGTGTACTGATGGGAGGATGAAAGGTCTGGATGATGAGCAACAGGAGAACTGCCAAGATGCAGCAGGATGAAGTCTCCGTAAAACGGGCAGTCTCACTTCCGGAGCCACGCCCTAAGTCCTGACAGAGGGCAGACATGGCAGCTCTGGTAGAGAGAGGCGGTCCTTGTCGTCAGGGGCTCACAGCTCAGTGATGCCTAGGACTCTTCAACACACAGCAGTAATGCCTCATGCCACATGGGACATTTGTGAAGAGGGAGATGGTAGACCCAGAGGAGGGGTAGGTAAATTCTTCCTGTTAGATTGGTAAATGCTCTTTGTCAGGTGATTTGACCCATCAAGGAGCATCTAGAATGAGAAGCTTGGAATGGCCTTCCGGGAACCATGGCACCAGCTGCTTTGGGATCAAGTGTCTGAGGGACAGTCTAGGCACTGCTGTCTTCTGACTGACTGGATGTGGGGAAGTGCCTTAACCTCAGGCATGTCAATATCTTCATCTGCGAAAAAGGAAAAATAATAATAGTACCCACCGCAGCAGATACAGGGGCTCAAACATGCGAAGCACCAAAGAAAGCCTCGGTAGGGTAAAATACATTATCTTAGGAGTTTCAATGTGATCCTAACAGCCTTCTGATTAAAGACCACAATCCAATGGCTACCCTCTTATTAGAAAATCAAGTGTGGATTTCAGAGAGATCAAGTTCTTTCTGCCCCTAGCCGGCTGGGTAGAAATGAGCCTGTCTTTTCTCTGTCTGAACCTGTTTCCTTGTCTAAAAGGTGAGTGCAGGGGACATAATGACCTCCAAAGGACTCAATGGTCTCTCATTGCTGTCCCTAAAGCCCCACACCTCTGTAGCCCATCACCTGCCTCATCTTCCGGGAACATCACCTTTGCAAATTCATCTCTTGCCTGCGATATGAGGAATGTCTCCGGCTTTGTTTCTCTATTATAATAGATGTAAATTAATGTTTTGCCTTTGTTTGCCGCAGTAATCATAGAGGCAAGTGTATATTCCTAACAGCTATCTTATTTTCAATTTGCAAAGCATACTGTGCTTAATCCCACGAGCCAGCCCGTGGCTCCAGATATGAATTTTAAAAGATAATTAGCCCAGTGCAGGAGGTGCTCTCTGAGACAAGGAGCATGCACCAAAGCCTGGTCAGAGGGGTCCTTTGGGGGACCCTGCTGGGTCACAGATTCTCCCCCAACCCCGCGTGGTTTATTACTTTTTTTTCATCACTGCTGCCTCTGTGAGAACCAGATGATTTGTTCATGAAAATTTAAATCATGTTCATACTAGAAGCTGAAATTTCTTTTTGGGGTTGTTATTTGAGGATTCTCCCGCCACCCTCCACCAATATTTTTTTATGATATTCATGGCAGGTGACAATTTATTTTCTGTTTTTTTTTTCTTTGTAACTCTAACTGAAAGAAAACACGAGGTCTGTGGTGGTTGTTTGTAATGTTGATGCCTATGGCAGATTAAGTGACCATTCATTAGAAAAAGCCACAGAAGGCCCTGGGTCCAAAAGATGAATGCCCTTCCCAGCTTCAACCATGGACTCTGCCTGCAAGAACTTTACCCCCAGCAGGAAATCAGTTATGGAAACAAGCACACATTTCAACGGGCTGAAGAAACATGCCAGTTTGCCTGTATCACAGGACATTAGCCAACCATTCATCGCACCCAGGGCTGGCTTTGCTTTTGCTTGGCTGTCGAATAGACACATGCACATGAGTGGAACCTCTGTGCCCAGCACTGTGCTGGGACTCTGGGGTGATGCACAGGTGAGCAGGTGCAGCCCATGCTGTCAGGAATGCCCTGAGAGCCTGGCAACACTCCTGGGACTCAAGAAGGCAGGTGGAATGAGAGCTACAAGACAGGTGCAAATGGTACCACTGTTATCATCAAAGAGGGTAGAGTACATTGCCCCTCACCGTGCATCTGGGACACCTTACTTGAGGAGGTGGCATTTGAGCTGGTTTTGATGAGATAGCATATATTTTAATCAAATCATATATACCTGAATCAGGTAACTTATATTTTGATATTATGATCTCCCGAGGAAAATAAAAACTAGAAGATGGTAATAGCTCACATTTATGGAAGGCCACCTACACAGCAACTTTTCACATCATGTCCTACGTATCTCATGATGATGCTGAGATGCTCAGGGGCTCCGAAACATACCCGAGGGTTCACAGTGAGAGGGTGGCAGAGTTGGAATTTGAATCCTGGTAGTTTTGTTCCCAAAGAGACCCTGGCATACTGGATTATAGGGGCTATTCCTGCCTCACAGATCGGACAGGTAGTGGAGGGAGAAACGCAGCTCAGAGCCCCATTTAGGAGGCTGGTTGGCTGCATCATAAGACACCCTCTGCTGAGGCTTGAAATGCATCGTTCAAAACAGTTTACAGCCAATTTTGGTTTGCCTCTGATAGAAGGAGCTGAACACAATTTTGATTATTTGCTTTAATTCAAATCAGTTTAGCAAAATCAATATATTAGTGCAATTTAAGGACCTTTTTCCCCCTTTATTACATAAGCTAGTGGACTTCCCTTCTGATGCATGAAATGTCACTTTGTCTTTAATTCTTGACATTCACAAACCCTTGTGCTACTGGAAAAGGAATGGGAGTGAGCGTATGTGTGTGTGTGTATGTGTGCATGTGCATGTATGTATATATACATATATATGAGAGTGAAAACCAAACTGAGGTTTCAGATGGACTTTAGAAGGATTGAGCAGGTTTTGAAATGTGTCCTGACTTGTCATTGGCATTTGTCATATTATTACATGCTTGGAGGTTTTCTCCTGGGCATTTCTGCATTTTTGTCTAATGTGGTCACACAGGGTGTTTGCTATTTCAATGAATATAAAAATATTTTATATAAACTATTTACCAAGGCTCTCTAGAAAGGAGAAAAAAGATAGTTCTGGAGTGTCTTAGAATATCTCTTCCCTCTAGCTAGGTCCAGAAATGCTAGTGTCCTTGCCAGGCACATTTCCTTAGAATAAAAATGATGGATTAAAGTTGGGACCATTTCATATATAAAACTTGAACTATTAAAAAGCCTCTTGTTCAGAGACTTGTTCTCTTATATTTAAATATATTTTAGTATTCCAGAAAAAAAAGTGCTTAGACCCAATGAGAGGATACATACAGTGCTACCAAAAAAAAATCAAGTCATAAAATGAAGAACCAGCCTCCAACTGGTGAAATCCTGTCTTGGTGCTACAAAAAATGATATGTCTTTACTTAATGGAGTTTTATGGGGACTAACAAGGTAACTCCATAAGACAGAAAGAAGTTTCATTAATTGTAGTCCGTTAAAAGAGAGCTTTGTTATCAAGAGTGCATTTCTTGCGCTAGGTGTTCATTTCTCAAACAACATTGGCTTTCTTGTATATCATGGTGTTTAAAGGGAGGAGTGTACAATTGACCTAGAGATGAGCTCTTTGAAAATTTCTGTTTTGTGTGATATGAATGTAAAAGAGTGGAGCATGAGCTATGAAAGAATTTCCAATAATCTCTCCTTGAGGACAGACAGATATTGAATGATGTGACGAGTGAGGCTATGGAACCAGGACCTCTGCCTTTTTTCACCTCTCCACTTGGGCTGGGGAAGCACAGTTACCCAGAAGAAAATTAATTCAAAATATTTTCAAAGGTTCTTTCCTTACAATCAAAACACTGTCTTCTGTGGCAAATGGCATACCCACCTGCCCCCAGGAAACGATGCTACATGGCTCCCAGGGAGATTTCTTCTGGGATTCTTTCCTGCAAACCTGCAGCACCCATGAGCACGCTCTGCAATTCTGTGACTTTCCCCACCTGTTTCATAAGAAGGCAAACTAGGGCTAAGACCACATGTAGTCACAAAACCAGACCTGTTTCCTGCCCTCATTCTTCCCCTCCTCCACCTTGGATGGATTTTCATACAACTTTGATGAAAATAACTAGAGGACAAAAAGATGTCTGTGGGGAGATCCTCTTGGGAAGTCCAACATCCCTGGACAGCTGAGGATCCCGGATTTCTTTGTGGACACACCAACCCAGGAGTCCACTGTGGGCTGGAGACACGGCTGGAGCCCAGGCGTGCTGTGTGGATTAAATGAGTTAATGTCTGGGAAGTGCTCAGAAGGGAGAGTTCTGAACACAGAGAAAAAGTGTTACTATCATTGTTATTTGAAAGGAATTGGAGGTCAATTATTTGCTACCCTACATTAGATGAATCTTTATTTTATCACCTCTCTTACCACAAGAAGTGTTCGCTTCCTTCAAAAATGTCTTTTTTTCTAATTTGCCTTGAAGTCAAATCCTAGCAAAACCAAGCAGTTGTTACTAATAGCTACATAAACACCAGAAAATAGGTCAGCACCCTCTTTTTCTCCCAGAAAGACATTGGCTAATACAATCTAGTTCCTGACTGATTTGTTTGTTTGTTTGTTTCACCTAGATATGTTCACTGAACAAGGGAGAAAATAAGAGTCTATCAAAGCTGAACTTCTCTATTCTTGAGTTATCAGCATTTTGCTTTGGTTTCCCCAACAATAAAGAAAAGAACGTATTGAATATTTTAAGGGGTTTTCTTGGGAGAAAAACAGTCTCAGGCACACAAAAAGTCAGCCTTTATCTGCTGTGATGTTGGGAAGTCCAGCACACTAGCCTGGAAGCTTGTCACAGACTCTGAGCATCCTAAAGTCAGGAAATTTGTCTTCTTCATCAATGTAACCCCAACACCTAACAGTAGGAAGTTTCCATGGCTGGTAAAAATAGGCTCACATGCTGTGAGGTATAAATGGTCATTTAAAAGGTAAGTTAATTTGAAGAGCAAGACCCAGTCCCCAGATCCATTTAATTTTTAATTTTTGGCAGTGTTTCCCAAGAACCAGGCCACTGTTGAATGATTAAATTCTTGCTCATCTTGGAGGGAAAAAAGATACATTGCTGTGGACTTTTCAGAAGACTAAATTTGTTATTTGCAACCCTTGGCCTTCTTTTTGATATTATCTCTTTGAGACCTAATATTGGTGGGTTCACATGCCTTGCTCTTTCACCATTATAGAACTGGGCTTTTCTTCTTCTGCTGTCTATTTAACTTAATTCTCAACCTTGGGTCTTAATGGAAAGAGAACATTTTTCTCTTCAAAGACACAGTCTGACAGCTTTTTCCTGCTCGTTGTCTCTCAAAAATAAGTCAGTGGACTCTCATTTAAGTGGTTATCCACCAAAGAGTTAATTGACTAAAGCATTGCATAGACAAACGGAGGACAGTGACAAAGTTCTATCCATGTTCTGTGGCTTCTGTCTTTCATAGGCGATTCTCTGATGCACTCTGGCAATACTGCCTGTCTACTTTGATTCCTAAACCTGCTGCTCACGAATTAATCTCTTGCTCTTGTTCTTCTGGGTAGGACTGAGCTTCCAATCTGGGCAGAATCCCAAGTCCTTCTGGCCTTGGGGGAATTATTTGCCCTGTTATGGAGCTTTCTTCTCAGGGACTCTGTCATAAGAACCTTTGTCAATAAGCTTTTCACAGGAAGGCCCTCTTGAAGGCCACACCCTGGCACCCTTGTTCTGTTGAACTGTCTCCTGTGGCCTCTCACCCACAGTGTTTCCTGACCTGTTCCTGGTCTCAAATTCTCAACCCCTACTTGCTAAGAACTGATGGAATGGAGACAGAAGGGGAATAAGACATGGCCCTTGCTGTGGAGGGGTGTGAGGGAGTGTTTACTGGGTGGTTCAAAGCTTATTTTGGTAAATGGCCACAGGAGTACTCACTACTTCTCCTGTGTGGCAGGCATCTGGCACCTAAGGATGTCCAAGCTTAAGAAAATTCAGGGAGAAATGTGAGGTAAAATTGCTCCAAGTATATCTTTTCTTTTAAGAGTGCGATAACAAAAATAGAGGCACACATAAAAGGATAAAGAAAAAATGAAAACAAGCAGTGAAAGACAACATCCGCTCTCATTTCAGTTTCCTGGAAGCGGAATGTGGTTGGGCAGATGGTGTTCTTTTGTTTCACTAGAAGAAACGGTAAGGTGTAAATACACATGATACACTCAGCAGTGAGGATGGAGAAGGGGCTCTACTCTAGGTGCTCGGTAATTTCTAGGTGGGTGGGAGATTTTCTTCCTTAGGTTAGGTTGGTCCTGCCTACTGAGATCCGAAGATACTGCCTTCGACATGATAGCTTCCAACTGGGGACCACGAGCTCTCTAGTGTTCCATAAATGGGCTACCAGGAAGTCTGTGAACCCCTTTACTTTTTTTGTTTCTGCAAAACGTTGTAGGTTTGTGCATTTTCTTAGAGGAGATTTTTGTGTTTCACAAGACTAGCAGAAGATTCAATGGCCATTGGCTTCTTGTGTCTTCATGCCTTTTCAGTTTGCTTCAGTAAAGTTAGTTGCATGTGACTATATGAAGTTGCTTAATATAATTGCCCATATTTGCATTATATTGGAGACTTTTCAAAGCTTTCTCACATATAAATATCCCCTTTGACTCAGTAACAGGAGCGGTTACCAGTAGCCCATCTTACAGCTAAGGAAATGAAACTTACAGCCATGACTTGACTGGCTTATGGCCACACTCATGTCCTGTCAGGACAGAGGTAGGACAGACACTCCTGCCTCCTAATACTTTCTGGTTTGGTGCTCCTCTTACTTACTGCTCTTGCTCTCATTTTTTCTGCCAAAATTGCCATCAGTATCAGTAAGGAGTAGGAAGAATTTGAGTCTAAAACATGCATGAAGTGAAGAGAAAATTGATAAGAAAATAAGACAATGTGTCTCATTCTGGTTAATTATACCCATGTTTGACTACCTCCGAGGTTATTTTGAAGCAGAAATAATATGTTATTTACCTCTGCATTTTCAGTACCTAAACAATGCCTCCTGGAGCATAGTAGATGCTCAATTATTTGAGGTGTGCATAAGTGATTCAAAGTATGAAGAAAGAATCAGATGCACAAGGCGTATGTTGCCTGGTTTCCAGATACCTGCCCACCATGGATTCTCAGATGGGCCTTGTCTGAAGTCTCTGAGATGGCCCTATGTCATTACAGGATGATAGAGAAGTTTGCCAGAAGACTTTTGATCAATGAATGATAAAACCCATTGATAAAGCTCTTATCTCCCGTGGTCTTATGTAAGAGGTGTTCACGTCATCCCATCTGGATGCAGCTTTTGAATTATCTCTCTAGGGTATTAGGAGGTCTAGTGGACTGTGCACTTCATCATATAACTTGCTCTTAAATAAGTCACACAATCCCAGGTGCAAAAGACAGGAAGATCTCTTTTCTCAAATAGAAGCCGGAAAGCAACTACCCAATTCCAATAACCAAACGGTGGATAAGATAAAGCTATAAAAGCTTGCTCAAAAGAGCTCTTGCGTAAAAGGTTGAGTTGGGGAGAAGTTACAGTGCTTCCAGTAATTCAAGATTCTAAACAAAACAGGACTTAGAGAAATGGCAGTGACAGTTGCCATTAGTAGTGTTGTATTAGTCTTAGTCTGACCCCTGGATCCAGCAGAAATCCCAGCTGAGCTTCCAATTTTTCCATAAATGGGAGAGTCAACTGTACATATTTAAGAGATGTTTGTGAAAATAAATATTTGTTTTTATGATTAATCTTGGCATTACAAGATATGGAATAAAATCCTAGAACTGAAACTCCCATTGAGAATATTGAACATTCTAGAGGTAAGTCTTTCTTCTACAATTGATCAGCATAGATCTTTCACCCCAGCATCAATCAATCATCAAGATAGGGTCATCTCTATTACCTTTGGTGCAAATTTCCCTGGGCGTGGGACACACTTTTCTAAATTTTTAAATGTGTGAAGCAAGCTAAAACACATAGTTAGGCAGAATTGGATTTTGCTGAAAAGCCTCCACATGTTTTTTTTAAAAAGGAAACTTCCAAGATTGTAGAATTATATCCATCGCCTCAGAAATGTTGGGATCTGAAGGTAGCATACCAATGTGTGTATAGAGCTAGTTGATACCAATAAACATTGGCATTAGGAAAACATGTGTTGTCTAAATTTCTCCGCTTTCTGAGGGACAACTATTTTTCTTGGCAAACAGATTGGCAAGATAATCCCAAAGACAAATCCAGTGCACCTTCCCCACACCCTAGCCCATAAACATAAAAGGATAGAGTCTAGGACCAGGTCAAGATGAAGATTTCAAAATGAAATTCTTAGAGACCCAGCATTCTGGAAACTAGAGAATATCATGGCTGGGAAGGGGGCATAGATGGGCACACCCCGTACTATGACACAGAGACAGGCTCTCAAAATGGAATGGGGATGGCATTTCAGTAAATGCCCATCACCTAAGACAGCGATAGTCTCCCCAAATTTTGCACCCTTAATATCGTATTCACTCCTGAGACCAACACAATAAACTATGTATAGCAAATATATTTGCTCCTACTGTACAGAAAGGAAATTGAGGTACATTCACCCATTCTTGTGGACTGCCTGTATACACAAGGCTCTTTCCAAAGTACATATGCGAGCAATGACTTATAGCTTCCTAAATTGGTTGCCTGATATAAGTGTTAAAGACCGTTTTATGTTCATTCTACAGACAATGAATACCAAACATTTCTCTGGTCTTGACCAAAATTTCATATTTTTTTTCCCGAAAATATCAATATGAGTTAGAAAATAGGCTCTAGAGCTTTGGCTTAATCCCAGTCACCAACCCTGAACCTGTTTCCTCATCTTTAAATTAGAATAACAATATCTCTCTTGCATCACTTAGAAGACTTTGGGGTCATTAAACTTAATACTGAATCCTATTTCAATTGTACATATATTTATTAAATACCTACTCTGTGCCAGGAACCATACTGGACACTGAGAGGACAATGATGAACAAGACCCACTTACTCACTCTTCCTCCTAGTGAAGCTCATAGTCTAATGGCAAATGCAGACATTGAACATAGACAGACATGCATACGGCATGCAGTGGAAGGGAAAGCATGGAACGGGATGGCAGCCATCACAGGAAGTGTAAAGAGAATATTAACTACATTGGGAAGATGAGGCTGCGAGCTTTCCATGAAGAAAGTGAAAGAAGTGAAATGTAAGCTAAAATATTCATATACAGGAATAGAAAGCCCTACTATTATTATAGTATGTGCTAGTATTAGCCTTCCACAGCATTGGTGTTCTATTAGTAGAAAGATCTGTGCAATCTCTGTGTCCTGTTCTGGCATCACTCTGAGCATCCTCCAACATGGGAGAGTGAGGAAGCCGCATACTGTCAGATCTCAATCCCACAGCATCATAGATGTCTATGATTTGAGGAACTCAGTCAGGGTGGCCGGTTGAATGGCTGTGGATGGAACCACCAACTCGTGATTGGCATTCTCCCTGCTGCACTTCTGAAAGGAAGGAAGAAAAGAAAATCTTGCAGGCACCCACACATCCAAAAGGAAAAAAAAAAAAAACAGTCAGTTGTACCCACTCATGTCATGTCTGCTTAGTGACAGGCAGAAGTACACCCACTCCTGGTGGCCCAAACTCCAGAAGAAAAGTCATGTTGGAGCTGCCCACACTCTCAAGGATAACATGGGAGCTGGGTCAGGAGGCAAGTCATCTCCAGCATCTCAAAGGGCTGGGGAAAGAAGGAGTGCCTAAGTCAGGTGTAATGGGCCAGTGTTCACCTCTTCTTCTAGACTAGGAGAGCCTTGAGGTCAGGGATGACCAGGACTGAGTCTGGGAAACTGATAAAGAAAGATATGTTGATAAGAATCACTGGGAATAATTAGAACGGCTTCCTGTTACATGGCTGCCTTAGGATTGTGAAGCTAACATAAATGCTGGAAGACTCACTGAGCAAGAGAAAAAGAAGAGCCCCATTCTGAGGTTCAATTCAGCACTGCAGTCTCTTGCCTATCTGAAGAATCACAGAAAGACTGATCTCTCCATGAAAATTCACTTATCCCATAAAGAGTTCAACCCCTCAACTCCCCAAAACACCATTAAGATCAAATCACTGGGAAATCTTTTATCTGCCATTCAGAATTCAGCAAAAGAGGCTTGGAAATCTGCTTATAGACATACCACAACTGACTAAGCCAAACATGGGTGAATGCAGAAAACAAGGGATCCATTCATTGAAGGATTACCCAGGCCTTTAGTTGCCATCTTTGCAAGCAACCTTGATACCTCTCCAAAGCCTTGAACTATCAACTAAAGACCAAGAAAGTCTACAAAACCACCAAGGATCCTGATGGTGCATGTAATTGCTCTAAGAAGCTGGACAGAGAGGAGCAATGACATTTGAAGTAGTACAGAGCTAAAAGAAATGACTTGTTTCCTCTTTGGTTTATAATCTTTGTGAGTTTTTTAGAGAATAATTGAAGGGGATAACATGTTATCTATTCATATAGATAAGAATGGGTAGATAAATAGTTGGTTATAAGGAATCTTTTGAAGTTAGATTTTTTTGTTATCATAGAGCAAGGAACATATTTGACAAGCAATACCCTAACACTTGGGCTGTTATCTGAGAACCTTCCAGGTTGCAAACCTATGCAAGTAGGGAACTGAATATGTAACCTACTTGTTCTGAAGCTAAGCTAATCTGGATTTACATTTGCAACCTACTGGGTTTCATTTATTCAACATAACAGTATAGAATTATACAGATTAACTGATAAGATAGTAATAATTTGATTGATAAAATGGGGTCCCATTTGCTGTATTAAACAAAGGGGACCTGAAAGAATAATTGAACTGAAGAGGCATTTGAAAGCTGTCAGAAGAGAAGCAAAGGCAACATGAGCTGAGAATACACAGGTCTGCTTCCATTTGGTGGGCCATAGACAAGCCTTCTTTGAGGAGGTGATCTTGGAGCTGAAGAAACTGTTGCTTAAAACACAAAGCAAAGACAGCAAAGGTGGAGAGATGGTGGTAGCAATAGAACATGGTATGGGAAAATGGGGGGCTATGCAGTGACATCACATGGTTTAGTTTATCTGAGGAGGTATCCAGTGCATCCTTTGGAGGCCAAGTCAAAACATGTGAACTTCTTCTGTAGACAGCAGGAAGCCC